>NC_092132.1:8818246-9130746 GCF_043159975.1 Macaca nemestrina | reverse complement strand
TGTATACATATGTAAAAAACCTGCATATTCTGCACATGTATCCCGGAACTAAAAAATATTTAAAAAATAGCATGTGCTAAAATATGCAAGCATAAGGACTTAAGAGACCATCACAAGTCCCTCTGTGATGGTCTCCACGCCTGCGTCCCGGGCATGTCTCCCATTGTTTCCCCATGAACTCTTCACTCCAGCTGTACAAAAGTACGATAACTTCTCTGTCAGAGTATATGCTGTTATGGTCTGGGGTACTTCCCCTCTCTTCTCCAATATCTTATTCCTAGTTTCCTTCCAAGATCAGCTGAAACACCTCTCCTGGAAAGTTTGCCTTAATGTCGCTGACTTGAAGATGCACTTTCTGTGACTGTTCACACAGTCAGCATCACAGAACATGCCAGGCTTAATCATAATGGTTTATCCATATGTTCCCTCACTCTATGTATTATGAGCTTCTTAAAATTAGTGATCATATTGCAACCACCATATGACTCTACAAGGGCATATGTGTGTGTATCTTTGTGCAGAGTACATGTTGAATAATGCATGAATGCTACAAAATATGTAAGATTCTTATACCGAGGAAAATGATTAAGAATTAGTAATAGTTGCAAAAGGACTCTGAGAAAGCTTCAAAAAATGTCTTCTTTACAATCTTTTTTGACAGAGGTGATCAAAAATGCCATCAATGGTTTATGTTCCACTTCCATAGTCTTATAATTTTTGCTGGCAGCAGATACCCAGCCAGGATATACAAGTCCCACAGCAGTTTATATCTAGGTGGGGTCCTATTACTGAGAAGGTCCTATGACCAAGAGAAGGTAGGAAAAAGTCATATGAGCCACTTCCAGGCTAAACCACTTTCTGTAGCATTCTTCACATCCTGTCTTTCCCAAACTGACTACTAGATTCCCAGAGTGTCTGTGGAAGCCATGTGGTGAATGAAGATGGAAAAGTCTTTGTTATCTACTTCCCTAATTGATTGGATTGGAAGGAATTCCTTCATCTACTCATCCTACGACTGGACATTATTTAAGCAAGAAATACCCTTGTGCTTATGGCAAATTACTGCAAATTTGAGGTTTATCGTTTTAGCAGTAGAGGTTCCCTAACGAATACGCCCTGTATCAAGTGTTTTCTGCATGCCAGTCTCTGTGCTAATGTTAAAGATACTCAAGTAAAACAGTCTCTAAGCTTGGAAAAAGTAGATATGTAACTGACAACCATGTGAAGTGCAACTGAGCACCACGATGATCTACACACTGAGCCTTTCAGAGCTGAGAATATGGGCCTGTCATTTTCTGTATTTTGTAAATGATGAACTTGTTTCTTTTCATGGTAAGGGTGCTTTTCTGGATAATCCATAGGTGGAGTTGCAACATAACAATAATGGCCGTCTCCAAATATGGCAGGCTGTCGGAATCTCTTGAAAAGACCTTTCCTTTATTTTTTTAAGTGAATATTTTTTGGATCTATTTTGCATAAGTGTTATTCTCTAAGTATGAGTTTGGACCAAGCATGTTTATGGACACCATCCAGGTGATGTGGACAATTGGCTAAGTTTGGGAACTACTTATTCAGGTGACCTTTAAAATGTATACTAAATGTGCAATCCCAAATGGCTATTCGTCAGCTTCCTCCATCTTCAAGCTGCCACTAAGCCCACTGCCTTCTCACTTTTAGGAGATAACCTTGCCTTTTACTTCATGGAGAAAATTGGATCCCTCTAAAAATAATGATTCCATCTTTTCCCTACCAAGCCTTCAGCTTGTACTTCTATACTCTGCTTTCACTCCTGTTAACAAGGTTGAACTGTTCCTGCATTGTTGACTCTTCCTACTCAAACAAACACTGTCTGTGTGTGTTTGCGTGTGTGTGTGTATATATATATATGCGTGTGTATATATGTGTGTGTGTGTATATATATCCCCTCTTCTAAAATAATAAAATGTTTTTATTCTGGATGAATTCTGCTTGAATACAAAAATCTGTGATAGCTTCTGTCTTTTAAAAAATAAACCTAGCTAATTCCCTTCTCTACTCATTTTAAGTTTTCTTTTTAAACAAAGCTATGGAAAATGTTGTAAATATTTGATTACTCTACACCTTCTGTCTTTTTTTTTTTTTTTTTTTTTAACTCTTCCCATTCAGGCTTTTATATCGTAGTTTCTTTGATTGTGCTCTTGACATGATCTCCAAAGACCTTAACCTTACCAGTTCCCTGCTTCTCTGTCCTCTGATGATCAGGCATCTCCACAGCATTTGACATTGCAGATCTCCTTCTGTTTGAAATATATTTTCTACTTGGGTTCTGGGATGCCACTCCTTCTGGATCTCCTCCCACTTTATTGCCCAGTCCTGCTTACCCCTGCTTATCTTTCTTGCCTTGTCTCTCATTACATGATTCCACATACACCACACAGCAGCTCTACCAGATAACATAACCATTCTCTGACACTCTTTTTGTTCTATAGTCAGCCCAAGTGCTCATCTGTTTTTCTCAAACCCGAAAGGGCCTTCCCTATGAGACAGACATTCATATCCTTTGCAATAGGTCTATAAGGGTAGAAATTGCTTGATTATGGACCAAGGTATGGAGTTGGGGAAGAGATAATAATTCCTCCTCAAACATTGATGCACTGGCTCACTGAAACAGGTCTTCCAATGTTCTCATTATCATTGTTTTCCTCTATAAAAAGAAACACTAATAGCTAAGCTTTCTGTGTATTTGGCATGTGCAGTGCAAGTAGGCTATTCTTCTCCCTTCCACATGCCTATTTTTGTATTTTATTTTATGTAGGAGTGATGGAATATTCTTTTGGGAATGGGCAGAATGTAACAGAAAACTCAACTCATTTCCACAATTGGGATTAAGACATATTGAGTCTATCTGGCAGACTTCGAGTGAATAGAAAACTCTGAGAAAGAATTAAGTCTAAGGAGTGCTAAAATGTTCAGATTTCCGAGTGACACCAGAGATTTGGAGGTGAAACCTGGTGCCAGGGACAGAATGAGGCTGATGCCTGGGTCTTTTCCAAACTAGAAACTAAAGAAGCTGATGATTGGCCCTGAGGATAAATAGTAATATGCAAGTTAAGCAAATTTACTTTTTAATTCTTTCAACAAATGTATATTAAGAACCTAGTATTGGAATGTGCAATTCTGGCGTTTGAAATATGTCAAGAAATAAAAGGAATTCTTGCTTGCTTGCTGCTTATGTTTTAGCAAAGGAAGACAGAAAACAAATAATATGTTTAACATCAGGTATATTACTTACCAGATAGTGATAAATGATGTGAAAAAGAAAATTAGAATAGCATAAAGGACATGGAGTCAGACTGCAGTTTCAAAAAGGATAATCAGGGTGAGATAATAATCTTTGAACTATCACCTCATCATTTAGGGCTATGGAATACCAGCAATATTTTTGCACAAGTACACACTTCTTTATATAGGCATTAAAAGATAATCAAATAGCGCTTTGCAATATTCCAAGACAAAGATGATCTATTGAAGACATATACCTAAACTTAGTGATATCTTGAAAAGCAAGCAAGCATGCTGTGGAACCAGTTGAAAAGAATTTGGCTCAGAGGAAAGGGAGCTTTCCTTTCCTTGCAGTTTTTTATTTATTTGTCGTGACACTTGAGGTGTGAATACATCTGTGGTCTAAATTATCAGCTTTGAAGTAATGGGAGGTCTTAGATTGATATGTGTAGTTGAGTAGACACAATTCCAGCTTTGAGTTAAGCAGTTTCAACCCTGGCTTAGATGAGAGTTTACTCAGCACAACAATTGGAGCAGTAGCATTAGCAAACCCTAGACTTGGCAGACCCTCAGAAAATGACAATACCAGTGTTATTGAGAATCAGTAGGGAATGGAGCATATATGCTTTTGATTTACTAAAGAATATAAAGCATGGGAAAGAATAGATTCATGAGAACTTTGTGAGATGCTCAGAAATACTTTCAGAGTCATGGTGTTTGACTATGAATAGTGTCAACTTGACCTGGCTATAATTGAGTTTAATTAGAATATAACATAGTTTGTTCTCAGTGTCAAGTGTGGTTTAGTGATACCTCATTTACAGATACCTAGGCACACTCATAAATCTGGAAGTGACATGCTTCAAGTTCTGGGTTTAAATGCCTGCAAAGGAGTCTGAGTGATGTATTTATCATTAAGTAAACATACGTTAAGTATCTTCTACATTCCATTTATTAAGCAAACAGAGGTTTAATAAATGTTTATCATCTTCGATTTTCCAGTATCCGGTATTCTTCTAGTATCACCTAGTTTTGTTTTTGAAAAATAGCATTTCTCACATTGTATGTAATCCTAGTGGGAGAAAATGCTTAGCTCCTACTGCCAAAGTTTCTGAGAGCCCACTGCCTTCTCCTTGCACCAGGTGAAACCTGGATTGTGCTGTAATGGTGACCCAGTGACATCCAAAATGTCATTCTCTCCAGAGTGTTAGAAATTTAAGCCATTGATGCATGGACACGAAAAACAAATGTAATAAATGCAACAGTGTAGACACTTCCTGCTTTACAACCAACTCTGTGTTTCTTAAGACCTCACCATCTCTATGACTTTATTCTTCTATGTTCCCAACAGCCTGGGGAGATGACTGACATACAGCTTATAAGGGGCTAATGGGCTCTTGTTTGGTATAACTATTTTTCATCATCTGGTATCTTATTCTTAAAATATATATTCAATAATCATTTTAAGGACTTACTTGGTCCGTAAGACCCTACTTAGTGTCAAGCAATGTGCAGGTAACTTAGGTCACACTAAACTGCTTAAGGAATTATACCCACTCTGAGGAAGCTTACAGGCTAAGGCTAGGGCTTATACATTTGCAAAAGCAACAATTGTAACAGTCACATATTAAGAGGTGGTCAGGAAGAGAGTACTGTGAAAAACCATAGATGTAAAAAAATATTAAAGTATAAGGATCAGGGAAAATGTTGTTGCAGAATTTTGAGATGCTTTTGGAATGGTTTAGTCGTATGGCAATGGGAGAGGGAGCACCAGCAAGAACAATAAAATCAGCCAATGCTGTATGCACATATATGCCTGCCCCTGTATTATTGGCATTGCACTCTGCACACACCGACTTTTTTTTCAACCCAGCCATGAGAAAATATTTCCTATCACTTTAAATAAATTAAAATATAATTTCTAAAGTCACAATGTTGTCCCTTAGTGTAAGACATACAGCAATACTTTGAATATGAACTAAAAATGACATATAACTCTTTTAAAGGCAGAAATTCAGACAAAAATAAGTAGTTTATGGAGACAATCCAGAAAAATAAAGAAGAGTCCTGACTGTGTCTGCAGAGAAGGCTTTTATTGTAAATGAACAATGGAGAAACAGAACCAGCCACTTGGCAGGACTCTAGGGCCTAACATTTATGGGAAGGATATTATGGGAAACATTGCATTAAGTTCCCTTTAAAACCTGAAGATGGATCTGCTCTTGCAATGAATACCACTTTTTTTTCCTCTCTTTTTGGAGAAAACAAGAGCAATTAATATTCTCTGAGGATGGGCTATTTTTCTAACATAAGTCATATTAAGATGTATGTGCCATTGCCGAGAAGAAAAATTATACACTTTGCAATAAGGCAAAATAACAGGTAAAGTCTGCAACATGCCAATGAAAATCCTCTCTATTTCAGAAAATAATGTGTTCCGTTTAATTAGAGAATATAGTAAAATGTGTATCTTAGTATTCAAATAACCTCAAAAAGTTATGAATGGAGGTTTTTGTGGCACATTATTTCTGCTCCATATGGGAAAATAAAGAAATCAGAACATTTTACATTTTGGAAGCCTTTGTGTGTTTGAATCCTTGGATTTGGGCTGAGAGTCACAGGCAAACTCTTAAGTATTCACCCATTTAAAGAAGTAGGTGAGGCCAGATGAGGATGCAGGATTCTACCCATGTTTGAAATAATTTCCTCCTTGCCAAAGTAATAAAATAAACGCAGGAAATAGCTGAATATTGCTTAATAGAACTATGCATATATAAAAGGAACAGTAAAAGCCTTTTGACAGCTTCCTATATCTTACTATCCCATAACTCACTCTTAATTGCATTTAAAACAATAAAAATGAAGCCTTATCCAGAGAAAGAACTCATGTCTACTTTTGCAAAGATTCTGTAGTTGGTGAATCTTATGTCAAGGGAGTGCGAGCGGTTCTGTAGAATTGAATATATTCTTCTTTAATGTCTATGGTGGTTGTTTATATTTGGTAAAGTTCTGCAGGTAGGTCCGGAATGACTCAGGAGGTTGTGAGCAGCACATCACCTGTGCAGAATAAGCTCAAAGTGTCCTTCCAAGAAGTCAGTCATTCAGGAATACACTCCAAGGCAGAGTGTCCCCTGAGGTCTTCTATTCTGTGTAGGATCTTGTCAATTCTGTTCATAAAAGACAAGCCAGATAAGAAGCTGACCTGTGGAGATGGGGAATTCCTCCTTCATTTTCTTTCTGGATGAAATAAAGGGATAGTCATTTTGTGTCCAGAATAATTAAAGAGTTGTTACAAGCTCATGAGTCAGAGAACCTCCTTTAAGAAACGGTTCTTTGAGGTGACTAGGAGCTTTTACTTCTCCCTCATCACCTGCCCTCCAATTGAACTTGGAGCATTTGGGAAACTTCCTAATGTCCTGCTCCCTCTGAGGACCTTGTCCAATCGTATGTAGCCTCTTTTGCTAGATATCAAGATGAAAAATGGTAATTGTTCTGCTATTGAAAACGTAGTAACTTCAAATATTTATGATAATCATTTGTAGTAAAATTGTAAGTATCCCTCCAGAGATGGACTAGAGACCATAATCTAAGATTATGTGAGGGAGAGAGAGACTAGCTTTCCAGAGAGAGAAAAATTAAGCAGAAATCATAGTAATTTATGCTCTCTAAGAATGATAGTTCACATTGAGATTTCACGTGTATTTTTTGATCCCTCTTACCAGTACTGGGTAAGGCAATCTAAGATTATCTTCTCAATTGTACAGCTATACCTCAGAGAGGTTAACAGGTTTCTGTAAGGTCACACAGTCAATTGGCAGTGAAACTGGAAAAGACAAGACATCTTCTGGTCCAAACCCTGTGATTTTCTGCTACCAGTCAATAACAGTGAAACAAATGGAACACTGTTTTGTTGTTACTGTTGTTTTGTTTTTGCTATCATGGAGAAAGACAAGTTATGTACTTTCTAATTAAATTAATGCCACTTAGAGATAATTTGTTTATTGCTTATGTTCTTAAGTTTTGACATTAAAATTCCAGGATTTGAATTTCAGAGTCTATCACCTATTAGCTGTGAAAACCTGGAACATTTAAAACAATTCACTAAGCCTCACTTGTCTTAGTTATAAAATAGGGATAGCCATGGTATCTACCTCATAAGATCATTGCACATTAAACTGAATTTAAAAATGCATATAAAGCACAAAAGAGTCTTCAGTAAAAGCTAGCAGTGAAATGGTTGTGATGTTGATAGTAATAGTGCTGGTGAAGGTGATAACACTGGTGGTAATGGTGATGGTTGTGGTAATGATGATGAGGGTGGTAGTGATGGTTGTGACAGTGGTGTTGGTGATGTAATGGTAGTGGTGACTGTGGTGGTGGTAGTGGTAACAGTGATAATGATGGGATAGTGGTGGTGATGGTTGTGATGGTGGTGGTGGTGGTGATGTAATGGTAGTGGTGACTGTGATGGTGGTAGTAGTAATGGTGATAATGATGGGATAGTGGTGGTGATGGTTGTGATGGTGGTGATGGTGATGTAATGGTAGTGGTGACTGTGATGGTGGTAGTGGTAATGGAAATAATGATGGGATAGTGGTGGTGATGGTTGTAATGGTGGTGATGGTGATTTAATGGTAGTGGTGACTGTGATGGTGGTAGTGGTAACGGTGATAATGATGGGATAGTGGTGGTGATGGTTGTGACGGTGATGTAATGGTAGTTGTGACTGTGATGGTGGTAGTAGTAACGGTGATAATGATGGGATAGTGGTGGTGATGGTTGTGATGGTGGTGATGGTGATGTAATGGTAGTGGTGACTGTGATGGTGGTAGTGGTAATGGAGATAATGATGGGATAGTGGTGGTGATGGTTGTGATGGTGGTGGTGGTGGTGATGTAATGTTAGTGGTGACTGTGATGGTGGTAGTGGTAATGGAGTTAATGATGGGATAGTGATGGTGATGGTTGTGATGGTGGTGGTGATGGTGGTGATGGCAATGGTGGTGGTGGTGATGATGTTGCTCATGATAGTGGTGGCGGTGATGGTGGTCATTATGGTGGTGGCAGTGATGGTGGTGGTTGTGTTAATGGTGGTAGTGCCAGTAACAGCAGAAGCAATAGAATTTCAAAGGAGTGAAAAGTAATATATTGAGAGAAAACATGCCTAATTTTATGTTAAGCTTAGCAAGACTCTTAGTGTTCACCCTATTGCAAATTGTTCTTCTCTGTGAACTGTGATCTGTAGACAAAAATAACCTAAATTTATGAGGCCGTACAAACAAATTTTTCAGTTCTCATTGGGCCGTTCCACTCATGATGGGCTATTGTTGTTAGTTTTGTGCTGAGCATTAGAGGGTGAGGATAATTTCATGTTTGTCCTTGATCTTTTCTATCATAACAGCTCATGGATAAATAATCAATCTGAGGGTTTTATCAACTACTAAGTACGTCCATGATGATTTCTTTTGAGAACCATGAAAATTTCTACTGGGAGAGTTTGTAGCCCTAGCTGACTCACTGCAGTAGATTATATTGTTCACCAAATATCCTAGCTCTGCCCCTGGGATATATCTTCCTGCAAGCTGTTTTTTCTTCCCCATCCTGTTGGTTTTATGATGGTCATAGGCTGTACATTGAACAATTAAATATGAGCGGAAGTGATATGTGTCTTCATCTTTTTCCTCTCTGCCACAGGAGCAGCCATATTTCACATAGAGATGTTCCCATCAACCCTGTCCTGTTTTGAAGACTATACGAAACAGAGGTGAGGCTGAACTAAGATATGTAAGTAGCATGACTGAAAAATACATCTTGTTTATTCTGAAGTTGTTGGTACAATATAATTTAGCCTGACAGATACATCACACTGCCTAATAAACTATTTAGTTGAAGACCATGATTTTTGTTTGTGTGTTTGTTTTTTATTTTTTGTTTTTGTTTTTTGAGATGAAGTCTTGCACTTTTGCTCAGGCTGGAGTACAGTGGCACGATCTTGGCTCACCGCAACCTCCACCTCCCAGGTTCACTCCATTCTCCTGCCTCAGCCTCTCAAGTAGCTGTGACTACAGGCACACGCCAGCACGCCTTGATAATTTTTTATATTTTTAGTACAGATGGGGTTTCACCATGTTGGCCAGGCTGGTCGCAAACTCCTGACCTCAGGTGATCCACCCACCTCGGCTTCCCAAAGTGCTAGGATTACAGGTGTGAGCCACCGCACCCGGCCAGAACATGTTTTAATTATCATTAAATCCATATTGTCTACTACAATGCGTAGAATATACTAGGTGCTCAATAAAAATATTATTAAATGAGAAGTGAAAGCAACATATCCATTTATTAATATTACCTTAGTTTGAAAATCCATAAGTATATCTGCATTTTGAAAAATTACTAAGCTTTATCTTCTAATCTTCTACAGATAATGGTAAATAACACAAGACTTTATATGGCCAACATTTAATACATACATATTGATTTTCTAAAGACATCCATTTCTTTACCTTCCTGTCTCTCATAGCATCTGTTAATGTATCCCAATGGACTCGAAATTTCTCAAGCAAAAGAATCATTTTGTATTCTTATTTATTCCCTGAAATCTAGGTTATTCCTGTCACATTTGCCATACATATACACATTTAATATATACTTGTAAAATGACTGACAAAATGAGTGGTTACAAAGAAATATATTTCCCATGTGTATATTTCAGGCTGACAGTCATGAAGTTATCCAGATACAGGTGGGCATTTTTATCTCAAATAGTACCCTTTTGTCCACCTTAACCAAGCTAACTAACGATCAACTATTTATTTCATAGTGTCAGTTGTGTTCATAATATTGAGTATTGATTGATTGTGGTTTTATTAATAAAGTGTGCCATGTAGGACATAGAAGAGTTAGATAATTTTGGCTGGAAAAATGTTGTTGTTGCTTGTTGTTGACGTTGTATGTGTATGTATGTTTCTTTCTACTTAATTGATGAACATTCCCCAAAATGGGAAATTGCAATTGATGTAGTTTTGATGACTAACCTCTGCTAAATTTAATTATATGAAATGCCAGTTATGAGTGAATTTACTCACATTTATAAAACTTGTGGGGTCCATATGGGTGAACAGATTGCTTTATTCACATGTTGTCCCATGTGGGGGTTATAGCCAGAGATAAATATCCCTACCTTTGTGTCCTTGATGCCAGCAAGAATCAGCTTGCAGCAGTCAGTGCTTGTGGTAATTTGGAGCGAAGCATATGAACATCAATTACTAAGATGTACCTGGCCTGGACAATGAATTGCCTCTAACCTGTCCCTTTGCCTGCTGCCTCTCTAATCTTTCTTCATTTTACTGCCAGATTCAAATTTCCAAATCACCATTTTTATCAGGTTATTTCCCGCCTTCAATAGCTTCACTTTGCTACAAAAATCCAAGCACCTTGGACCGATATTCAACGTTTTCTGCTAGTCTCGTCTCACTTCAACTACTCTTCCAGGCTGAATCATTACCTCTTATCTGCATGGATGTAGAGTTGCAGCTGAACTTGATCGTTCAATATCTTCTTTGCACCTGATTCTTTTCTGCCTCCTCTTACTTGCTCAAGTCATTATCTCTGTTTAGAAAGCACTTTCCATATTCTTCACAGTCATTTGGTTGGTACATATTTATTGAGTATTGGACTATGAGTCAGGTCTTGTCCTCTCCACCAGTGATACAGCAATTAAAACAGCCTAGGGACCTGTTCTCTTGAAGCTTATGAAACAATGTATTATATTTCAAAAATCCTTATAAATTTCCTCATCGGAATATTTAATCTTACAGTTTGTTCAACTGAAAGAATTCTCTCCTTCTAAAAAAATTTAGTGCTTACTATATCTCCCTAATTATTTGTGCCTGTCTGTTCTCTATACTTTGACAACAAGCTCCTGGCAAGGACAACCATATACATACTCCTGTATATTTCCACACTCAAGCCTGGTTCCTGGAACATGGAACATATCAAAAACATTTGTTCTTATTATTTTTAAAGTGATTGAAAAAAGGAACCAATACCAGACATATTTTTGAGTGTTTGCTATGTACCAAGAATTGTGAAATATACTTAAAATATATCCTCTCTCACCTCCACAAAAGCCTGACATGGTACATGCATTTCTTACAACTTTCTTAATCAGAAACTATTAATGAAAAGTTAAGACAGGTAGTATGTAATTTGTTGAAAGAATGGAACATTTTTAAATTAAACAGTACTTAGTTCCTCTCTTTAACATAGAACTAATCTGTGACCAGATGCTGCCCTTACAGAGTCCATTGTGTTCATGATGATGTATTTGACTCTAGTTTTATTGATTTAGTGGATCATGTAGAGTAATGTAGGCTAATTCTGAGTTGAGAGAATTTTGGCTACAAAGTTATTATGGCTGAAGTGGGATCAAACTCAGGTCTATTTTAAGGCAGAGCGCACACATTTTCTTTTTCTATACTACTCTGCTGAATAAGTGAAATAGTGGAAAAGTACTCAGAGGTATTCACTGCAGTAGAGGCTGTTGGTGCCTTGTCCATAACCCCAAGGCAGCACCTCTAAACTCTGAAGCCTCTTTATTCCATACAACGATAGGGATTTTATCTGGCTGTGACAGTAATGACAAGCCACATTTGTTGGAGGATTAGTGTCTTCAAGATACATCCTCAACCACTACCAGGCAAAGAATTAATGTGTAAATGCCCTAGTGCCCTCCTGCCATGGTGGGGATAGTGAAGAAGTATGTTCTACACTGTATCCCTCATGTATTTAGTGAAATTAGACTCTGGTATCCTATAGGAGTAACTTGCTTGATAACGCACACCGTATTGAATTGTTTTGCTTCCCTATGTAACTTTTTGACTCCCCACCAGTATTCTTGGGATTCCTCCCAACCTCCACAACCAAAAACATGTACTATTTGCACTCCAGGTCTTGTCTAGTTCTGCTTCTGGGACAACCCAGACCAAAACACCTTTCTGATTTCCAGTTGTCAGTGGCTGTCTTGTCACCCCAGCCTGCTTTCTGCTGCCAGAATCCCTGTCTGCTGCTCGTTTTAGGATCCAGAGGTCTGTCACCAATGAGCTTGCTACTGCTTGGCTCTAGTTTTTAGCTCTCAGCCAATGGGTAGTGACGTAAGACGTTTATTTCCTACTCATGGCTATGATTTTGGAAATGTTTGCCACCCGCCTCCTAAGGTCAGTCGTGCCAGTCTGTGTTGAGCTTCGGAGAACCCACAGGAGCCTGGCGAGGCTGGCCACTTTTCTGGCCACCTTTCTTACATGTGGCCAGCCTGCCTCCTTCCCAGGGCCGTAATTTTATTTTCTCAATTCTGTTCTCTCTCTCTCTCTTTTTTTAAAATATAGACAATTTTTACTTGACAATTTTTAAAATAAAAAATTGTAAGAAGAGAATGGGAGAAGGGGTTGAAAATACTAAGCAATTAACATAAAAATCTTTTTAAAATACTCGATATATGACAAACAGAACTAATCAGTAAAGACAGAGCACTTAACACACACTGTATAGAAAAACATGGAAATCACAGGAAGAAAGAATTCAAAGCTGTTGAAACTGGAGACTGAATTTGGGTGGGCTGTCACTGTTTTTTATTATCTTACTTTTCATATTATTTAATTTACTTAAAAAATATGTGTATGTATACATTTAATAAAATTTCTATAAAGTAGTTGTTAAGAAATCAAACCTCAGAGGGGCGGAGCAAAATGGCCGAATAGGAACAGCTCCAGTCTCCAACTCCCAGCGCGAGTGACACAGAAGACCGGTGATTTCTGCATTTTCAACTGAGGTACTGGGTTCATCTCACTGGGGAGTGCCGGACGATCGGTGCTGGTCAGCTGCTGCAGCCCGACCAGCGAGAGCTGAAGCAGGGCGAGGCATTGCCTCACCTGGGAAGCGCAAGGGGGAAGGGAATCCCTTTTCCTAGCCAGGGGAACTGAGACACACAACACCTGGAAAATCGGGTAACTCCCACCCCAATACTGCGCTTTAAGCAAACAGGCACACCAGGAGATCATATCCCACACCTGGCCGGGAGGGTCCCACACCCACGGAGCCTCCCTCATTGCTAGCACAGCAGTCTGTGATCTACCGGCAAGGCAGCAGCGAGGCTGGGGGAGGGGCGCCCGCCATTGCTGAGGCTTAAGTAGGTAAACAAAGCTGCTGGGAAGCTCGAACTGGGTGGAGCTCACAGCAGCTCAAGGAAACCTGCCTGTCTCTGTAGACTCCACCTCTGGGGACAGGGCAATAACAAACACAGCCGAAACCTCTGCGGACGCAAACGACTCTGTCTGACAGCTTTGAAGAGAGCAGTGGATCTCCCAGCACGGAGGTTGAGATCTGAGAAGGGACAGACTCCCTGCTCAAGTGGGTCCCTGACCCCTGAGTAGCCTAACTGGGAGACATCCCCCACTAGGGGCAGTCTGACACCCCACACCTCACAGGGTGGAGTACACCCCTGAGAGGAAGCTTCCAAAGCAAGAATCAGACAGGTACAGTCGCTGTTCAGAAATATTCTATCGGCCGGGCGGGTGGCTCAAGCCTGTAATCCCAGCACTTTGGGAGGCCGAGACGGGCGGATCACGAGGTCAGGAGATCGAGACCATCCTGGCTAACACAATGAAACCCCGTCTCCACTAAAAATACAAAAAAAAAATTAGCCGGGCGTGGTGGCGGCGCCTGTAGTCCCAGCTACTCCGGAGGCTGAGGCAGGAGAATGGCGGGAACCCGGGAGGCGGAGCTTGCAGTGAGCTGAGATCGCGCCACTGCACTCCAGCCTGGGCGACGGAGCGAGACTCTGCCTCAAAAAAAAAAAAAAAAAAAAAAGAAATATTCTATCTTCTGCAGCCTCTGCTGCTGATACCCAGGCAAACAGGGTCTGGAGTGGACCTCAAGCAATCTCCAACAGACCTACAGCTGAGGGTCCTGACTGTTAGAAGGAAAACTATCAAACAGGAAGGACACCTACACCAAAACCCCATCAGTACATCACCATCATCAAAGACCAGAGGCAGATAAAACCACAAAGATGGGGAAAAAGCAGGGCAGAAAAGCTGGAAATTCAAAAAATAAGAGCGCATCTCCCCCGGCAAAGGAGCGCAGCTCATCGCCAGCAACGGATCAAAGCTGGACGGAGAATGACTTTGACAAGATGAGAGAAGAAGGCTTCAGTCCATCAAATTTCTCAGAGCTAAAGGAGGAATTACGTACCCAGTGCAAAGAAACTAAAAATCTTGAAAAAAAAGTGGAAGAATTGATGGCTAGAGTAATTAATGCAGAGAAGGTCCTAAACGAAATGAAAGAGATGAAAACCATGACACGAGAAATACATGACAAATGCACAAGCTTCAGTAACCGACTTGATCAACTGGAAGAAAGAGTATCAGCGATTGAGGATCAAATGAATGAAATGAAGCGAGAAGAGAAACCAAAAGAAAAAAGAAGAAAAAGAAATGAACAAAGCCTGCAAGAAATATGGGATTATGTGAAAAGACCAAATCTACGTCTGATTGGGGTGCCTGAAAGTGAGGGGGAAAATGGAACCAAGTTGGAAAACACTCTTCAGGATATCATCCAGGAGAACTTCCCCAACCTAGTAGGGCAGGCCAACATTCAAATCCAGGAAATACAGAGAACGCCACAAAGATACTCCTCGAGAAGAGCAACTCCAAGACACATAATTGCCAGATTCACCAAAGTTGAAATGAAGGAAAAAATCTTAAGGGCAGCCAGAGAGAAAGGTCGGGTTACCCACAAAGGGAAGCCCATCAGACTAACAGCAGATCTCTCGGCAGAAACTCTCCAAGCCAGAAGAGAGTGGGGGCCAATATTCAACATTCTTAAAGAAAAGAATTTTAAACCCAGAATTTCATATCCAGCCAAACTCAGTTTCATAAGTGAAGGAGAAATAAAATCCTTTACAGATAAGCAAATGCTTAGAGATTTTGTCACCACTAGGCCTGCCTTACAAGAGACCCTGAAGGAAGCACTAAACATGGAAAGGAACAACCGGTAGCAGCCATTGCAAAAACATGTCAAAATGTAAAGACCATCGAGGCTAGGAAGAAACTGCATCAACTAACGAGCAAAATAACCAGTTAATATCATAATGGCAGGATCAAGTTCACACATAACAATCTTAACCTTAAATGTAAATGGACTAAATGCTCCAATTAAAAGACACAGACTGGCAAACTGGATAAAGAGTCAAGACCCATCAGTCTGCTGTATTCAGGAGACCCATCTCACACGCAGAGACATACATAGGCTCAAAATAAAGGGATGGAGGAAGATTTACCAAGCAAATGGAGAACAAAAAAAAGCAGGGGTTGCAATACTAGTCTCTGATAAAACAGACTTTAAACCATCAAAGATCAAAAGAGACAGAGAAGGCCATTACATAATGGTAAAGGGATCAATTCAACAGGAAGAGCTAACTATCCTAAATATATATGCACCCAATACAGGAGCACCCAGATTCATCAAGCAAGTCCTTAGAGACTTACAAAGAGACTTAGACTCCCATACAATAATAATGGGAGACTTCAACACTCCACTGTCAACATTAGACAGATCAACGAGACAGAAAGTTAAGAAGGATATCCAGGAATTGAACTCATCTCTGCAGCAAGCAGACCTAATAGACATCTATAGAACTCTCCACCCCAAATCAACAGAATATACATTCTTCTCAGCACCACATTGTACTTACTCCAAAATCGACCACGTAATTGGAAGTAAAGCACTCCTCAGCAAATGTACAAGAACAGAAATTATAACAAACTGTCTCTCAGACCACAGTGCAATCAAACTAGAACTCAGGACTAAGAAACTCAATCAAAACCGCTCAACTACATGGAAACTGAACAACCTGCTCCTGAATGACTACTGGGTACATAACGAAATGAAGGCAGAAATAAAGATGTTCTTTGAAACCAATGAGAACAAAGATACAACATACCAGAATCTCTGGGACACATTTAAAGCAGTGTGTAGAGGGAAATTTATAGCACTAAATGCCCACAAGAGAAAGCAGGAAAGATCTAAAATTGACACTCTAACATCACAATTAAAAGAACTAGAGAAGCAAGAGCAAACACATTCGAAAGCTAGCAGAAGGCTAGAAATAACTAAGATCAGAGCAGAACTGAAGGAGATAGAGACACAAAAAACTCTCCAAAAAATCAATGAATCCAGGAGTTGGTTTTTTGAAAAGATCAACAAAATTGACAGACCACTAGCAAGACTAATAAAGAAGAAAAGAGAGAAGAATCAAATCGACGCAATTAAAAATGATAAAGGGGATATCACCACCGACCCCACAGAAATACAAACTACCATCAGAGAATACTATAAACACCTCTATGCAAATAAACTGGAAAATCTAGAAGAAATGGATAATTTCCTGGACACTTACACTCTTCCAAGACTAAACCAGGAAGAAGTTGAATCCCTGAATAGACCAATAGCAGGCTCTGAAATTGAGGCAATAATTAATAGCCTACCAACCAAAAAAAGTCCAGGACCAGATGGATTCATAGCTGAATTCTACCAGAGGTACAAGGAGGAGTTGGTACCATTCCTTCTGAAACTATTCCAATCAATAGAAAAAGAGGGAATCCTCCGTAACTCATTTTATGAGGCCAACATCATCCTGATACCAAAGCCTGGCAGAGACACAACAAAAAAAGAGAATTTTAGACCAATATCCCTGATGAACATCGATGCAAAAATCCTCAATAAAATACTGGCAAACCGGATTCAGCAACACATCAAAAAGCTTATCCACCATGATCAAGTGGGCTTCATCCCTGGGATGCAAGGCTGGTTCAACATTCGCAAATCAATAAACATAATCCAGCATATAAACAGAACCAAAGACAAGAACCACATGATTATCTCAATAGATGCAGAAAAGGCTTTTGACAAAATTCAACAGCCCTTCATGCTAAAAACGCTCAATAAATTCGGTATTGATGGAACGTACCTCAAAATAATAACAGCTATTTATGACAAACCCACAGCCAATATCATACTGAATGGGCAAAAACTGGAAACATTCCCTTTGAAAACTGGCACAAGACAGGGATGCCCTCTCTCACCACTCCTATTCAACATAGTGTTGGAAGTTCTGTCTAGGGCAATTAGGCAAGAGAAAGAAATCAAGGGTATTCAGTTAGGAAAAGAAGAAGTCAAACTGTCCCTGTTTGCAGATGACATGATTGTATATTTAGAAAACCCCATTGTCTCAGCCCAAAATCTCCTTAAGCTGATAAGCAACTTCAGCAAAGTCTCAGGATACAAAATTAATGTGCAAAAATCACAAGCATTCTTATACACCAGTAACAGACAAACAGAGAGCCAAATCAGGAATGAACTTCCATTCACAATTGCTTCAAAGAGAATAAAATACCTAGGAATCCAACTTACAAGGGACCTCTTCAAGGAGAACTACAAACCACTGCTCAGTGAAATAAAAGAGGACACAAACAAATGGAAGAACATACCATGCTCATGGATAGGAAGAATCAATATCGTGAAAATGGCCATACTGCCCAAGGTAATTTATAGATTCAATGCCATCCCCATCAAGCTACCAATGAGTTTCTTCACAGAATTGGAAAAAACTGCTTTAAAGTTCATATGGAACCAAAAAAGAGCCCGCATCTCCAAGACAATCCTAAGTCAAAAGAACAAAGCTGGAGGCATCACGCTACCTGACTTCAAACTATACTACAAGGCTACAGTAACCAAAACAGCATGGTACTGGTACCAAAACAGAGATATAGACCAATGGAACAGAACAGAGTCCTCAGAAATAATACCACACATCTACAGCCATCTGATCTTTGACAAACCTGAGAGAAACAAGAAATGGGGAAAGGATTCCCTATTTAATAAATGGTGCTGGGAAAATTGGCTAGCCATAAGTAGAAAGCTGAAACTGGATCCTTTCCTTACTCCTTATACGAAAATTAATTCAAGATGGATTAGAGACTTAAATGTTAGACCTAATACCATAAAAATCCTAGAGGAAAACCTAGGTAGTACCATTCAGGACATAGGCATGGGCAAAGACTTCATGTCTAAAACACCAAAAGCAACGGCAGCAAAAGCCAAAATTGACAAATGGGATCTCATTAAATTAAAGAGCTTCTGCACAGCAAAAGAAACTACCATCAGAGTGAACAGGCAACCTACAGAATGGGAGAAAATTTTTGCAATCTACTCATCTGACAAAGGGCTAATATCCAGAACCTACAAAGAACTCAAACAAATTTACAAGAAAAAAACAAACAACCCCATCAAAAAGTGGGCAAAGAATATGAACAGACATTTCTCAAAAGAAGACATTCATACAGCCAACAGACACATGAAAAAATACTCATCATCACTGGCCATCAGAGAAATGCAAATCAAAACCACAATGAGATACCATCTCACACCAGTTAGAATGGCGATCATTAAAAAGTCAGGAAACAACAGGTGCTGGAGAGGATGTGGAGAAATAGGAACACTTTTATACTGTTGGTGGGATTGTAAACTAGTTCAACCATTATGGAAAACAGTATGGCGATTCCTCAAGGATCTAGAACTAGATGTACCATATGACCCAGCCATCCCATTACTGGGTATATACCCAAAGGATTATAAATTATGCTGCTATAAAGACACATGCACACGTATGTTTATTGCAGCACTATTCACAATAGCAAAGACTTGGAATCAACCCAAATGTCCATCAGTGACAGACTGGATTAAGAAAATGTGGCACATATACACCATGGAATACTATGCAGCCATCAAAAAGGATGAGTTTGTGTCCTTTGTAGGGACATGGATGCAGCTGGAAACCATCATTCTTAGCAAACTATCACAAGAACAGAAAACCAAACACCGCATGTTCTCACTCATAGGTGGGAACTGAACAATAAGATCACTTGGACTCAGGAAGGGGAACATCACACACCGGGGCCTATCATGGGGAGGGGGGAGGGGGGAGGGATTGCATTGGGAGTTATACCTGATGTAAATGATGAGTTGATGGGTGCAGCACACCAACATGGCACAAGTATACATATGTAACAAACCTGCACGTTATGCACATGTACCCTACAACTTAAAGTATAATAATAATAAATAAATTTAAAAAAAAATAAAAATAAATAAAATTTAGGATTCATTAATAAGAACTTTTATATGCATGATGTATAAATCAAAGTACTGTACCTGATTCTTGGAAGTTAATGCATGTAAATCAGAATTCTGAAAGTTAATATTAATAAATCAAGGAAATGCAAAAAAAAATAATTAAAATGATATCTGTGAACTGTAAAAAAAAAAAAAGAAAAAAAAAAGAAATCAAACCTCGTATATTTATTAAATCATTATCCTATTTGACATAAGAAGTAGCCTGTATTAAATTTAAGGTGTTTACATGTTTATATACATACAAATTCACACACAGACACACACACACTTTTAATTTTTTAAAAAGTAAATTATATACTTTTTTTAAAAAGTCATAGATTCAGGCCTAAAAATGCTCCTTAAAGAGATCAGAATTGTGTGCAAATTCTGAATTGTGTGCAAAAAAAGTATATAATTTATTTTTAAAAAATTAAAAACTCTGCTTTTTTGTTTATATCTCTGTGTCTGTGTTGCCCAGACTGGAGTACAGCGCCACTCTCTTGGCTCACTGCAATCTCCACCTCCTGGGTTCAAGTGATTCTCTTGCCTCAGCCATCAGAGTAGCTGGGATTTACAGGCATATGCCACTACCACGCATGACTAATTTCTGTATTTTTAGTAGAAGTGAGTTTTGCCATGTTGGCCAGGCTGGCCTTAGATTCTTGGCCTCAAGTGATCCACCTGCCTCAGCCTCCCAAAGTGCTGGAGTTACAGGCGTGAGCCACCATGCCTAGTCAGTAATCCTATGACTTTTTGATGAGGAGACTTAATCCTGACCCTCCCAGGCCTTTGCTGGGGAATCTGAGCCTGCTTCTGTCTTTCCAAGTATTACCTTGGTCAGACTTAAAGACTCTGTGAGGGAATACAGAAAGTCACATCTAAACCTAACTTACAGAATGGAATCCAAAAGTGTGTTCTCTGGGTAGAAGAGTTTGCCATTACCTTGCCTTGGTGTCTTGGTCGCCACCATTTATAAATATGAGTCATTTTTTTCTGTTTAGTTTATTTTGCTTCTCTGATGAATATCATGTACCTCATTTCACTTGCTACTAGTTAGCTTGCTCTTTGCTCTGAGAGGCAATATAATAAGATGTTTTGCACTCAGATTTGAGCTTAAATTTTATTTATTTCCCTTATCAGATATTTGACCTTGAGCAAGCAACTTAGACGTTTTGATCTCCAGTTGCTTTATATCATATTGGAGGTAGCTTCAAAAACCCTAAAGTGCATTGTAAGGATAAAGAATATATTTTGCACAATTTTGTTAAACTTGTTGAATATTTAGTAATTGGGAGTTGTTGTTTAGTTATATGTCTGTTTTTGGCATTTCAATTTTGATTTTTGCTTTATATTTAAGCATTTTTTAATAATACAGAGAGACTCAAATCGTTCCTTGGTAATAATAAGAACTTAGGTTTTAGATCAACATTCGTGGAAGACGTAAGTGAGACCCTATCTTGGTGCAGCCTTGAGATGATTTCAGAGGTCAAAAGCACAATCATATTCACCTTTGACACAGCTGAACAGTGAGTAATGACTGACTTAAGGTGCCTTGCTGGGAGGCCATCATAAAAATTATGGAGTTGTCAGTGGCAGTGATTTGGGTTACATCTTTACTTTGGTCATTGTTTATTGTGCCAACCTTGTGTGATCTTCAGATACTCAGTTGGAAGCATCCATCATCTGACATCATCTGACATCATTCTGTGCTATGAAAGCATGTAATCTAGTACCCTCATCCTGTCCCTGAACACTGAGACTCATCACAACTCTATTTTTTTTCCCAGAAAACAAGTTGTATTTTTGTACCATAGCACTGGATACTTTATTCTTAATTATAAAGTTTTCTAAAAGATTAAAATCCTACTTGCAAGATATATTAGCAATGGATTTGGAGCAAATGATTTTACTTTGAATATCTTTTTATTTTTTATTTTTTTGCATTGAATATCTTTTCTGCCTCTCACTCACTGCATAACTTTAGCAGTTCACTTACCCCCTTAGTTTCTATTCCCTCAACTATGGTACTTGTTTTGCATATGATATAGGGTTGTTATGAGTCATAAATGGAGCATTCATGACAAAAGCACTTTGTGAACTATAGCACAATAAGACAAGGAACAGAAAGAGAAGGTGGAAGAAAATAATGAGGAGGGACATGAATAAGACACAAATTTCAGGTTCCTCCCTATTCAGTGTTCTTTTAACTTTAAGACTAAACTAACTTCTATCAAAGAAGTAGATAGTTTATTTAATTTTTAGATTTACCTTGCACGAATTTCAAATTTTCTATGTCTATTTCTACTGCAGTTAGATTTAAAGGAAGCAGCACAGGTGTAGAATTTCTTCCTATTCTGTGTGTCTTGTAGATTCATTGTTGCTCCTAGCTAAAAATCAGTTCCATTTACATTTTGTATGAAGAAAAGTAAGAATAATACTCTAGAAAGCAATTGATAGATGATTCTACTTGAAGTAGCACTCTTCTAAGCAGACAGTAATGGATACTGTTAAATGAGTAGAAGCTCTCATTATTGCCATCAGCGCCAGTTTGAAATCAGATGGTGAAAAATGTGATTTAGCTAAAATGCACAGGAGTAATGTCAGAGTATCTGAGATGTAAGACCAAGCCCCTAAAGTTGGTATGAACTTGATTTTGAGTCACCCTCTATCATTGATATAAAATTATGTCTGGGAAATCTAAGAGAAAAGCCCATCCAAGAGTACATGGGCAAGGTTTGGGATTACTAGGTCAATGTATGTAGATGAATATTTTTTGAAATGTGGTCTTGAAAATATCTGCATTTATTGCCTGAGCATTGCATTATAAACATAGACAATAAGACCTAAGGAATCTTGGTGGTAGAGCCTTGGGATATGAATATTTTAAATGTTCCCTAGGCCGGACGTGGCGGCTTGGGCTTGTAATCTCAGCACTTTGGGAGGCTGAGGCAGGTGGGTCACCTCAGGTCAGGAGTTCGAGACTAGCCTGGCCAACATGGTGAAACCCCATCTCTATGAAAAATACAAACATTGGCCGGGCATGATGGCACGTGCCTGTAATCCCAACTACTTGGGAGGAAGAGGTTGCAGTGAGCCGAGAGCGCACCATTGCACTGCAGCATGGGCAATAGAGCGAGATTCCATCTCAAAAAAAAAAAAAAAATTTAGCCACGGATCATTGTGGTTTGAATTTGCAATTCTCTAATAAATATTATTAAGAATGAGCATCTCTTATTGTGCTATTGGCTATTTACATATCTTTTCCAGTGACCTGTTTTCAACTGTTTACAGACTCAACATTATTCCTAAACACTCAGTTCAGCTACTATGGAAAGCAGTTTGGAGATGTCTCAAATAATTTAAAACAGAGCTACTATTCAACCCAGGAGTCCCATTACTGGATATATGCCAAAGGGAAATTAGCTCACCATACTAAAAAGACACATGCACTCTTATGCTTATTGCTGCACTATTCATAGTAGTGAAGACATGGAATAAATATAGGTGCCCATCAATGATGAATTGGAAAAAGAAAATATAGTAAATGTACACTGTTGAATACTGCACAGCTATAATAAAGAATAAAATCATGTCTTTAACATCCACATGGATAGAGCCAGAGACCATAATTCTAAGTGAATTAACACAGGAGAAAAAAGCAAAGTACTGCGTGTTCTCACTAATGAAGTACTATGTGTTCTCACTAACGGAGTACTGCGTGTTCTCACTTGTAAATGACAGTTAAACATTGAGCACCCACGGACATAAACATAGAGACAACAGACACTGCAAACTACTAGAGGAGAGAATGAGGGAGGGGGGTCATAAGTTGAAAAACTACCTATTTAGGTACTGTGCTCACTACCTAAGTGCAATATATCTAAGTTACAAATCTGTATATTTACCTCCTGTATCTAAAATAAAAATTGAGAAAAAAAATCTCACCAAAACATTTTTAGATGTGTAATGGAGAAATCAGAGAAAGTTCCTCTGTAATCCCAGGTCTAACATTAAATAGACAGCAGTAGTGGTCTACTATTGGAGTAACACAAGCTTGTGCTATCCTAAATGTAAGTAAAGCATCAATAATGCATTCTGCTTATTGATATACTAGATTTATCCAAACTCCCTCACTAACTATATGGTGTAAGAAGAGAAATTTTCTTTCCTTGGAGGAAATATTTCCCTCAGTCTTACTGTTCTTGACATACAATTTTTGACATTCGAATTTTAAAAACACACAAAAAAGCAAGAAACTATGACACGTCATCAAAAGAAAAAATAATCAATACAACCAGACCCAGAGATGAGATTGTACAAATTTGTTAGTCAAGTAATTTAAAGTAACTATAACAAAATTTAAAAGGTAGAAGACATATTTGAACAGGTGGGTTATTTCAGCAGACTATAAAAAAGAGAACCAAATGAAATTGCCAGATATAAAATACATGCTATCTGAGATGAAGGGGATAATCAGCATACTGAATAAAGCGATATAAATAATTTGTGAACATTAAGACTGGCTAATAGAAATTATCCAAACAGAAATAAAAAGAAAAAAGTATAAAGAAAAATGACAGCACATTTGAGATCTGCGAGGAAATATTAAATTTTCCAACACATGTGTAATTGCTGTCCCAGAAGGAGTTAAAAGAGAAGATGGATAAATAGAAAACATAGAGGAAGAGAGGATATAGTAGTCAATACTTACATGAAATTAATGAAAAAATAACCCACAGATCCAAGCTCAGAAAATTCTAATAAGTATAAAAAAACACAAAAGCAAAAAAACACAAATTTGGGCATGTCATGATGAAACACCTGAAATCAAAAGAAAATGAGAAAACCTTAAAATCATTCAGAAAATAAAAATGGAAACATTTCCCTGTGTATGAAACATAAGAAGATAAAGATGAAAATAATGTGAAAAATGCACAATTTGATTAACACTGTCAATCTGCTTGACCTCTTGAAAATTATGTAATGCTATATCCCACAAAAGCAGAATACACATTCTTCTCAAACGAACATGGAACATTCATTAAGGTAGAGCAGATGGGACAAACAGAAAACAAATATCAAGTGGGTAGTTCTACACCAAATCATATCAATATCTACATCAAACACAAATAATCTGAACACCTGAATTAAAAGGCTTAGATGGTCAAAGTAAATTAATAGCAGTCAACGTAGTATTTGCTGTTGATCAGAAATCCTTTTTAAATATAAAGACCAAGATTAAGGTGAAAAGATGGAAAATAATTACACACTGGAGAAAGATTAATTATAAAAAACTGGAGTGATTATATCAATATTAGACAAAATAATTTCAGAATACAAACCAAGATAAGGAAGGATATTTCATAATGACAAAAGAGTCAAAATTATCAGAAAGATACAACAATATTAAATTGTTTACACCCAAAAACAGAGTTTAAGACATATAAATAAAAATAATGAATATAAAGGAAAAATATAAAGTCTATAACCACAGTTGAAAAGTTTGACACAGTAAGTAATGTGTAAGTACAGAGAAATTCAGTAACATAAAAAATGTACATAATGCCATAATTCAGCCTTACTTGATTGACATTGTTACCACACAATAATAGTTAAATGCTCATTATTTTTAAGGGAACATAGAATACTCACCAAGATAGGCAAAATATGAGTAACTAAATAAATCTGATTTAAAATAACTGAAATAATGTAGAGTAAGTTCTATAGTAATACAATTAAATAAAAAACCAATTAAAAATATCTGGAAAATCTCTAAACCTTTGGAATTTAAAGAAACACATTTCTAATCAAATCGAACAAATGAGTAATTTTAAATTCCTAGGAAAGGAGCTATATAAAATCAATTATCTAAACTTTCACTGTAAGAAGCTAGAAAAGGAAGAATAAATTAAATTACACAAGTATAAATTTATGTAGCAGTTAGAAAGAACAAATTACCTTTGGTTATAAAAAAGGATAAACATAAAAAACAAAATAGGAAATTTGCAAGGACCAGTGAAGCTGAAGAGCATGATTAACTGAAAGGAAATAAACGAATGAATAAATGCATGGATACAAGGAATAGCATTATCTGGGGACCTGGAAGGGGTGAACAAGGATTAGCTTTGTTAGGTTCCAAGTTTGTACCAAGAACTTTTATATGGTACTTTGCACAGATAATGTCAGGTTCTAACAATTTTTTAAAATCCCAGATACAGAACCTGATAATTAGGGAGATTACGTCTCCTTTAAGTTTACCATGGTGGTAAGCATTTGAGGCAGGGGGTGAAACAAGTTCATTGGGTTCTGAGTCTATACACTTTCGTAAATATCACTGTGATCAAAAAGCAGCTTTTTGCTTTAGGCAAGAATTTACACAGGTCAGCATCTTTTTCAATCTCTTATTTATTTATTTTTAAACAAATGTTTCACACAGAACAGTGATATGGCAAAATTAATGGTATGAGCTTTGAAATCAGACAACAATTTTGAATCCTGATACACACACACACACACACACACACACAATAAAACAATACATACATCTTTACATCTTATTTTCTTTTAAAATTATATCTCTGGCCAGGTGCAGTAGCTCATGCCTGTAATCCCAGCACTTTGGGAGGCCGAGGCAGGTGGATTGCCTGAGGTCAGGTGTTTGAAACCGGCCTGGCCAACATGGTGAAACGCTGTCTCTACTACAAATGCAAAAAAAAAAAAAAAAAAAAAAAAAAAAAAAAGCCAGGCATGGTGGTGGGGGCTGTAATCCCAGCTACTTAGTAGGCTGAGACAGAATTGCTTGAACTCGGGAGACAGAGGTTGCAGTGAGCCGAGATTGCACCCCTGCACTCCAGCCTGGGCAACTGAGTGAGATTCCATCTGAAAAAAAAAAAAAATGATCTCCAAATATGGCTTACTGAGTTAAAATGGATAAACAATTTTTAGCTCCTTACTCAAAGATGTTCATTATAATTATATTTAAAAGAGGGAAAAAGATAAAAATTGGAACCTAATGTCCAACAATAATATTAAATTAACAAAATTAGAAGACTTTGGGGGTAGGATTAAAACTTCATAAAATATTTATATGTACATCCATATTATATTTATACCCATGTTAACCTCAACCATGCCTATCTCAAACCCTTGGTTTGATCAGAAACTGCACATGATTATTAAATAGCCCTTTCTTTTATTCAATGGATTGTTTATCCTAACTCTAATATTGTCTCTGTTTTTATAATCCAAGACTTGCCTTGGGTCTCCTGGATTGATTCCTACCATTGGCTCTGGCCTCCATCCATACATATTCTGGCCATAGTGGTGACAAATCTTGTCTCACATGCAGATTTACAAAGTATAAACACTGAGCAGTGAGGTACCTTTCCCTCCTTCATCATTACCCTTATTATCTTGGAATAGTTGAATAGAATAAAGTCCCTAGAAAGCCTATCACAGACCAGAAAAAAAACTTTCTAGTAGGAGATGAGAGTGGATAACCTAACGGTTCTTTTTTATTTTTTACTGCACATCTCTGTGATAAAAGCAAATGTAATTTTTATGTAGTTATGAGAAGGAAAATTGAAACAAGGATCATTTTGTAGTATTATATCCCCGTGCACTTGTTCCAACTTCCCTCTGCAATTGCTGTTCACCACTCTGGTGTAATTGCATAGGTCATTTGTGGAAAAGCATAATTATACCTTAAGGTAATGTTCTCTCATGCATTATTAAGTCATGACTTTTTCTAAAGTAGATGGAGGGAGGGAGCTAGGTGACTGGAAGAGAAGTCATAGAATTGTGCATCAGATGAAGCATCGAGACCAGGCTAACCTCTTTAGGGCTACACCCATGCCTGGAACATCTTCACCAAACATCTGGACCACATTGCATCAAAATTTCTTTATGTGTAATAATCTCTTTCATTAGGTTGAAGACGTCTTGACGGTAGTAATGAGTTATAAATAATCTTTATTTCCCCAGCGCCCAGCATATTGCCTGGCACAGAACACAAACTCAGTGTTTTCTGTTGAGTGAACATTGAGGAAATTGACAAGCAAGAAATGTGAAATGGATTTTCTTTGGCAGATTATGTTATATTCAAAGACATCTAGACCAGTGAAGGAGATGGCGTTAGAGTCTGCTTGAATCTGAATTTTCACAAAGGAAAACCAAATGTAGAATTTTAAAAGTTAGGCACAGAGACAGAGTTGGTTTGAATAACTCTGCTTTCTTCCAGCTTATGACTTCACCCCTATGAATGTCAGAATTCTAATTTAAAAAAAGGTGGATCACCATATCTATTGACATGGTTAGTGCTAGGTTCAAATGAAATCATGCATCTAAAAGTAGAGAATGCAGTGCCAGGTTCACAGAGGAACTTAATTATAATGCAAATTATTGTATTTTGCTACGAAGTGCTAGGCATGGTACAGGCTGATTTACAGTCAATGTATCTTCTTTTTCTCATTTGATGACCATGTATTAATTTCATTCAATGACCCTGACATTAATGGCATACCAAACAGAGTGCTGGGTCTTTTGGTCTAGAGCCAATGAGACAGAATTAGGTGGGAGAGGTAGGTAAGTAAACAGCCATGACTCATCACTATCTATCATACCTTGCCTCTGCCAAATTCATGAAACAGGTGAAGTTCGTCTTTGATGCATTCCACCTTTAATAGTTTAGTAGCTGATGTGGTTTGACTGTGTCCCCACCACAAATCTCATCTTGCATTGTAATTGCTATAATCCCTATAATACCCCTGTCAAGGAAGAGGCCAGGTAGAGGTAATTGATTCATGGGGGCACTTTCTCCCATGTTGTTATTGGGCATGCTACTGAGTTCTCATGAAATCTGATGGTTTTATAAGTGTTTGATAATTCCTCCTGCTTTCATTCTCCTTCCTGCTACTTTGTGAAGAAGGTGCCTTGCTTCCCCTTTGCCTTCCATCATGATTGTAAGTTTCCTGAGGCTTCCCCAGCCATGCTGAACTGCAAGCCAATTAATCGTCTTTCCTTATAAATTACCCAGTCTCGGGTGGTTTTTTATAGCAGTATAAAAATGTACTAATACAATCACTTAAAGAAGAAATTATGGTTGCAAATGAATCAGACTTGTGTTAATGGGTTAAAATATTTTAAGTGCCTATATTAGAGCTTGACACATAATAAGTGCTCAGTAAATGTCAGCCATAGTATTATATAGGAAAATGCTACTGATTTCAGTTCCCTTTGAAAAATAAAATTATAAATACAGAACTAAACAAAGCAGGAAAGTGGGAGAGAGATTTATGTGATTTTAATTTTCAACATGATGGCGTAGGAAAACTCTCTGAGGAACTGACTTAAGCAAAGAACTTAATGAATAAGAGAAGGAAGTAAATCAATCAATCTATCTATGTATCTATGTATCTATCTATCTATCTATCTATCTATCTATCTATCTATCTATCTATCATCCATATCTGTGGGAAGCCCATCATCTATATCTGTGGAAAGAGGGAAAAACATGTGAGAATACATTGAGCATAGGAATAGATGGTGTCCTTAGAGACATCACATAAGTAACAGCACACTATCAGCACACAGTATGTATCCCAAAAATACTCAGTATTTCATTTTATTTTTTCACTGAGACAGGTTCTTACTCGGTTGTCCAGGCTGGAGTGCAGTGCTACCATCTCAGCTCACTGCAACCTCTGTCTTGCTGCTCATGCCATCCTCCCGAGTAGCTGGAACTACAGGCGCGTGCCACTATACCTGGCAAATTTTTGTATTTTTTTTTTGTTTTTTTTGTAGAGATGGGGTTTTGCCATGTTGTTCAGGCTGGTTTTGAATTCCTGAGCTCAAGCCATCCTCTTGCCTTGGCCTCCCAAAGTGCTGGGATCACAGGCATGAGCTACCACATTCTGACCAAAAAATTCAGTATTTTAGTTGCTTAAATTTGCATCATTATTTACCTTTTATACATTATTTTCATGTATATTAGTTTATTGATCTTCACAATTGTTCCATGATGATATGGTATAAAAGGGAGTGAGAAGGGACTTCTTCCAGGTCCCACAGTGACCGAAGAAGGTCATGAAACCATATTTCCTAACTCACTCTTGTTATTCTTTCTTTAGCAACTGAATTTCCCTACTTCCCCCTTCTGTTCACATTTTCTAATCAAAATCTTTTCAGGGACCTATTTCTCCTGTGTTTAAATACTGAACATATTAAAAGACAATATGCCTATAAACTAGATGTTAGCTTAAATCTCATAGATTTGTAAACCCTCTCTTCCACCCATGCAATACATTTCCATTTGAATAGACATCCTTAGGGCAAGGTTTCTCTTAAAAAAGACTTGATTACAGGGTGTTTTAGTTTTTAATGGAGCAAGGACTTGTTTTTTCTTCCAGTTCCTCAGATCACATCTTACTTTTGGCTGCCTTCTCCTTCTACAATCTGTTGAAGCCCTCTGTGGAACAATAGTGTCTGCAAGTTTATGGCATTATCACAAATCATAGAGGTGGCTGTTGGACTCACATTTACAATCTATGGGTGTTCACACTGGTTTATTTTTGGCAAGATGTGGCTGCCGCATGGCTCATAAACAGGCTTCTGAAATAGCTCTGACAGAGAAAAATGCTCATGATGTTCTGGTCCAGATGCTCTCAGGGATCAAAGACTCCTGGCTATGAGCAATCCCCTTGGAAACTGTACAGTTGGCTTTCCTGGGCTTCATGCTTCCCTGAATGTCATGGATAATATTATCTGGGCATCCTTCTGGACAGATAGTGAAGAGCTCTCTTTACCTGCCATATCCTCACTCCCAGGTTAGAATGAGTGAAAAAGATAAATACACAAGTTTGAATCCAAACACAGTCACTTTTAAACTATGATTTTGAATAAGTTATTTAGCAATGCACACATTCTATTTGTGCAATTGTAGACACAACATATTTACTTTTTCTTTCTTTCATTGTTTTGAAAATATCACCTACTTTAACTTGGAAACAACTTCTTTGTCTGTCCGGTGCATGTGATCAGGAAGTAATGAAAATATCTCCCTTTCTGGAAGAAATGGAAAACAGGCCCTTTTGTTCTTTAAAGTTTGAGCCCTCCTTGAACCGGAAAAGGCAAATGATTGTGACATTTTTGTGGCTGATTTTGACAACCTCATTAAATATTTTTAAATCTTAAACTAATCATAGAATCAAAAGAAATTACAGACATACAACAGAGAGGTCTTGTTTACCTTTGATCACATTTCCCTCAATGATGACATTTTGTATAACTATGACAACATCACAGTATCACAGAAAAATGACATTGACACAATATAAGAAAATGTCAACTTTTAAGGATTCCATGTGACATTTGGAAGCCTGTATTCTACCATTCACTTTTCCTCACTGTAGAATTCTCATCTGAAGGAGACATTCACAGAGAGACAGGACCTCCCCATTAGCATCTGGCCAAATTATTAACACTACAGATGAGGAACTCTTGGGTAAAGCTGACTCACAGAACATGGTTGAGGCTTGAGGTCTAAGTGGAAATGCATTTTCTCTTTCTTTTCTTTGATTTACCCATGTAGTTTCACTTCCAAAGAGGATATGATACATATAGAAGCACTAGACAAATGGCTGAGTGTTCTGAGGAAGTAAGCATGTCTCCAATTGCTGGCCACTTATGTGCCCAGAGCATGCACAGAGAAACCTCCTTTAGGTGGGAATTCATTGTCAGAACAAAGAATGCAAGGGAGGGAGTGGTGCTGATGTTTATTTTATTTTATTTTATTTTATTTTATTTTATTTTATTTTATTTTATTTTACTTTAATTCTGGGATACATGTGCAGAATATACAGGTTCGTTATATAGGTATGCATGTGCTACAGTAGTTTACTGCACCTATCAACCCGTCATCTGGGTTTTAAGCTCCTCATGCATTAGGTATTTGTCCTAATGTTCTCCCTCTCTTTGTCCCCCAACCCTGACAGGTCCCGATGTATTTTGTTCCCCCCTTCCTGTGTCCATGTGTTTTTATTGTTCAACTCCCACTTAGGAATGAGAACATGCAGTGTTTGGTTTTCTGTTCTTGTGTTAGTTTGCTGAGGATGATAGCTTCCATCTTCATCCACGTCCCTGAAAAGGACATGATTTCGTTCTTTTTTATGGCTGCATAGTATTCCATGGTGTATATGTACCACATTTCTTTTATCCAGTCCATCATTGATGGGCATTTGGATTGGTTCTATGTCTTCGTTGTTGTAAATAGTGCTGCAATAAACATATATGTGCATGTGTCTTTATAGTAGAATGATTTATATTCCTTTGGGTATATACCCAGTAATGGGATTGCTGGGTCAAATGGTATTCCTGGTTCTAGATGCTTGAGGAATCACCACACTGTCTTCCACAATGGTTGAACTAATTTACATTCCCACCAACAGTGTAAAAGCATTCCTATTTCTCCACAGCCTCACCAACATCTATTGTTTCTTGACTTTTTAATAATTGCCATTCTGACTGGAGTGAGATGGTACCTCATTGTGGTTTTGATTTGCATTTCTCTAATCATCTCATATGTTTGTTGGCCACATAAATGTCTTCTTTTGAGAAGTGTCTATTCATATCCTTTGCCTATACTTTGATGATGTTGTTTATTTTTCTTGTAAATTTGTTTAAGTTCCTTGTGGATTCTGGATATTAGACCTTTGTCAGATGGGTAGATGGCAAAAATTTTCTCCCATTCTCTAGGTTACCTGTTCACACTGATGCTAGTTTCATTGGCTATGTAGAAGCTCTTTAGTTTAATTATATCCCATTTGTCAATTTTGGCTTTTGTTAGAATTGCTTTTGATGTTTTGTTCATGAAGTCTTTGCCCATGCCTATGTCCTGAATGGTATTGCCTAGGTTTTCTTCTGGGGTTTTTATGGTTTTGAGTTTTACATTTAAGTCTTTAATCCATCTTGAGATAATTTTTGTATAAGGTGTAAGGAAGAGGTCCAGTTTCAGTTTTCTGCATATAGCTAGCCAGTTTTCCCAGCACCATTTATTAAATAGGCAATCCTTCCCCCATTGCTTGTTTTTGTCAGGTTTGTTGAAAATCAGATGGTTGTAAATGTGTGATGTTATTTCTGAGGTCTCTGTTCCATGCCATTAGTCTATATGTCTTTTTGGTACCAGTACCATGCTATTTTGGTTATTGTAGCCTTGTAGTATAGTTTGAAGCCAGGTAGTATGATGCCTCCAGCTTTGTTCTTTTTGCTTAGAATTGTCTTGGCTTTATGGGCTTTTTTTTGTTTCATATGAAATTTAAAGTAGTTTTTTCTAATTCTGTAAAGAATGTCAGTGGTAGTTTGATGAGACTAGCATTGAATCTGTAAATTACTTTGGGCAGTATGGCCATTTTCATGATATTGATTCTTCCTATCCATGAGGATGAAATATTTTTTCATTTGTTTATATCCTTTCTTATTTCCTTGAGCAATGGTTTGTAGTTCTCCTTAAAGAGGTCCTTCACATCCCTTATAAGCTGTCTTCCTAGGTATTGTATTCTCTTTGTAGCAATTGTGAATGGGAGTTCATTCATGATTTGGCTCTCTGCTTGTCTATATTCTTGGCGTATAGGAATGCTCATGATTTTTGCACATGGATTTTGTATCCTGTGATTTTGTTGAAGTTGCTTATCTGTTTGAGGTGTTTTGGGGCTGAGACAATAGGGTTTTCTAAATATAGAATCATGTCATCTGCAAACAGAGACAATTTGACTTCCTTTCTTCATATTTGAATACCCTTTCTTTCTTTCTCTTGCCTGATTGCCCTGGCCAGAACTTCCAACTGCATGGTAAGAGAGGGCATCCTTGTCTTGTGCCTGTTTTCAAAGGGAATGCTTCAAGCTTGTGCTCATTCAGTATGATACTAACTATGGGTTTGTCATAAATAGCTCTTATTCTTTTGAGATATGTTCCCTCAACACCTAGTTTATTGAGAGCTTTTAGCCGGAAGGGTTGTTGAATTTTATCAAAGGCCTTTTCTGCATCAATTGAGATAATCACGTGGTTTTTGTCATTGGTTCTGTTTATGCGATGGATTACATTTATTGATTTGCATATGTTGAACCAGCCTTGCATCCCAGGGATGAAGTTGACTTGATCATAGTGGATAAGCTTTTTGATGTGCTCCTAGATTCAATGTGCCAGTATTTTATTGAGGATTTTTGCACTGATGCTCATCAGGGATATTGGCTTGAAGTTTTCTTTTTTTGTTGTGTCTCTGCCAGGTTTTGACATCAGGATGATGCTGGCCTCATAAAATGAGTTAGGGAGGAGTCCCTCCTTTTTAATTGTCTGGAATAGTTTCAGAATGGTACCTGCTCCTTTTCGTACCTCTTGTAGAATTCAGCTGTGAATCTGTCTAGTCCTGGGCTTTTTTTGGTTTGTAGGTTATTAATTGCTGCCTCAATTTCAGAACTTATAATTGATTTATTCAGGGACTCGACTTCTTCCTGGTTTAGCTTTTGGAGGGTGTATATGTCCAGGAATTTATTCTTTTGGGTTTCTAGTTTATTTTTGTAGAGGTGTTTATAGTAGTATTCTTTGATCATAGTTTGTATTTCTGTGGGGTCAGTGGTGACATCCTATTTATCATTTTATTGTGTCTGTTTTCTACTTGATTCTTCTCTTTTCTTCTTTGTTATTCTGGCTAGTGGTCTATCTATTTAGTTCATTTATTCAAAAAACCGGCTCCTGGATTCATTTATTTTTTTGAAGGGCTTTTCATGTCTCTGCTTTGCTGCGGTGTGGTGAATTCTTCCATAGAAACCTCCCAGTCTCCTTAGCACTGTCAGGGAAAACTGCCTCCTAACGCCACAGTAGTTGTGGTTGCGCCTCCCGCCATCAAACTCAATTGTCCCAGGCTGACTCCACACTGCTGTGCTGGTGCTGAGACTTTCAAGCCAGTGGTTGTTAGCTTGCTGGACTCTGTGGGAGTGGGATCCAGTGAGCAAGGACATTTGGCTCCCTGGTTTCAGCCCCCTTTCCAGGGGAGTGGACAGTTCTCCTATCTCACTGGAGTTCCAGACACCACTGGAGTATGAAAAAACTCCTGCAGCTCAGAGCTCGCCCAAACTGCCTCCCGTTTTTGTGCATGAAACCCAGGGCCCTAGTGGTGTAGGCTCACAAGGGAATCTCCTGATCCATGGATTGCAAAAATCCATGGGAAAAGCATAGTACCCTAGGCAGGTAGCACAGTCTCTCATCACTTCCCTTGGCTGGGTGAGAGAGGTCCCTGGGCTCTGTGCACTTCCTTGCACTTCCTGGATGAAGCGATGCCCCATCCTGCTTCTGCTTATTCTCCGTGGGTTGCACCCACTGTCTAACCAGTCCCAATGAGATGAACGGGGTACCTCAGTTGGAAATGCGAAAATCACCCACCTTATGTGTTGGTCTTGCTGCAGATCGGAACTGTTTCTATTCAGCCATCTTGGCCTGGTGCTAACATTTAAAGGCCAACATCCCTGCACCCCATAGGAAAAAATATGCTGCTTAATACATATTCTGAATTCTGGAAATCAACTTTTCTTCATTTAGGATAGAGAGTCCCAACTCAGGAAAGATATATGGACAGGAAGTCAGAAGGTGAGTGAAAAAAAGAGATGGTCCTTTATATGGTTTGGCTGTGTCCCCATCCAAATCTCATCTTGAGTTGTAGCTCCCATAATTCCCATGTGTTGTGAAACGGACCCAGTTGGAGATAACTGTGTCATGGGGATGGGTCTTTCCCATGCTTTTCTCTTGATAGTAAATAAGTCTCACAAGATATGATGATTTTACAAAGGGGAGCTCTCTCTTGCACATGCTGTCTTGCCTGATGCCATGTAAGATGTGACTCTGTTCCTCCTCTGCTTCCACCATGATTTTGAGGCTTCCCCAACCGCGTGCAATGCTTAGTCAACTAAACCTCTTTCCTTTATTAATTACCGAGTCTTGGACAAGTCTTCATTCACAGAGTGAGAACAGACTAATATCTGATGGAATTTTCATCCCTTACATGATGGAATTTCTGAGAGTATTTTATAAATCAACATAGGCAAGACCCTTGGCTCAGTGTTGGGAAACGTGACAGTTATTTAATAAAAAATAATACCATTCCCTTAACTTATATTCTTTTCTGGAAACTGACCCCCAAAGAGTCAAAGAATCTCAGTGTTGGAAGATACCTTAGAAAGTATCTATTCCCACCTTCTACACAGTGCAAAACTCCCTGGAATCTCCTCCAGGACTAATGTTCTGTGAGGATAAGACTGGTGGAAGAGAGTGGGCTGGTTCATTTCGACCCCACTCATGGTTTCCTGACATATGTTTCTGCACTGGAGAGGTTTGAAAGAGAAGAGCTACAATACCTAGACAGTCTTGCAGCTAAAGTTTCATGTAGGTCCAAGATCCTGCAAAGGAGATGTACACCTGTGACACCAGAAAGCTGAAGTGAGCAACCTGATCACCCACTCTGAGACAGCTCTGCTGACATTTCTTATACCCAGTTGTAGAGTCAGTTGCCCAGGATGGCCGTGGTGGCAGTAGCGTTTCTGCTAAACAACCCCCATGGTGTGTGCAGAGGGTCATGTCCTAGCTGCTTTATTAATGGCTGTGTAACACCAATCCCAAGACATCTGATCCTCTCAGAGGCTCTGTGAATGCTGTAGTATAATAAGTATTTATTTTCCTGCTTGAGATAGCTAGATTGATTTTATTTCTCAAACAAAGGTCCTGATTAATACACTGTTCAAAGACTCTATGTTATCTAAACAATAAAAAGTAACATAGTAATGTGACAGTTAAGAATTTATGTGAATTACCCTCTGGGACATCTCCTGCCTCATCTCTCACCCCCATCCAGATCATGCTCTTGCCTTTTATACTCTGCTTCAGAGTTTCATGAATATCCCCCATTCTATTTTGAGGAAGATTTGGGTTAGATAAACTAGCCTCTTATTGAGCTGACCCTGTGTCCTCAGACATTGTACCAATTAGTTCTCTGTATGTGTGTGTACAGAATCATTATTGGACACCTATGGTTTTCTAGTCATTTTTCTAGGCTTTAGGACTTAGAAAATCTCATTCATGAAGTCAGATTGAGTATGAATAGGAAAGAGATAGTAAAGGTGTACATTGGAAATGCATGATTTCATATAAATTCTCTTTGAAATGCATAATGACAAGTGGGTTGTCAGGGAAAAAAAATTTCTTTGAGGGGGAGTTGTTGGAATTAGAACTTGAGTTTTGACTAGGAGTCAGCTGTGGAAAACAAACATGCAAACTGGAGAAAAATTCTAAGCAGAGTAAACCGCAAAGGCGAAGACCTTGAGGAAGAGCAAAGCTCAGTGTCTATGAGAAATCAAAGGATGGTCCATGCGTGTGCAAGCTAGTGAGTAAGGGGCAGAGTGACAAGAGCTGTGTTCGGAGATGGAGGGAAGCTGCGGCATTGTAGCACCGGTGAGTAGTGACAATTTAAATTCTGATACCCCAAATCTCCTCCTCACATGACAGTGCTCCAAATTTTGAAGATCCCAATCAAAGCAGACTTGGGGCACCCTCACAAAGCATGGTAGAGGTGATTAAGGAGCTGACTGAGCAGGCATGGTGCAACTCCAAGCACTGTGGAAAGCTAGAGATGTTTGCTTCTGTAGGAGCCACACTGCCAGAAATAAAGCTTGCTGGTTATTCATCCCTGCTAGAAAAATTTTGTTTCATTTCTTTCTAAAGCCATTTTAAAGGGTGTACAAGAGATTTACCTCCTTGCTTTGATGCACTAGAAAAGTTTAACTGCATTATTTCCCTCTTCTTCCTCTCTATTCCCTTCCTCTTTTTCTTCACTCTCTTGCTGTCCTCCTCTTCATCACTAGCTACCTCTGTACGTTTTCTTCTGCTTGTGTTATATCTAACATTCACAGCTACTTTTGCAAGAAGTGTAAAATTATTCCCATTTTATAGTTAAGAAAACTGAGTCTTAGTGAAGCTAAGTATTATGCAAATTAGTATAGTTGGTAAGTGGTGGAATCAAGATGTAAACCCACTACGCTTCTGGTTTCAAAGTCTGAGATATTTTCTATATTTCATTATGCCATGCTTTCTTTTACTCAAGAGATTGCACATATTACTTGTTCTGCTTTATCACCTTTACTGTCTCTACATTTGATTATTTCTTACTGATCTGTCAAAACTCAGCTTAACATTACCATTTCTTAAAAGTTTTTCAGTGAGTTCACTTACCTGCTAGATTTGTTCGGATATCCCTCATAACTGCCCATCTATGTGTGACCTCAGCCTATCAAAGCACATGTAACATCTTACTGTATTCGTCAGTTTACTTATCTGCCTCTCCAACAGGACTGTGAGTTCCTTGAAGGCAATGAGTGTGCCCTTAATCTCTGTACCCAACATCCTACATTTTTTGTTTTCTCAATCTCTATTGAGCAAATATATTCTCTAGAATTTGGCGAGGTAATGGAGAGAGAAGCCTCAAGATGTCTAAAGGAGTGATTCAGCTATGGTTTTCTACTCACATCAGTCATCTTTCGTTATCAAAGTGCTGAATAATAAATTATCTCAAAATGCAGTGAATTAAAACAAAAATTATTTATTATTGTTCATGAATCTGAAGGTTGGCTAAATGTTGTCTGATCTAGGTTGGGCTTGACTCCAAACTGCACATTTATGCCAAGCCTTTTCCATGTATCTTTCATTCTTTAGGGATCAGGGACCACCAGACCATGTTCTTGCCATGGCAATTGCGGAAGCACAGGAGGGAAATCATCTCTCAAGCCTTTGATCATGTTGTGTTTGGTAACATTTCATTAGCTAAAGCAAGTTACACGGGCCAATTCCAGCACTGATGGGAGCATGGTCTACCTACAATGGGAAGGAAAGGAGAATGAGGCTTTGCTTTGTCATATTCCAAGTGAATGAACAAATGTAAAGTTAACTAATCAACTTACACTTAATTAAAGTCAGATCTAGCACAAAACACATCGAGATCTTCTCTGGTGAAAATTGCTGTCTCTGTCTGGTATGTTGGGAACAAACTGACACCTGGAATAGAGTAATAAGTGGTAGGGAGTCACTACGAAGCACTTACATTAAGCACCTGCTAGGTTGCAGAACCTGTATAAGAATTGTAAATACAGAGAACCTAGTGGCCAAGATCTGTCCTCAAGGACCCCCAGACTGAAAGGGAAGACAGGAATGTAAGTTAACCAGATCTATGCTGTACAATAACTCCCTACTAAAGCAATGCTCAAGATTCCAAGAAAAAGAGGGAGGAGAAAAAATTCTGATTATGCCTCAGGGAAGATTTTCCTAATAAGGCAAAATCAAAAGAGAAAAAATCTAAGTACTCCTTCTAATTTGTTGAAAGAACTATCCAGGTTATTTACTTTTCTCTGAATCCTCAGTTCTTATCTGACAGCCTAGCACAGAATATGCCTTCAGTGCATGGTAATTATAAGACTGGTGGATGAGGGCGGGTGTGGTGGCTCACGCCTGTAATCCCAGCACTTTGGGAGGCCAAGGCAGTTGGATCACCTGAGGTTGGGAGTTTGAGACCAGTGTGACCAATGTGGAGAAATCCCGTCTTTACTGAAAATACAAAATTAGCTGGGCGTGGTGGCACATGCCGGTAATCCCAGCTACTCAGGAGGCTGAGGCAGGAGAATTGCTTGAACCCAGGAGGTGGAGGTTGCGGTGAGCCGATATCATGCCATTGCACTCCAGCCTGGGCAAAGAGAGCAAAACACCCACTCAAAAAAAAAAAACAAAACAAAAAAAACTGGTGGATGACAAAATACTTCAGACTGCCTGTGAACTATCAACATAACCCTCATGTTTGCTTCTCCTTTTACAGATGATGAAACTAAAACCCAGATGTCTAATGTAATTGTAAAGATCACACAAATATTTAATGATGTTGCTGGAAGCAGAACCTAGGTCTTGTGGCTCCCAGTCCTGTGATTTCGTGCTAAAAATTGCATGAAAATCACCTGACTCTAGTTTTCGATGGAATAAAACAAAAATTATACAGCTGGGAGCTGTGTAGCACAGTGACTGCAACATAGTATCCACTCGGCAAATGTTTGTTGAATTGAATGGAGTTAAAAATTGGAAAGATTCGTAAAGATTCTCTCTTCTAATCCAGCTCTTCATTTTGCCACGATAAGGAAAGTGAGTGCAGGAACTGGGAAATGACTTTGCCAAGGTTGCAGGAACGGAGTTCTTTGCTTCTTCCTTTCATTGTCATTGGAATGCGAATGTGGTCCTGTAAACTGTGTCTGTGGGTAAAGAGGTGTGACATTGTTTAAAGTCATTTCCTTGTAAGCTCAGTCGCAAGCAGGCAAGTAGGAAAAGACAGTAATTCAAGTTGTCAGGGCCCTTAGAAACCTGCCCTAGGGTGTTGTATTCATAATGGAAAGAATTGAAATGCTTGAATATAGTTATTCTTGGGCCTATTCTGAAACCAAGAGTGTGTATCCTCAGCAGGCTTAATGCAGACAATTACAGTTAAACCCAGGCTTCCAGATAAGCTAAATTTCCAGGACCTTGTAAATAACTCTTTGTTCCCTGTCTCCTCACGCTGGGTCCTGTCGGTATAAGGCGGGAGACAAGCAAAACAACCGCACACTCTTTATTCCTTTCCGTCCTCGTCCTCTCCAGTAATTCCATCTTCCCAATTTTTCCATCTCAATTGTAACTTCATGGGGCACATACAACACTCCCCAAATTCTCTAATAATGTAGAGACACCCTGAGCTGTTCATTCTGTTTTCTTGCCCCACAAACTTATTTTGGTTGCAAAGGACATTCCAAGGACAAGGACACATTAATCAATAGCAGGACATAATGGACTCGTTTACCACTGCAGCTATCCACATAGGAAGGAAGAAAGAGAATCACACATAGCAAGACGCTGTATCTTCTCTCTCTTCGTACAGAGTCCTAGTGTGCCCTTTACTGCCTTTCAGTCATTCCTGGGTCCATACTGGTGCTCTTCTAGAAAGAGGAGAGAAAGAAAATAGATTGCACCAACATTGAATTCATTCCTCATTTTTAACAGCGTGTAAGTATAAAGTTTTACAAATTAGCATGTCTGCAAGGAGCCACTGTTCATTCAGTCTGGTCTTTTCATTTTCTGATGAGAAAACTGAGTTCTAGAAAGAATGAATGGCTTGTCCTTAGTCATCCTATGAAAACGGTTCAGGGCAATATTAGATCTCACGGTTTTTGTGTCCCAGGGCTATTTGCCCCACACCTAACGGATGTATGACTTCCCTAGATTATCTTCAGAACATTAATGAACTTGTGGATTTAAACACATTGAACTTCTGTAGCTACTCTTATAGGGCCATTTAATTACACACACGAAACCTTTTCCATTTTAAGCATAGTGCTTATTTCACCCCAAAAGTCACTGGATCATCTGATTACTCAAGCCAGGTAAGCTAAATTTCTCATAAGCCATGCCTCTTAGAAACTTGTCATTTTGCTCTTAAAGGTATCTCCAAAATAAAGAGATTTGAGTACATGGAAGGATGTTGAATCCATGGTCCAAAGACTCTGGATAGGAGCAGTGCCAAGGGAGCTGCTCACTTTGGAATTGCCTCCTGGTTCCCCTGGATTTAGCTTGTGTTTTGGGACTGGTAGGTGCTCAACCCTGAATTTCTTGTTGTGAACACTGAGCAAGGTATTGAATGACTTGGATTCTCAATTCCTTCATCTGAAGCTTCGGGATAATGATAGTCCTTCAGTGGTTGGACATGGTGGTTTTTAACTATCTGCCCATCCTCTCTACTGTTAATTTTTAAAGGCAGGTTTGCCAATTCATTTTTATCACACTACCCACTGGCATAGCCTCACAAAAAGCAAGAGTTTATATCCATTTACAAATTGAGATTATAGTAGAAACTTGCTTCTGCTAGTTTAAGAAAATTTAGGCAATAATTACAAATGTTAGGGCTATTTCATGCAACCGGGTGGAAGAAATGGGACTGGGCTTTAGGTTCCCAGGAGTGCCAGGCTGCCCAAGAGGGCAGTGACTATGAAAGGAATGATTTCCAGCCAGCTTCTGCTCATTTTCTGGGCATCAGGATTACCTCTACTCTTTTGTAACTTTCTCCTCTACTATGGGGGGGATGCTTGAGTCTTTCTTGCTCTTACCCCCCTTGTTCTTGATCTTTGTTCTGTGTTTTTGTTTTTGTGATCTCCTCAAGATCAAGGTTTCTGGTCATGATTCTACTTCCCACCAGTAGGGAGAGTGAGTCACAAACCAAGCTGGTCCAAGTCTATGGCACTGACTGTACTCTGTTTTCTAGGGGTAAAGATTTCAAGGACATTAACAGGTTAGCACATGGCTGTGTGGTCTAAAAGCAGGCTTGACTATTTATCTTTCTCTCATTCTTTTCAGGATTCCTTTTGCGTGCATTTAAGAGAGGATACTTGAGGCTTCTCTAGCTTGGTGATTTGTGCATATTCTCTCTCGCCTCCTCCCTCCGTCCTTCGACACGCTGATGGGTCCAAGTCGGCTGTCTCAGACGACCGGGTCTGGAGCAGACGGCTCCAGTCATCTCATTTGATGCAACAGGATAAATTATCTGGTTGCCCTCCCACCTACAAGGAACATAGGTGCCAGCAAATGTTCTCTGACTTCAACTTGCTTTGCTTCAGAGTGATTATACCTGACCTTCGGGCTTTGTGATAGCAGAGAAATACCTTAATCCTATCTTATTAAAAACTTTTTCTCAGTAAAATTTCATCCTTCCTGGTATCCATGAAAGGAGTCTACCAAATGGTTTAGGTGAAGTTACCAGTTTCTATAGTGGAGTTTTACACCTAAAATCTTGCATAATATGTAAAGGTTAGTTTTTCATGCTCTGCATATATTTTCTTTCTGGGAAAGAAGTGGTGGAGAAAGGAAAAATAGATTTCTTAATATCTAGCCAAAACACCAATAAAGTGTAATTTTATACCCTGATTTAGTCACACCCTAATTCATTGTTCAAATCATCTACCACAGTAAAATTTTATACGTTTATTTATTTTATTTTTTCTTTAGAGATGGGGTCTTTGTCTGTCACTCAGGCTGGAGTACAGTGGCATGATCACAGCTTACTGCAGCCTTAAACTCCTGTGCTCAAGCGATCCTCTTGTCTCAGTCTCCAGAGTAGTTGGAACTATGGGTAAACACCACCACAAATAATTTTTTTCTTTAATTTTTTTTTTTTGGTAGAGTCAGTCTTGCCATTTGGCCCAGAACTGACCAACATAGTGAAACCCCATCTCTACTAAAAATACAAAATTTATCCAGGTGTGGTGGTGCGTGCCTATAATCCCAGCTACTCGGGAGGCTGAGGCGGAGGCAGAGGAATCACTTGAACCCAGAAGGTGGAGGTTGCAGGACCCAAGATTGCACCATTGCACTCCAGCATGGGCGACAGAGACAGACTCTATCTCAAAAAAAAAAAATCTATCTTTCTGGTGAATACAGAATTTCACCAGCTGACTCTCCATGTGCTAAGTTCCAGTCATGGTCATCTTTCCACATTTGTCTTCCTCTGATTCAGGTCAGCTCTCTTCCATTATTTTTTTATTAGGGTTCCCACACTTCTCTTCCCAGCCATCTTTTGGTCAAGGATCTTTGTATATTTCTTGCTATGGACAGAATGGAGGAATACTAAGTTTTCAAATCCCTGCCTATCATTACTCTGGTGACCTTGAGAAAGTTACTAATCAATTTATGGTTTATCTTCTCCATCTATAAAATGAGACTACTACAAATACCTACCTCACAGGATGGTGAAGATTAAATAAATTGTTGCATATGTAAGGCCTGTAAATATATGTGGTTCATAGTAAGACCTCACTAAATGCTAGTTATTGTTATTCCTGTTGCTTATTAAGCAATGTATTCTGTTTATTTATTTATTGTTTTTTAGGTTGTTCCCCACCCGACTAGGAAATAATCTGAAGCTTATTTTTCAGTTAAAAAGTTATGCCAGTTTGTTTTGCTAATCAAAAGACAGTCTCCTCCATAAGATAAATTCTGACACTATGCTTAAGTACAATTCTTAACCTTTCTTTGTTTATTTCTATCTCTGTGACATATTTTTGGGAGACAAGAGGAAGGGAAGGATGGAATAAAAAGACTTAGCTGAGAGGGAGAATTTGAGATCCCAGAGCCTAATATTCTAGGCTCCAGAACCTCTCCTCAATCTTCTTCTATTTCATCTAGATTAGTTGAATCATTTAAGAATCTCCTAAATTTATTATTCCCTGTACCCACCCTTCTATTATTTTTCTTATCAAATCAGTCCCCTTTGAAAAAGTTTTGTTTTTTTTAAGCTTCTGTGCTCTCTAAACTACCTCTTGAGTTCTCCTTGAAGTCAACATTCATTCCTTACTGTCCTGACCTTTCTTTTTAAACCCCTGTGAAATGCTTGTATGAGAGTATCAGTGCAGAAAATGATAAATAAGGCAAGGAACTGTATGTCAAGTGTCTATTGGAGGTTAGCAACAAGAGATAGAACTGGAGTAAATTTCAGAGTCTCTGGGCCCACCTGGTACCTCAAAACCTCTTGGAATTACAAGGACATCAACAATCCTAATTTCAGGATTACCTGATAATTAATTGCTATGCAAAAACCTTGAACATGAGAAATAAATAAGAGGTGAATTACAGATAGAGAGGATATTTAATTTTAATAAGACAGTAGAGAAAGGAAGTGCTAAAAGGAAGAAATAAAGACAGAATAGAGACAATATAGTTAAAGACCCAAAGTGAAATTTAAAAGGAGCAAAGAAACTATGAGCTTTGGCTCAGGGAAAAGAAGCATGCATATGAAAATAACATAATTCAGGGCGGACATCAGGAAACAGTGATTTGAGTTAGTCAGCATGTGAAGTGCGGGAAAAAATCATTGTGTTTTCCTCTGTAGCTTCATCTTAAAGATCTTGGACATGGATTTTTTACAATCTGTCAGTGAACATATGGAAGGCACGTCCCAATACAATTTTTTAAAAAGGAGTCTTTAAGGTTCTGTTGGTATACAATCATATAATCAGCAAATAGTGACAGTTTGACTTCCCCTTTACTGATTTGGATGCCCTTTCTTTCTTTCTCTTGTCTGATTGCTCTGGCTAGGACTTCCAGTACTATGTTGAAGAGAAATGGTGAGAGTGGGCATCCTTGTCTTGTTTCATTTCTCAGAGGATTATATTCCATTATTCAGTATTATGTTGACTGTGGGTTTGTCATAGATAGTTTTCATAACATTGAGATATATCTCTTGTATGCTGATTTTGTTAAGAGTTTTAATCACAAAGGGATGCTGGATTTTGTCAAATGCTTTTTCTACGTCTATTGAGATGATTATGTGATTTTTGTTTTTAATTCTGTTTATGTGGTGTACCACATTTGCTAATGTGCATATGTTAAACCATCCCAGCATTCCTGCTATAAAACTCTCTTGATCATGTCTCATCAAAATGTGGTCTAAGGACATGAATAGACCATTCTCAAAAGAATATATACAAATGGTCAACAAACCTAACAAATTCTCAACATCATTAATGATCAGGGAAATGCAAATCAAAACCACAATGTGATACCACCTTACTCCTGCAACAATGACTATCATAAAAAAATAAAATATAATAGATGTTGGTGTGGATATGGTGAACAAGAAACACTGTTGCACTGCTGGTGGTAATATAACCTAGTACAACCACTATGGAGAAAATAATGTGGAAATTCCTTAAAGAACTAATAGTAGAACTACCATTTGATTCAACAATCCCACTACTGGGTATCTACCCTGAGGAAAAGAAGTCATTATACAGAAAAAGATACTTGCACATGCATGTTTATAGCAGTACAATTTGCAATTATAAAAATGTGGAACCAACCTAAATGCCCATTGATCAACAAGTGGATAAAGAAACTGTGATATGTATGTGTGTGTGTGTGTGTATATATATATATACACATATATATATATATGAGATAGAATACTACTTAGCCATAAAAAGGAATGACTTCATGGCATTTGCAGCAACCTGGATGAGATTGGAAAGTATTATTCTAAGTGAACTAACTCCAGAATGGAAAAACAAACATTATATATTCTTACTCATAAGTAGGAGCTAAGATATGAGGAGGCAAAGGCATAAGAATGACACAATGGACTTTGGAGACTCAGGGGGAAAGGATGGGAAAGGGGTGAGGGATAAAAGACTACAAATTGGGTGCAGTGTATACTGCTCGGATGATGGGTACACCAAAATCTCACAAATCACTACTAAAGAACTGACTCATATAGTCAAACACCACCTGTTCCCCAACAACCTATGGAAATAAAACAAATTTTCTAAAGAAACAACTTTGGTAATAATGTCTCTGGCATCTCCTGAATGGGTGGTTCCATTCCATTGGAGTGAGTGGGAGTTGTAGGGCAGAGGGAATCATAGCTTGTCACAACATAAAAGGGTACATTAGAGAAAAACTTCTGTAATGGCAACAGGAAAAGCATGGTGGGCACTATTGCCAGTGAAGCAATTACTTAACCACTGAAAATTGTGAATAAGACATATAAAAGCATTCAAAGTCTCCAAAAATAGTCCTAAGGGCATACAGTAGACAGAGGAAAAATATACTTAAGAAAATCTACTAAATCTTGGTAAGAACAGTGAGCTTTGGCATTTGATCCATGACCCACCCATGCCACTCCCTCTTTTCCCCAACTGAGTGTGAGGGGAGCTATACTCCAGGCATGCTTACCAAGAACATGGAGCTATGTCTTCACTAAATTTTCAGTTGAAGACTGCAGTTAAACCAGGGAGGGTAGGCCAGAGGCACATTTCATAGTATTGAGAGACAGGACTAGCTGGATTTCCTAGGCAACCTGAAAATCCCTAAGCCTAGCTGGGAAGGTAACTGCATCTACCTTTAAACAGGTGACTAGCAACTTATCTCACACCCGACCAATCAGGTAGTAAAAAGAGCTCACTAAAATGCTAATTAGGCAAAAACAGGAGGTGAAGAAATAGCCAGTCTATCACCTGAGAGCAAAAGGGGGAAGGTACAATGATCAGGATATAAATCCAGGCATTCAATCCAGCAACAGCTATACACTTTGGGTCCCCTCTCTTTGTATGGGAGCTCTGTTTTCACTCTATTAAACCTTACAACTGCACACTCTTCTGGTCCGTGTTTCTTACAGCTCAAGCTGAGCTTTCACTCACCGTTCACCATTGCTGTTTGCTGCCATTGCAGGCCCTCCACTGACTTCTATCCCTCTGGATCTGGCAGGGTGTCCGCTGTGCTCCTGATCCAGTGAGGTGCCCATTGCCGCTCCCAATCGGGCTAAAGACTCATCATTGTTCCTGCATGGCTAAGTGCCCGGGTTCATCCTAAGCAAGCTGAATACTAGTTGCTGGGCTCCCCGGTTCTCTTCCATGACCCACGGCTTCTAATAGAGCTATAACACTCACTGCATGGCCCAAGATTCCATTCCTTGGAATCGGTGAGGCCAAGAACCCTAGGTCAGAGAACAAGAGGCTTGCCACCATCTTGGAAGCGGCCTGCCACCATCTTGGGAGCTCTGGGAGCAAGGAACCCCTGGCAATAGTCTCAGTTCCAGATTATAGATAACTCTGTTCCAGAGTTCTTTCCTGATACAGCCACCACTTTCAGGATGAAGGCTCTGCTCTAGGTGAATCAGGTAAACAATCCTTGGCCCTGAATGCACCTGTCTGCCATGGCTTGCTTATAAGGCAGAAGTTCCACATGAGGAGGGACAAGCACGGAAGACTAGGGTCTAAAATCTCCTCTGAGATCAGGGTTGCTACTCCAGGAGAAGTGGGCCACTTCTCATCCAATGACATGGATTTTCTGCCCATGGAAAGAGACAAGACTGAAGCACAAAGAACCTCACAACTGAAGCAGAATAAGGTTTCTCCAATGATGTCCCTGTCTTAATACACAGAGCATGCAAAGATATTACCTTACATGGCAAAAGACACTTTTTAAATCTGATTAAATTAAGGTTATTGAGATGAAAATATTATCCTGGGTTACCTGAGTGGTTCCATTGTTATGAAAAGGGTCCTTATAAGATGGAAACCTGAGGGTTAAAGAAGGCCTCAAGCCAAGGAATGCTAATAGACTCTAGAACCTGAAAAGCAAAGAAACTGATTCTCCAGTGGAACTCGCAGAAGGAACGTAGCCTTGCCAGCACCTTGACTTTAAACTCTTACCTAAAGACTGTAATAGAATAGATACTTGTTATTTAAGCCTCTAAGTTTGCAGTTATTTGTTACAGTGGCAATAGGACATGAATATAACTCTCCCAAATAACACTGGCTTTATTTAAAACAGTATGGGAAAGATCATGCCCAAGAGCACTGCCAAAAACAATAGATATCTTAGTGGTGAGCAACTAAAAGGAGACTGATAGCTACAAGATCTTACAGCAACAGGGGAATTGGTAGAGCAGTTGAAGATGACCAGAGAAAACCAGGGAAAGAGACAGCTAAAAAAAGCCTCCCTGAGGTCTGAGCAACCTCAAAGCCTCAGCACCCTTCCCCTTTTAAAAGAGTCCCTATTTAATTGGATCAGATAGTGGAGCAATTTACACCCCCAGGGTATTGTTACAAAATATGAACAGTCAACTGCTTGATAAATGCTTTCTATGAAAAATCTCACATACTCATCATACTTAAAGGTGAAAGACATCATATTTTTTCTTTAAAATCAAGAGCAAGACAAGAATGACTACTATTGCCACTACTGTTCACATTGTGCAAAGGTTTCAGTCAGGGAAATTAGAAAAAGATAAATAAATAGAAGTTATCTGTATTTGTAATGAAGGAGTGAAAATTTCTATATTTTCAGGTGATGTGATCTTGTTAAAGAGAAAATCTTAAGGAATCCACTAAAACATTATTAGAATTAATAAACAAGCTCAGCAACATGAGTGAATACAAGATCAACATGTGGAAATCAATTGCTTTTATAGTAATATAAATAAATAACCTCAAACAAATTAAAAAGATATTTATATTTACAATATTACAGAAAAGAAAAATATACTTATGGATGAGTTTAACAAAGAGTGAAAGACAAGTACATTGAATTACTGCAGCAGGCAGAATAATGTTTCCCCAAAGATAATCTCCTTGTCCCTGGAAATTGTGAATATATTTTGCTTCATCGCAAAGAGGAATTAAGATTGCTAATAAGCTGACTTTATGATAGAGAGATTATCCTACGTTATCTGATTATTCCAATGTAATCACAAAGGTTTGTAGACGTGAAAGCAGAAAAATGAATAAGAGTCAAGGTAGAAGTGATGTAATGTGAGAAAGAAAAACTCAACCCACCATTGCTGGATTTGAAGATGGAAAAGGGCTATAAGCCAAGGATGTTGGCAGCTTGTGGACACTGGGAAAGACAAAGAAACTGCTTTTCTTCCAGAGCTTTCAGAGAGAAACGTAGCATGCTGACATCTTCATTGAGTCCTGTGACACTGAAATGGACCAATGATTAAAAAACAAACACACAAAAATGTAAAATAATTGTAAAACATTGTGTGATTTAAGCTATTAAGTGCACTAAGTATGCTGTAAAATGTTACAGCAGCAATAAAACCTGATACAACCATAAAACACAAAGGAAAGAAATTAATCAGAACTTAAATTAATCAGAACTTGTTAAGATGAAATTAATCAGAAATTGTTAAGATGCCAGTATTCCTCTGATCTATAGATACAACACAATTCCTGTAAAAATCTCAGCTAGCTATTTTCCTCCCAGAATTGACAAGCCAAGTTTTAAATTCATATTTAATGGAAAGGATAACGACTTTGCTATTTGTATTTAATAACAAAGTTGGGGGGCTCACACTTCTCAGATTTAAAACTTACTACAAAGCTATAGTAATTAAGAAAGAGTGGTACACAATAAACATGTATATCAATGTAAATGAGAATCCATAAAGAAGCCATTACATCTATGGCCAATTGATTTTGATAAAGGTGCCAACACAATAAAACGGAGAAAGAACAGAGTTTCCAACAATTTTGCTGGGACAATTGGCTATCCATGTGCAAAAGTATAAATTTAGACCCCTTCTTCATGCCATATGCAAATATTACCCAAAGGGGACCATACACCAAAAGGTAAGAGTTAAAATACAAATCTTTTCACGTGAAATACATGAGTAAATCTTCATGGCTTTGGGCTAGGCAATGGTTTCTTAGACATAACACTAAAAACACCCATAAAACAAAACCTATGGCGGACTTCATCAAAATTTAAAACTTTTGTACTGCAACTAATACCATCAAGACAGTAAAAATATAAACCTTAGGATGGGTGAATATATTTACAATCTTATATCGAATAAGAGACTGGGATTTCTATCCGGAATGTATAAAGAACTCTCACAACTCCATCATTAAAGATAAATAATCCAATTTAAAAAGTAACATAACTCAGTTGATATTTATCTAAAGAATATATACATATATAAATGGCCAGAAGAAATACTCAACATCTTTAATTGCTAGACAAATGCAAATCAAAACCACAGTGAAATATTACTTTTTTCCCACTAGTAGAGCTATAGTAAAAAATTAGAAATAACAAGTATTGGAGAGAATGAACAAAAATTGGAACTCTCATCTGCTCCTAATGGGACTGTAAAATTGAGTAGCCCCTTTGAAAACAGTTTAGCAGTACCTCAAAATATTAAACATGATGTTACTCTGTGTATTAGTTTGTTCTCATGCTGCTAATAAAGACACACCCAAGACTGGGTAATTTATAAAGGAAAGAGGTTTAATTGACTCACAGTTCAGCATGGCTGGGGAGGCCTCAGGAAACTTAAAATCATGGCAGAAGGGGAAGCAGACACTTCCTCACATGGTGGCAGCAAGGAGAAGTGCCAAGCAAAATGGGGAAAAGTCCTTATAAAACCATCCGATATCATGAGAACTCATTCACTATCATGAGAACACCATAAGGATAACTGCCCCCATGATTCAATTACCTCCCACTGGGTCCCTCCCACAACAGGTAGGGATTATGGGAACTACAATTCAAGATGAGATTTGGGTGGAGACAACCAAACCATAACACTATATGATCCAGTAATTCTGCTTGTAGGTATATTCCTAAATGAAATGAAGGTATATGTCCACATTTTAACTCATACACAAATGATTATAGCAAAACAATTCACAATAGTCAATAATAGGAACAATATAAAGGACCATCAACTGATTAAGTAGTAAATAAATGGGTTATATCCACATAGTGACATATTATTCAATCATAATTAAAAGAAATGAATTTTGGATACTTGGCAACAATACGAATGAACCTTTAAAACATGTTAGTATATCAAATAAGTTGGTCATAAACGACTATATGTTGTATGATTCCATTTATTTTACATGTCCAGAATAAAAAAATCTGTAGAAACACAAAACAGATGAGATGTTTCCTAGGGTGTGAGAAGTGGGGTGGTGATGGTCACATAAGAAACGGAGACTAACTGCTAATGCAGAGTTTCTTTTCAGATTGGTGAAAAAGTTCTAATATTGTATTACGATGATGGTTACACAACTCTTAGTATACTGAAAAACACCTTAAATGAGTGCAGAGTATGGTGTGTGTGTGTTATGTCTTTAAAATGATGTTTAGGAAAAATAAAGATAGAAAAAGGAGAGACTGAGACATGTAAGGTATTCAAAGAATCTGCGAGGATTATTGTTCCAAAGGTGGAACAATAGCTACTTCTTCAATAACTACTTTTAGTAAAACAGCTACTACACAATCACTACCTCTAGTAGACACTTCTACTACCTAAGATTATTTGGTTCTCCTCTTCTGAGATGCAGGAGCATACTTCCCTGCTAGTTGGTCATAGCAGTACCATCTGACTAGTTCTGGGCAAATAGTTGTGGGCAGAAAGGTTGTGTATTATTTCCCAGTCAAGCATTAAATTTTGATGTGAGGTCCTCCAGCACTCTCTTCCCCTGATGTATCAGCTGAAGACGCTGTGTGCTCCAAATGGTGCAGTGACAATTTCATAGAGTTTTTCAGAGCCTCATTCACTAGATATAAACTGGAATTCAGAAAAACAGGAATGTGTGCATGAGCAAAAAAATGCGCTTTTGTTTGTGTGTTGAACCACCGACATTTTAGAGTTGCTTATTACTGCACCGTAACGTGTGTTATGTGACCTACACAACAAGGTGATGGAGAAACAGGGGTATAGATAAATATAATAACTGACTTGCAAGTTTGAAAACCCAGTACTCTATCATAAAACAGGCAGAAATTCTGCGTAATTTATTTTGGGTTAGAAAAATAATGGCTATCACCATTTCTCCCTTCTGGAATATGTTGAGTCTTGTGAGGGATAGTGAAGCCTGCTTTTAGTTGGCCGGTGGTTCATTTGAAACAATCTGATTGGCAGAAGGGGAATGGCTTCATATATATATTTTTTTCCATAGGACTAAAATAGAATCTCCCACACATCTAATAATTCTCCATTTTCTATTTTCATATGTTCTTATTTTTTATTTAGTGGGTGGATAAAAGATTTCTAATAGATGGGAGTGAATTTGGATAAAGGATCTATCATATATATATATAATATATATACATATAAAATCTCATACAAGTTGAGTATGCCTTATCTGAAACGCTTGGGTTCAGAAGTGTTTTGGGTTTCAGAATTTTTTAGATAGTGGAGTATTTGCATTATATATTGGTTCAGTGTCCCTAATCTAACAAAGCCCAAAATCTCAAATGTTCTGAAACATTATGCATTTCAAACTTTTTGAGTATTTCAAGCTTTTGAGGACCAATGACCCTCAAAAAATTATTTTAGAGTATTTTGGATTTCAGCTTTTTGGGATTAGAGATGCTCTAAATGTGTACGTATAAAATTTGTCACTGTTTGTAACTTATAAGTATGCAAGTTTTTATTTTTAGAGAAATTGTTACTAAAATATAAGTTCTTTTTTAATGCGTTTGTAAGTTTGGAGTTTGTTTTATCTTTCATTTTCCTTATTCCACGTTCCCGAGATCATTGGTAAGAGAAGAAAGCATACTTTGCTGTGGGTCAGGTGCTACATTGGAATATCATGGTCATGACACCAGGTTCCATTTAATAAATTACTGCTGTGGGGACACTAAATGGTATCCGTAGCTTCAAATCCATTAAGCGACAATTTGCTAACTTTGTGGGGAAGGGATCAGGGTAGTATTGGTATTACCTTGTGTACCTGAAGTTCAGGACTCCTCCTCACAGCGATTTCATCCAATTAATTTAGAAGGCTATTATCCCCATTATACAAATGGACAAAGTGGTCTGTAAGATCAGTGCGAATGTGTCAGGTTTCCATAAAAGAGGATGCCATTTCTGGATACAGGATAAAGGTGGCTTTAAATTTTTCTGTCCTCCCTCTCAGACATCATAGGCTACCCTACCATGTTCTTTGTGTAAGTTTGAGGCAGACTTGAACGACCACAAAGCAAAGTAATGCTTGGAATTACACTGTTGGTTACCCTAATTGCTTTAGTTCTTATAGTGGGACACCAGGATAAAGAAGAAACAGAGGATTATGTAATATCTATATAATGAAGAGTAGAGAAATCAAAATATTCAGTTTAGAAAAAGGAAAAACGTAATGCTAAAAATAGTACCCATATATCCGGTCCTCTAAATTGACAAATAACTTACACATCAAGTGTTTTCTCATTTATCCTTGAAAAGAATGTGTAGGTTAATTGACACTCTTATTTTCACAAAGGAGAAAACGGAAGCTTGAGCTTGGTGATGCCTATAAGGTGACGCTCCTAGGAACTTGAGAAAGCCTCAATGTAGGCTCAAGGTAGGCTCAAGGTTATCTCAGGGTAGGTATGAGATAACTTACCCCATTCATTACCCTTACTAATCAAATTCAAAATTCGCATTGTCTCATAACTACTGACCTAATCTTGCTCTTTCTTTCCAGTGCCATCTTTTTACCTTCCCCTCATTCACTACTCACTGGGCACATCTCTGTTATTGCTGTTTCTACAAAGACCAATTTTATTCATGCCTTGAAGAATTTACATTTGCTTTCTTATCTTCCTGTATAATTCTCTCTGAAGATTTTCACATGGCTGGCTACTCTTTACAATTCTCAAGGCTCAGCTTACACACTTCCTGCTTGGATTAGACTTCCTTGTCTACTTCATCTAAAGAAGTTCCCCTTGAATATTTTTATTGTATAACACTCTTCTCTATTTTTGATTTTAATCTTCATAACACTCATTTTTATCCTGTTTAGTCATTTAACACCTGCCTCTCTCTTCTAGAATTTAATCCTAAAAGAGTAGGTTCACTGTCATTTTACTCAATACCACCTTCTCAATATCCAAAATAGTCTCTCGGGTATAGTAAATGGTAAATAAAAGTTTACTAGGTGAATGAAATAATATATTGACTTTGGGGGAAAGAAAGATAGTGTATCTATCTTTATGAAGTACAGAAGAACTAATAAATTTACATTTAGCTTCAGAAATGGGCTCAATAGATGAGGCTCTGAATAGATAATCGAATTTAACCTTTCACAAAGAAATAATTTTATAAAATATCACACTTCTGATTTCAGGAAACAGGCTGTCCCACACGGTGGTTCATTAGCACTGACAAAATGTTCAAGCAAAGGATAGGTGTGCATTCTGAAGATGTAGGGATGCCTGAATCAGGCATGTGGTGGTGCTAAGGTTGCCTCCATCCTATTTTATCACTTCTGAAACCTATCACTCTAAAGAGGTATTTTGTATAAATTTTTTTTTAACCAAACAAAAACAATGAATTGGGCAAGTCTGCTAATTATACTTCATTATTTTCCATTAAACTCAGAAAAATCGTAAGATTCTTTTAGGCATTGCATATGATCTTGTTTGCAATAGCCTTCTAGTAAAAGAGAAAGTTTTAACAGCACATTAGATTTCAATTGACATTAAATGTGTAATTACCCCCAATTAATCAGTAAGGAATGATTTAAGCTGCAGCTAACCACAAATTGGACTTAAAAATGGCTTAAACAAATAAGGCTTTTTAATTTCCATGTAAACAGAAGTCTGAGGGCAGGTGGTTTCTAGTATACATCTTCCAATGGTGTCACAAGTTCCAAATTTTATTTCCGTCTGCTCCTCTGTACTATGGATTGATAGTGCTACCTCTCAAGTAGTTTCACAAAGAATGTATTACTGTTGCTGAGCATCAGGTTCTCACAGGTAACATATTAAATGATAGTACTTCTTTTATACCATTTTTACTAGAAATAAAGAGAGAATGTATGACAAGTGTTTGGCGTTGGTCATTGTCTTGGAGGGCTCCATCATTTTCTCCTTTTTTTTTTTTTACTTTATTACTCCATTTCGCTTACATTTAATTCCTCTGTCAGCACACAAATTGCACCTTCATCTGCACTTATCTCTTTGCCTATTGTTTAGGTCAAGATATCCACTTGATGAAGTTTTCTCTTACAAATGTGTACAACTTATTCTTCTACAGTCGCCGCCGCCAACTCCCTACGTGCCTAGACTTTAGAGTTCTGAATACGACTACTGAGGGAGTATGATTACTTAGGTCATGACAACAAATACTATATATTTCAAACATCCAGCTTCAGTGTCATTTCAGTTCAAGCCAGCAGTGTTTATGAAAGTAACTACTGCATGCCAGGCACGGTAGAACTTCTGAAAAGCCACCTTCCAATTCCTGTGAGTACAGTTATTCGCTTATACTTCTAGGAGCATGCAGCTGGTTGGGCTCTCTGAAAGCAGATGCTAAAATGGAAGTGTCACGGGGAAGGTGTTAATTAGGGATCAACAGATACCATAAAAGGAACAGGGGGGAAAGCAGGACTGTGCAGAGGAAGAAGTCAAACTGTGGCACAGCCGGAAAGAGCCTCAGCCCCAAACAGGTAATGCCAGTCAAAATCATTCCAATTGAGCCAAAATGGCCAGGTCTTCACATACCTTCCTCCCTCAGTCACCAATGTGGGCTGTCCAGAGACAGTGATCTCAGGCAATTCTGTTTTGAGGGACAGCTGGAGTTGGTCTGCTAACCACACTCTCTGTAGCTGGGAAGGAAAGTCCTTTCTTGAAGAGAGAGCTGTGTTGCTCCTTCCTGTGTCTACCACAGTCTATGTCTTAGAACGCTGAAGTCCATTTCTTAAGATATATTCAGGATATGATTCCTTCAGGATTCCAGTGGACTTGTCTTCCTTAGAAGAAACTTAAGAGGCAGGTAAGAATGATGAACTATAGCCCATGATACTACAACAAGTTTCAGTTACACAGTAGTGTTGTCCTCCTTTAGCCACCATATGGTCTAGATTCTCCTTCACCTCTGCTATCATCAGGGGTTTATCTGTGGCATGACCTAGACCTCATCACCAAGAGGCCTCAGTCCTTGGTTACAATGTCCTTATTAGGCCAGCATTGCCAAACCTGCTATTTTACAATCACAATTAGCAATGAAGAGACACCAAGACCTACCTAAGTGGATTATATGAGTTCCACAGATATTCCTCTTTGGTCACATTCTGAAACAGGAGCTGAGCCTCCAACTGCCTATCAGAGTCAATTACTTCTGCTGCAAAAATGGTAATTCCTTTTGCCTGGTAGTCTATTGACACCGCAAGCCCAAACTGCTCAGGTAGCGGCTATAGCTTATAATTAAACAGAAGTGTTGCATAATTCCCTTGCAAGAAGTGCCTCCCTTTTAAGAACCAAGATTTCTAATTCTATATTCCAAGGTTTTGGAGATGGGAAGTAAAAATTCTCAGGTGAGTCATTTGGCGTGATAGCACTTGGGGTCATGCCTGCTTCTATTCTTCGGTTCCTAAACCCATGTATTCTTCCTGTTGGGACACATCACCACGTAAAATCTTGCTTAAATGCTTATAAAAATCCTGGCACTGTTTTTCACAGGGTATTTCCCTTAAACTGGCACTTCAGTGGTGCCTTGAGCAGGACATTCAATCCTCTTTCAGGCTGGTGTCTGGATGGGGCAGAATGTGGGACATTCCATTGTGATGGTACTACTCCCATACCTGGATGCAACACTTTCATCTTAATAAAAACAATTGTTGGGCTTCCTGTGTTGATCCTCATATACTTGACAAAACCAAGTTTACAACGGGTAGTTTTGGCTACATTGTCATAGAATGTCCTGTGGTCAGATATTTTGTTTTCATCTGGGGTTGTTCCTCAAAAACTTACAATTATTTGTTTCGGTGGCTTGGATGTGTTATTAAACTCTGATGGCTTGTGTTGAATTTTTTTTTCTCATTGAATCTTGCCAAAAATTCCTAATGACATTTTCTTTTTCCACCACTGAAGTCTCCAGCACCGTAGTGTATGCCAGATTATATGGTCTATACTGGGCCCCAGTATGGCTCAAACTCCACTATTGCTTCCATAGCAGCCTGGACCTGCTGCAGAGCCCTTTCCTTCTCTAGGCCCCAACAGCCCTGGTAGCCTCTGTGTTACCCAGAAGATGAACCAAAGCAGCATTTCTAGCAATGGACCACATTCCTTCCAGAACCCAAAGAGTCCCACGAGGCATGGAGATTTATTCTTCATGGTGGGAGGTCTGACATGGTAACTTATCTTTTGCTTTGGAAGCCATGTTTCCAAAGCATGATCTTATGATCATGATCTTATGTTCTCATGATCTCATGATCTCACAACATTACAATTATCCTAAGTATTCAACCCCTAAAATGTACAGACACGCGTAGTCTCCAAACATTTTTTGGCATATTTTCCATCTTCTGGAGCATAGGTTTCTTACACAGGCTTCCAGCTTTTAGCCACTACTTGCTCATCCAGCTCAATAAATATAGTATTATCATGTAATTGATCAATGTGATGCTTGCCATAATATCCAGAAAATCAAGGCCAGGTTGGGTTTTACTATGACAGACAATAGAGAGTTAGCACATTCCCAGGGCAAAACTCTGTGTGATTGTATGCGTGCGTGTGTGTGTATGTGTGTGTGTGTGTGTGTGTTTTATTTCATGAAAATTCAAACCGCCTTCATCATCTTTTCTGATAAGGCTGGAAAAGAGCACAACAGCCAAGTCCACGCCCCACTTACTTGAGGACATATTTATATCCTTATTCAAAGACACTATTTGCATGATGGCTCCAATTGGAGATAGTACTTGGTTGAACTTGAAGTAGTCTACAGTAATCCTCCAGGATTCTTACAGTTTCTACGTTGTTTAATGTGGTTAGAAAAGCTATCATTGTGATCACTCACTCCCCCGAAACTTTTCCCTTAGGAATGGCACTAATCACCCCTTTCCTTTGGGATACAGTATTGTTTCTAATATCTTATCTTGGGTATGAGGAAAACAGTGTTGATGATTTCAGTTTTCTACTTGGCCTTTTCCACTGCTTTTACCCCACAGATCCCAATATGGAGATTTTGTGTCAATTTCCCAATCTGTCTATTTCAATTTTATGGATCAGAAAAGTGACCGCTGGAATCATTTTTGTGGTTGATATCATGGATCCCTGTAAGGTAGATGTTGAGCAGGACTCCAGGATATCATCTGACATCCATAAGACCCTACTCTAACAAAGAACCTTCATGATGGTTTGTTTTATGTGTAAACTTCGCTAGGATATAGTACCAAGTTATTTAATCCAACACTAGTTTAGGTGTTGCCGCACAGATAGTTCTGGATAGGTTTAACATCTACAATCAGCTGATTTTAAGTAAAGAAAATAGGCATTGTTTCCTCCATTTACCCGTCTCCTGTGCCTGATATGTGATCCTCAGTCATTGAATCCCTTTCCCATACAATTTCCTAATTCATCAGTAAAATATTTAACCATTGGACCACAAATTTCTGTCAGGAACTACCTGTACTCACATTTTTTTTTTTTTTGAGATGGATTCTAGCTCTGTCACCCCGGCTGGAGTGCAGTGGTGTGATCTCCGCTCACTGCAAGCTCCGCATCCCGGGTTCATGCCATTCTCCTGCCTCAGCCTCCCCAGCAGCTGGGACTACAGGTGCCCGCCACCACGCCTGGCTAATTTTTTGTATTTTTAGTAGAGATCAGGTTTCACTGTGTTAGCCAGGATGGTCTTGATCTCCTGACCTTGTGATCCGCCCGCCTTGGCCTCCCAAAGTGCTGGGATTACAGGTGTGAGCCACTGTGCCTGGCCTGTACTCACGTTTTACTGTTATTGTGCACTTATTGCCAGCCAGACTGTGAGTGGCTTTGTTCTAAAGCCCTGTCTTACCAACTGCTTTCCTAGATTGCGCTTGGTATCAATGCTTGAGGTTGGAAGCTGTCAGCTTGCCAAGGATTAGAGCTCTAAGTAAATTCAGATGTGCTGAAGGGTATGGGGCAAGGCACAAACAGCATCTGCCACGTTGGCCAGTAGAGGGGAGCGGCTCTTGTTACTGTGGTTGTTGAATCTTCTGCTGTTGATGTCGTTATTATTATTATCGGTACTAGTGAGTGGCTGCAGAAAATGATCAACACCTGCACATTTTAAAAAAAGTGTTGTTTCTCTAGTTTTACATTAAGGCAATGCCAATAATACAGACTCACTTCAAATACAAATGAATAATTTTCAACATTCATTTTCCAAAGGTAAGTAAAAGTTGGATCCCAGAACAGGCACACTGGTCTTAGGGTTAATTGCCGTGCTTTCCCTGTGAGTCCACCCTTGTTTTGCAATTTAGTGTCTTCCTTTTTTCCTCCCTTTGTGTCTGTTTGCCGGAAGCCTGTGGTCTGGGCACGGTGCCCAGTTAGATTTAATTTTGGTTTCCTAGTTATGCAGCATCCTAGCTGTGGTTTGGAGATGACATTTTACAAATTGTGTTTAGGCATTTTTGTTTATTTATGGTGGAACAAGTACAGAAAGCTTGTGCCCAGCCTGTTCAGATAATAACATTTAAAATAGAAGAAATAAAACTAATAGCACATGATAATACATACAAATGTGTGGTTATACAGACACTAGTGCATGTTTACATGCCTTTGAATGGAGCTTTGGATATAATAACAGGACAATACTGTCATATTTCTCTTCTTTTCCAATCTTTTCCTGTGATAACCTGAAAAATGAGAGACCAGAATATAGGTGTGTGGCCATAGTATGCCATCTGAAAGGACTGGGTAAGCACGTGGGATGGACACTGAGCTGGGAATTAATAGAGGGTGTCCAGACTCCAGAGTCAAGAAATGAGCTGGGCTCCTACCCCATTCTGAAGTTGCCAGAGAGTGAAATTGACCTGTATTCCTGCTATAAGTTGCTTCTTTAAGGTTCTGCTGGAGCTTTCTTAGTTTGTGAATGGAATCTGGGCTGGTTTCCATAGTTTTTCTGGTTACTTTCAGGGATTACAATGTCCAGTTTCCCCTCATGGAATGTCTCATACATCATAGAGCTTCCCTCCACCCTTCAGCCTTTTTAGTGCCTCCAACTAGAACATCTGCATCAGGAAAGAGGCCAGGGTGGGTGGGCTTCTTTACCCTTTCATTAGACTCTTCCTCATCTCCTCCTCACTCATTCACTGCGTGGTCTCTGATCCTGCAGGGATAGAGCAGAAAGAGAGGAGAGGTAATGGACAGAGACCTGGGAATGCTGTTTTATGCAGTGTGTGTGTGTGTGGTGTGTGTGTGTGTTTTGCAGATATTTATAAGCTGATCCCTCCTTCCTGGAGCTCCTTGAAGACTCCCCAGGTGGGCACCTCCCTGTATCGGTAACTCTAATTCATTGGCTGCCTCCCCTGGCTGCTCTGTTTTTCAGATGCTCTCACATTCATTCCAACCGCCACCTTTTACCCTCAGACACTCTCAGGGTTGAATCAGATAGCCATTTGCAAATGCCCCAAATTTCAGGAACACACATCCATCTTGGTAATTAGTTCCCTTGAAGTTCCGCACTTGGTTTTAGGTGGAAAAGCAGAAGGCTCTCCTCTCCCTGTGGCAATCAAGAGTTTTCTGCACACCTGCAGCCCTCTCTGAAGCAGCCGTTCCAGTCCCCAGGCTCGGATCTCCCCTATTTATCTGGTGGGCTAACTCTGCTATGGCCATAACTACTGGGCCGTTCCATTTGCAAGACCGGCACTTCTGTGGTGTTTTACAATCAATTTTTTTTTGTTCTTAGCATTTGTAACTTCTGCAGAATCTTCAAGATCACAAGAGTAGTCACTTTTTATACCCTATTATAAACAAACAAATTTCCAGTAGAAGCCGGATAAGTGCATGTATTAGAATTCATATACATGTTGGCTTTATTCCTGTTTCACTTATGCAGATTTTACCTCCACCCACTAACAGAACCGTAAGTTTATTATCAAATTTTGAGGGGTGTTACCTAGAAATCTACACCAGCACAAGTTTATGATATTATTTGCCTGAGAAATAAGAAAGTAGCAGTTCAGTAGCTGAGAGGCAGTGTGTAGCACAGAGATTAAATGTATCGATTACTCATCCCTACCTTTGTTGAATTTTATCTCTGTAAGCCCATACCTATAGATCAAGAAAATGTATTGAATCTTTCTGTGTTTCATTTTTTTTCATCAATCAACTGGTAATAATAATAATTGTACCTACCTTACAGGTAGTTATAAAGATTAACTAAGATAATATATATGTGATACTTAGAACACTGTAATTAAAAAAATGCTCAATAAATGTTAGATATTATTGGCTTAGGGTTTGGGTAAAGCACACACACACACACACGAAGTAAAACCATTTCTGGACAGTTGGTGATTAATTTTAGTCAATCAGTTAAGCAACTGTTTACAAGCTTCTCTGTGCCAGAGTATTATGCCAAGCACCGGAATACTGGGGAGTGTGGGTGAGGGTGGAGAAAAGCAATTAAGCAAGACTCACTAGTGTAGTAGGAGAAACAACTATCAGGAGAGTCTCTTGAGATATTTAAGGTCCAAGGTACTCATATTGTGAAATAGTGCAAATCCAAACAAAATGAGGCAGTGTTCACCCCTCAAGTTGGCAAAAATGCTAAAGTTTGAGAATACCCATTGCTGGAAATGATGTGAGGAAAACATGCATTCTCCATCCATAATCAATAAAGGTAGACACTTATCAACTGTTTTGTGGAAGGTATTAGAAAACATCTACAAAGGATGAGATACGTGTGTAAGGACGATGGACTGTAGTCAAGTGTAGGCCGAGGTACACATCCGGGATGGCATGACACAATAGGATTGGAGTGCAGTTGCACAGTCCCATGCATTATATAATCACAGTTATGAAGCCATAACATGGGAGGGCTCATCACCTGGCTCTGAACCACTATCGTGTGTGACATGCATAAATGCAACACCGACAGTGTGAGTGAGCTGCTGAATAAAACCTTGTCCCACCTACCTGTGATCTCTTGAGTGTTCTTTCAGTTGCTCACCCCTTGACGCTGACTCCCCCCTTGCCACTGACTCCCCCAGAACCTAACAATGTGTATCTACTGATTATTGTATCTTGCACGTACAGATATCCTAGAAAAGGATAATTAAGATACACAGGATGTTTATTTCATTTTTGTTTGTAATAAGAGGGCAAATAACCCTGGAAACAAAATGTCCTTCAAAAAGGAAATGAATATATAATTTATGGCCCAATAGTGCTTCCTTGTCCATAAGGGAAGCATTCCAAGACCCCTAGTGGATGCCTGAAATCACAAAGGGTAATGAACATCATACAGATACTCCTTGATTTATGATGGGATTGTGTCCCAATAAACACATCACAAGTTAAAAATATCATAAATTCAAAATGCATGTAAAACAGCTAAACTAACAAACATCATAGCCTAGGCTGCCTCAGGTGTCCTCAGAGCACTTATGTTAGCCTATAGTTGGGCAAAATAATCTAAAATAAAGCCTATTATAAGTGTTGAATATCTAATAAATTCCTTCAGTACTGTACTGAAAGTGAAAAACAAAATGGTTGCATAGGTACTCAAAATACTGTTTCTACTGAATGCATACCACTTTTCCACCATCATAAAGTGAAAAAAATAGTAAGTTGAATCATTTTAAGTCAGAGGCCATTTGTATATACCACGATTTTTCTATATACATATATACCTATGATAAAGTTTAATTTATGAAACAGTAAAAGATCAACAAAAACTGAAAATAGAACAATAAGAACAATCTACTGTAATAAAAATTATGTGAATGTGGTCTCTTTTTCTCTCCCTGAAAATATCTTATTGTCCTATATTCACCATTCTCGTGATCTGTCAATCTAATAACCCCAGCAGCTACTAAGTGATGAATGCGCAGGTAGCAGATGCAGTGTGGATACACGGGACAAATGGATAATTCACATCCTGGGTGAAGGGTAGGAGACAGGTAGAAGCTGAAAACTTAAGCTAGATCAGCTTATTGCTAGAATTTCCATTTAATATTTTTGTACTGCATTGACTGCTGGTAACTGAAACCACGGAAAGGGAAGCCAAGATGAGGGGGCCTACTTTACATCCAAATAATGAAATATGATGTGGCATTTAGAAGAATTGAAATAAATAAGTACATGCTAATATGGAAAAATAAGCAGAGTATATTATTAAACCAAAATAAAAAAGCAAGGCCTACAGCAATATGCATTATTTGTTGGTATCTGTAAACATACAAAATATATACACATGTGCATATAAACCTGGAGTAGCATTAGTACTGAAATATTTCTAGAAGCCGTTACAAGAACCTGTTAACGGTGATTATTTTTGAGGAACTGCCTTAGCAGGTGACATATTTTTCTTTTCTTTGTTTTTTCTTTTTTGTTTTTTTGACGGAGTCTCAGTCTGTTACCAGGCTGGAGTGCAGTGGCCCGATATTGACTCACTGAAACTTCTACTTCCCAGGTTCAAGCGATTCTCCTGCCTCAGCCTGAGTAGCTGGGACTACAGGCACCCACCACTATGCCCAGTTAATTTTTGTATTTTTAGTAGAGACGGTGTTTCACCGTGTTGGCGAGGATTGTCTCGATCTCTTGACCTTGTAATCTGCCTGCCTCGGCCCCGCAAAGTGCTGGGATTACAGGCATGAGCCACTGTGCCTGGCCTCTTCTTCTTCTTTTTTTTTTTTTTTTGCATAATTCAAGGCAGTTTAAATGTTTCCACTATGTATAAGAATTTTTATAGAACTTCTTTGAGTAGTGATATTATAGAACTTTTAACAAATTTGCCTTCATTCCATATGGTATTTAGAAATACATGTTTCATCTTATGTGAAACACACATGAACACAGATTATTATTATTCTTAAGCCCAAGAAAAAGAAGTGCACCTGGAACCCCACAACTGAGTCAATGGACTTTCTCTGGTCTCTGGCCTATTTACACTCTTACTTTTGTTGCTTATTCTATCAGCTTTGCTCTGATTTTTCTTTGCCGATGACTTGCTTTTGTTGATATCTTCATTTTAAATTGGCTTCTCTCACTCCTGAAAACACTTCTCACTTGAACTGAATGTCAGCATCACCTGAAGGAAGTTTTAGGGAAATAGAAGCCAGCATCTTCTTCCTGATAATTACACAGAATTCCTGGGAGTATGAAACACCGTGTGTGTGTGTGTGTGTGTGTGTGTGTATGAAGCTCGCCTGATGATGGTGAGGTGCCTCCAGTCTTAAAAGGAGCTGAGTTTCTCATAGTTTCTCATAGTTTCCCAGTTCATGTACAAAAGGGACAGGGTGTCCAGATGTTCATACTCTTCTACTACTTCATCTCTTCTTCCCCTGATCTCTCAGCTTTTCTCTTACCCAAAACAACCTGCAACTCAAAGATTTTTCTTTAACTTCTCATCTTGCCTCTGATGCATGAAGTCAGCTACGTTTTTCTAAGTTTGCTCAGTATTTTGACTTCTCTGGTTAGGAATACAGATCTTTTTAAGTGAACTGACCCTGAAGAACAGTCTTGGATAGCAAAAACTTCTCTTCTAGAATTCCATTTACTGGCGCTGTCTCTGTAAAATTACCTGTCAGTTACCTGTCAATGGGTTTACCCTGTAACTGTCTTTACTCACCATTGGAGAATTCTATTTTTGTTTTGTAGTTTTTGCTCTGAGTTACACTGTTTCTCCAGCATTTGCCTTACTGGGGCCTGAACCATTAAAGCAGTATTTCTCAAATTTTACTGTATTATGAGTCACCTAAGGATCTTGTTCAAATGCAGATTTTGAATCAGTAGTTCTGGGGTGGGGCTGAAGATTCTTGCTTTTTAATGAGCTCCCAAGTAATGCTGAAGCTCCTAAAGCATCACGGTCCACACTTTGTGGAGCAAAGCATCACAGCTCCTGGCTCCTGGCTTGCAGTTTCCACTCTACTAGCCTCCTTCAGATTTATAATTGCTCTATCGCCCTTCTTTGACCAGAGCTTGCAAGTGAATCATGGCATTAATAAGTGGCATGGTGAGGATTTAGCCCTGGGTGATCTAGACATTGGTATCTACTGTATGTAGAAACATGTTTTCCAGGAATGATGATCACAGATGGCACTTGCCAAACACATGCCAAGCACTGAACAATGTTCTTTTTATTTATGGTTTGCTAAAAATTATACCTCACAATTCTATAAAGTAGGCACTACTATAATCCCAGTTTTGCAATTGAAGACCCTGAAGTTAACTAGCACAAGATATCACAGAAGGTGATGGGGTTGAAATTCAAACCCATGTAATTCTCTCCAAGAACTACTATTAACTTTTAGATGTATTTGTTTGTCTTTATATTATTGTGCAAAATGAGGCTATGATATAAACCAGTTATGTAATTTCAAACTGATGTTGATTATCTTTACTGTATTTTTATTCTATCTGAAATTATATACAGATTTTTAAATTAACTTTAAAGAAAAACTGCAACTCAATAGATTCAGCCCACCATTTTTCATCTTACTTTTTTCCCCTGTTTTCTCTTTTTAATTTTCGAAAGGTGTGAGTTCTAGTCTCGACCCCATACTACAGTGAACATCAGCTTTTTATTTGTTGCAGAGGTGGGGATTCTTCTGGGAAGAGGATGAAGGTCTGGGCATCCTGTCCCTTTTGTACGTGAACCGGGAAGCTCTATGAGAAACTCAGCTTCTCTTAAGACTGGAAGCACCTCACCATCATCAGGCGAGCTTCATATGCTCACACACACACACACACACACATTGGAGTATGCTAAGGATTTATATAAGTTTACATACTGTCCACACCTATGAGATTCTAATTCAGAAGATCTAGGTTGGTGTCCAGGAATCTGTAATTCAAAGGACCCACAAATAATTCAAATGCATATTTTAGTTGTGAATGCCTTAGCTAAATGGTCCCTACGCTATTTATTTTCACACTGAAACCTAGCTATGACACTAATCCCCAGTAAATTGTGTTTTTACTTTCCATATGGGGCTTGTTGTCTTTCCTGTAGGAGCAGACAGTGCTAGAAGAAAACTTGTTTTGTTCCTGAAATCTTCCCCATTCAAGGTGAAGGATTAGTGTGACTGTTGCCTCTCCTAGAGCAATCCCAACGTGGGATGCACTGTTGGTCAGGTGATAGGTGGCTTAATTAGCAGGAGTCAATGCACAGCTGCTACCAGTCTGGGCTCTGTTCGGCTGTCGAGCATCTGTTATGACTTTACGAAAGCTGGAGGGCGGGAAACCATGGGGAGTAGTCTATTTCTATGGTGTGTGTTTCCGTTGATGATATTGTCTGCATGCAGAATGAGCCCATAGCTCTTTATTTGGAAAGTCTTGAGAATCTTTTTTGCTTGAAAGCGTGTGGCAGGTTTTCACTGTATCAGCAAGCAGAGACTGTATTGGGATTATTGAGTGGCACATGTTACAGCTATCTCTTTAGTCAGCTGCAAAACTGCATATATTCTTAATCCTCATCCTCATCTTATTCCACATCCTCTCTGTCTTGGTCTTTCTGTCTCTCTCTCTCTCTCTCTTTCTGTTTCCATCTGTCTCTCTCTCTCTCTCTCTCTCCCTCTCTGTCACTTATAATCATCAAGTATTAAAACAAGAAAGGCCCAAGGAGGTCATCCAGTTTGGTAGTCCCTGAGTGATGGCCAAGAGATAATTGTTTTTTATTATTTCCTATCACTAAATACATAGAGTTTTCCCATTAAGACATTCTGGCAACATACACTTTGAAAAAATCTTCAAAGCAATTCTTATGCACAGCAACTTTGGGATTCCTCATGTTATTGTTAGTTAAGTTGAAATCCAGAGAAGTAAAAAAAAAAATTGTTCACATATAGAAAGTGAAAGAATAGAGACCTCAGATTACCTGATTCCCAATCCTCTCTTTTTTCATACTCTATGTTATTTCCATTTCTCACCCATTTATAACCATATTAGGACATTTCTGTAGTGCATATTAGTTAATTTTGTCCATCTAGAAACTCATTACTTTGGGCAACTATGTACAATAATGTGATTATTAAATGGTGACCAATCATAGAATCGCACTCTCCTGCCCTAGGTTGGGTATGTGACCCAGTTCTCATTGGCCACTTATTTCTCTTATCTCAACATGTAAGTCCTGGGTCGTGCCTGTTATCAAACTGGGCAAAGAGAGCTCTTTTTCTGGGTTCTTCGATTTGGAGGTAACGAAGTACTTGTTCCTTAGGTTAAAAAGCTCAATGAGTGCAAGTTAGGGGGTGTCACAGTGCATGTTTTTTGGAATAAAGTTAAAAACCCAGTTGCAGGTGGGGAAAATGAGGCCACAGATAAGATAGGCAGAGCCCAGAGAGGCCGATTTGAAAGGAGAAGAAACAATGTATATTTTCTATAGAGACTTTTAGTACCTGGATTCGGTACTTTTTGAAGCAAGTTGTCTCCTGATTGCATAATGTTTCTCTATTAGTCTCTTTCTGATTTCCCACTAAGTTTTCCTATATCGTTTTCTGCATTATGAATTGAATGTCTGTGTCCCCACAAAATTCATGTTAAAGCCTTCATTCCTCATGTGATGGTATCTGGAAATGGAGCCTTTGGGAGGTAAATAGGTCCCTCATGAAGGGATTAGTTCCCTTGTAAGAAGAGAAAGGGAGTGATCTCTCCCTGAGGTGGCACAAAGGGGTCATGTGAACACACAGCAAGAAGGCTGCTGTCTGCAAGCCAGGAAGAGGGCCCTCACTAGAACCCAACCATGCTGGCACCCTGATCTCAGACTTCCATCCTCCAGAACTGTGATAAATAAATGTCTGTTGTTTCAGCCACCCAGACTATGATATTTTGGTATAGAAACCTGATATGGTTTGGCTGGGTCCCCACCCAAATCTCAACTTGAATTGTTGTTCCCATAATCCCCACAAGTCATGGGAGAGAGTCAGTGGGAGGTAATCAAATCATGGGGTGGTTACTCCATGCTACTGTTCTCATAATAGTGAGTGAGTTCTCATGATATCCAATGTTTTTAAAAGGGGCCTTTCCCCCTTTTGCTCTGCACATCTCCTTGCTGCCGCCATGTGAAAAAGGACATGTTTGCTTCCCCTTCCATCATAACTGTAAGTTTCCCGAGGCCTCCCCAGCCACCCTGAACTGTGAGACAATTGAGCCTCTTTCTTTTATAAATTATCCAGTCTTGAGTATTTCTTCATAGCAGCTTGAGAATGGACTAATGAAAAACCCAAGCTGATGCTTACATCATCTGTCTACCTATTCCCAACATGTGGAGAATAGTTCCCCAGTTTAAAATCACTGGCTAATTGCTAACACTGTGCCTAATTATTTTTGGTCTTCTATTCCTCTGGTTTGTGTTTTAATCCTTTTATTTTGCAGAGTAAATCAAAATTAAACAACACCCTTGTTATCATCTCTATACTTTAGGTTCTAGGCTCATTGGTTTCTACTTAATACTTAATCTTCACTAAACTTGATCATTTGCTGTCAAACTATAAGTCAGTGTCAATGAAGTGAAATGATATCAGCATTAAATTTGGTCACAGTTAAATTAATCTAAGTACAGATGCATTGAAAACAATGGAACTTTGAACAAGTTCCTTATTAGTGCCTCGCTATCTTCATTTATAATGTTCCTCATATTAAAATGAGCATTAGAAATAACACACAGGATTACATCAAGCTAACTAAAATATTTATCACCTAATATACTTCTTTTTCATAGTGAGAACACTTAAGATCTATTATTTTAGTAATTTTGAAATATACATTATTATTAACTTGGATATGTTAATTAACTTGACATAATAATTCTACATTGTATACATATATCAAAAAATCATATTATAACCCATAAATATATATAACTATTACTAGTAATTAAAAATTGAAATAAAAAATAACATAGGAAATTATTTAGATAGTAACTGATACTACTTGCTTAATGGCTCGTCTTTCTTATTTTTTTAATGTAACTGTTTTACTAGTGTAACATTTTTGTTAGTTTATTGAAAAATGACTGACAGGAGGTAGGACTCGATTCTAACACAAGCAAGATACACAGCTTTCCTTGGGCATGACTGACCAGTCATTTCAACCTCCCAGTGTCAGATCTTCATCTGTAAAGCATTATAATAAAACTTAATTTTCTGATCTAACAAGGTTTTTGAGAAAGGCAAAATAGATCTTGTCTGTTAGTGCATTTTTTTATAGCTGGCTGTCTGACCAAGGGTCTTGTCTTTACCTGCCCTCAAGATCCTTCCACCTAAACAAATACAGCAGTGCTCTCTGTAAAAGTCCCTGACCAAAATCAGGAAATAAACTTAAGGATGCAGAACTCAAAATCTATTAAAAAGCAGTGGAACCTACAGAAGGAAAACAAACCAAAACAAAACAAATACATCCTCCGGCATATTGTGATATATATTTTTAAAAAGCAATTACCAGAAATGAATGTGTGTTCAGGATGACTTCCTTCATTCAAAAATAAAATGATCCACAGTCGGAAACATGGGACACACATCCAGCTCTCAAAAGGCAATATGATTTTGCCCCCTACATTATCCAGCTGTGATTGATGAGTGACATTAGGAGAAATACACGTGGCTGAAAGTACACAGCAAAGGTTCTCAAAGGTTCACTGGGCTAGGTGACTTGCATTTGTGTTTGACTACATGTAGTTATTATGGTGAGTAGGTATGGGAGGAGAGAGAAGAGCAATGGTGCCAGGAGATGAAGACATAGGGACAAGATGGCATTAATGTTGCTAGATGAGGGAGAAATTGCAAAATGATCCTGTTTGTCTATGCCATTCCACCTTGCCACAAGCCTGGGGGCCAACTGTTCTGTTTTATCTTACTTCATAGCAGCATTTGGCAATCAACCTGTTATCCTCTTCTTTTGTGGTTGGCATTACTTACTATCTTCTTCAACAGTTTGTTTATTGGAAATTGCAGGCATCAAAGTCAATTCCATGGGAGCTTTGAATTCTAAGGGTGTCCAAGGTACAGTGTCAGAATTTCAATCCACTGTTCTCCAAGAACACTAAAAACACATATGGTTTTAGATGAATGGAGATAGGCTTATTTGTGGAAACTGCAAAGATACAGAAGTTGTCCAGAGGAGTAGCAAGAGAAAGAATCAACATCCACTTGCCTTGAAATAAAAAAGAAATAAAATGTTTGGCTAAGATCTGAGAATTTGGTACAGATGTATAAGAAACTTTGTTAGATATTTCAAGAATATAGAATTACATATTATTCCCTAAATCAGACCTCTATTGAGGACCTGATGGATACAAGTTCTGGGAATACAGAGCTGAATAAAGCAGGGTCTTTTCTTTAAAGGAGCTCACCTTTTATTAAGAAGGCAAACATATACTCATAAATGCAAAAACATCTGGTAAGGACATTTGAACATGAAGATTCTGGATCTGGGTGTCAGACGAACCTTTCTAAAAGACTTGACTTCTGACCCATGTTTTCAGAGGAATAGTTTGCTAACACAACAAAGGGATATATATTTTCAGACATCTCTCACCTACTGGATGTTGAGTTCTGACAATTTAAAGGCCATCCAAGGTCATCTTTATAAACCCAGAACTTAGTATATCCTGAAGACATGTAATCAATGTCTTCGCGATTGTTACTGGAATTTTATTCTGTACCCCAGTTCTGGTAATGGAACACACACACACACACACACACACACACACACACACACACACGACATAGATTGATCTCTTTGAAAGATTAGAGTCTAAAACATTTATGCATTAATACCAGGACACACACTCTTCCACTTTCTCTTATTTTTAGGCTTATTTCTTTTGGAGTGTAGAAGTCTTCAGGGCATGATAGAGAGACAGGCAAATCCTGCTTAAGGTGGAACCTACCAGTTAGAAGCGAATCTGAATTGTCCCTAACAACCATGACTGAAACCAAAAGGTGGGTGAAGGGGCTATAGGCCAAGAGGATGGGGGCATGTGCTACTAATTTTCTTGGGGAAAAATTATGTAGCATAAGTTCAGAAGGAACCGATCTTATTGGGATCAGCTTAGGTTTAGATACAAACACTCAATTGATGCATATATTTATTGAGTAGGGCTTTAGCTCTGTTTTTCTTCTGTAAAGCTAAAAGTTTGGCCTAACATGCTTACAGATAACATGGTTATACTTCAGTATAAAGAAAAGTCAATTTCTATTAACCATTAAATTTCCCTTCTTCTCTGTACACATGTTACTTCAGAGTATTTGCTGACCTTTTCGTGATAAATGTAATTCACTCCAAAACCCAAGGGTCAAGTGAGAAAGAGGAAAATCTGACATTTGGAATCACCATCCATTAGGCTCTATAAGGCCAGAGAGCACCATAAAAGGCAACATATGTCACCTCAAATTGATAGTGTTGTCAACTCACAGTGAATGTTTGAGCAATTTTTTAAAAAGTTTTTTTTTTCCAAAATACTTAGCAGCTGATAGTTTTGAAAGCATTATTTCTTTAATATCCAAAATCAGACAGAACCTGAACTTGGGTAGCTAATGTTGTTGCATGCTGATATGATAATGCTTATCAGTAAATTGTCCTCAAATTATCCTCTTTATTATTCTATCTGTACTTAGGAAGCATTGAACTCTAGACAAGCTTTCCATCATTTATTCTGTATGTTATTTTGATCTAGTCCTTTAAATTTTTGTTTTTCTTTAAAAGTTTCCTTTTGTTTACATTTTCAAATAGAAATTCTTTTAACAATTCAGTTTTGATCACCTACCATATCTAAGGCATTAAGCTAGGTAGTGAGGTCTCAGCTGTGGAAAAGATGGACAAGGGCTTACAATCTAACTGAGGAGATAAACAATACATGATGCAATTTTGACAGGATGGTCCTGATAATTAACTCTGAATACAGGCAGGTAGAATATCTGGTACATACATTGAAAGTCTGTGGTAAAGCAATGATTCTTCTATTTACAAGATGTGTGATCTGAGAAAAATATTTTTTCTTGTCTAGAAAAAGGAAAATAAGACTTTGATTCAACAAATATTTACTGAGGGTAAAAATTACATTTGAAATTCTGATAAGTGGTCGGGATATAATATTAGATAAAAGAGATATGACAACACCTTCTCTGGGCTTACGTTGTTATTTATCTTAGTGTTTATTTAAGGGCTACATAAGAAAATACATGCAAAAGTCTACTTAAAATTATAAATCAATGTAATTATTCAGCGAGTGTACAAGATATTAGATCATGTTTCCTAGGGTTTTATGACCTCTGTTTCATTATATTATGCTCTATATTCTTTTCAAATTCTGGCCTTTGCCTCCATGTGTAATAATAGCTTGTTTATTTGTCATGAAATGGGAATCAGTATTAACTTCCTCTTCTACACAACCACACAGATATGATGCTTTCTGAATGGATTCTTGATCCTGAGCACTGTTAGCTTGCAAGGGATTTTCAAACTTTCAAGGGAAGAAGGTATGATAGAAATATAGTTTTGGTGAGTGCTAGTTGCATTCTAGTTTTTTACATTTGAGAGTTTTAAAATATCTCAGTATATGATTAAGTTGATTATTACAGAAAAAGAGAAGACAGGACAGGGTGAAAGAAGTTCGCAGTGACTATATATAGCAAGTACCTAGAACTAGAATGGCATAGGCAGTTCTTCAAAGCTCCTTGTCAACATCAGCAGAAAAAAAAATGGGGCTTGTTTACTACAAACCTGAGCACAGTGTCAATATTCCCAACAGGGTGCTTGATGCAGCCACACCAATGCTGCAGAGGTGGCACATGTCTTGAAATTATTGTCTCTGTCCTGACTCAAGATTCTAATTTGGCAGTGGAGGAGAGATTGTCTGCAATCATGTGTCAGTTTATGACAAAGAAAGCATTTGAACCCAAATCTAACGCCCTTTTTGCATTTTTTTTCTATTTTTGTTTATCTCACCAAAACACCATGATCTTTAGTCACAACATACCACAGACTGCTTGTATTACATGTCCCAATTTTAAAATAAAAATCAGAGCATCAGATGGTCCAACGTCACAGCAATCGAGATATTGCCTCTTCATCTTTCCTTTCTCCTACATCCAACATTAATTAAAATGATAACATCAAATTATAGATCACTGTTAGAATCACTGAATAACAAAAAACTCAATCTGAGTCACAGAAATTAAGATGATTTACACAGACTTCCTGATAAACAATTGAAGCAGATGTCAGTGGTGCCCTGCCCATAACCTCTTACTATTTTTGTGATGCCAGCCCAACTTCCAGCTGCCAGCACCTATAATTCTTTGCCAGTGGTCATTCTCTGGCTGCAGAACCTCTGTGTGTATGAGGGGTGGAGAGACCTCTCTGGGGAATAATGTGCCTGGGAGAAGCCGTCACTCAAATGATGAGTATGAGTAGGCAATTAGTACTCCAGCAACTCCACTGTGCTTTGGAGGTGTGTGTCCTCCGTTGACTCTCACGGTTCCCTAGCAGGACCAAGTTCTACACGACAACAGCAGGATTTGCTTTCTCCTCAATATACCTTTCACTGGTGCCTTCCCTTCCCTGACTCACTCTCCATTTCCCTACTGGTGTTTCCTGAGACCACTTCCCAAATAACTGTTTACATCCTAGCCTTGTCTTAGAGTCTGACCCTATAGTAACCAAACCAAGACAAAAATGTATCCATACAAGAAATTGAATGAATGTATATATGAGTTCATTTCTGTTCTAGGGCTAAGGTTATAGCAGCAAACAAAGCAGAATAAAATTTTTGCCTTTAGTGTGCTAAATAAATGTGTATGCTCTTCCCTGCTTAGCAGTTCTCTCAGCTGAAGAAAGCAAAAAAGAGAAAGAAGAGGCAATTTTCGTTTTTAGGCTCCTGCCAAAAGTTAAACAGGTATCAAAGAATGATGCATAATGAGAGCTTAGATTTTACATAGCAATGTAAAGTGTGTAAAAGCTTTCACCTAGAATGTCCTAAAAACAAATAGACAACCTCTTCAGATAGAGTGGGAAACTATCATTCTTACCATTTCACAGATGAGGAAATTGAGGTTTAGAGACATGATTGAGCAGATTAATTCTGCAGGCAAACACCAGGGTCCATTACAACTTATCCTTCTTCTGCCTTGTCAAAGTCTATGACATTATAGCCTGTATGACAAGATCACAAAGGCAGTGCTGCAAATCAAATGATCACTTCCAGTAATCCTGGCTTGCTACTGAATTACAGTTTCCTCACCTTCTTTTGAAACAGGCAGATTAGGTCACTGCTGGGAAGAGCTACTTCCATGGCCAATTGATTTGCTTTCATTGGGTATTTTTTTTCCTGGAAGAATAGTTTGTCGATGATATTAGGTAGATGCAACTTATCATGCATTACAGAAGTTTATAACTCTAGGGAGATGAATAAAAAGGAGAAAAATAGCTATTGCTTAAAATAAGACTCTCAGATGTTGGTGTGCTTGTGTAGGGAGAGGAGGTTACCATGGAGATCAAGACTTTACAACACACTTTGCATGATATAATGGCACAAGTCTTCGGCTGGAATAGGCCCTTATGCAGCTCTTTCACCATCATTGTGCCACATGCTGTCAACTCTATCTACAGAGGGGTCAACCTATGTGCCCCTATGCCACCCAAGTTCATTCCAGTTCGTGGAGAAAGTTTATGTATAGTGGGAACCTGCCAATAACTCAACCCTATCATCACGTTCCAAATGGAAGTAAATGTTATTAGCAATTTTTTTATTCTAAGAATAAGGCAAATAGCAACAATAAGAATAAAAGCAATCATTCATTTTTTATATCCCCTATGCAAGATATTGAGCTGTGCCACATACATTTATAGTATTTAATTTTCAAAGCTGGGAGCTGTATGTTTATCTCTGTTTTGCAGGCAAGACAACTGAGGCTTAGAGACGTGAAGCAATGTGCTCACCACCACCCAGCACCTAATGGAAAGAGCATGGATTCAAACCATGACCCATGCTTTTTTTTTTTCCTTCCAGGAATGCTTTATGTTTCTGCCTTCTCTGCCCCTCCCCTTACTGACCCAGTCTATGGACGTGAGTTTCTTCAATATCCAAGTGGTTCTTCATTGCCTTGCTGACTTTTCTCCTTTAAGTATCTCACTTTCCCATTAGCACTGATACTTCACCCCAAGGCCGGCCCATTTGTTTGAAGCATTGATACACACAACTGGATTAGTTTCCCAAACATCTCATTCCTCTTGGTTCAGTTCTGCATGTTCTTCTCTGTTTAGTTAATAGGTCATAGTACCTCCTTCCTGACCAGACATACTAAAATTAGGAGACATAGGTTCCAGGCTTTGTTGTCTCACTAATAACTCTGAATCATTAAGCATGTCGAGGCTCCATTTATTGTGACAGACGGATATCCAGGTTGATTTACTCTTGTACATAAAGGTAGCATAACTGTATATTGAGCACTTAGTATGTTCAGGAACTTTGAAAAAGAGAGGTAAAGCAGCCGGGCGCGGTCGCCCATGTCTGTAATTCCAGCACTTTAGGAGGCCGAGACGGGTGGATCATGAGGTCAGGAGATCGAGACCATCCAAGCTAACATGGTGAAACCCCGTCTCTACTAAAAATACAAAAAATTAGCCAGGCGTGGTGGCAGATGCCTGTAGTCCCAGCTACTCAGGAGGCTGAGGCAGGAGAATGGCATGAACCTGGGAGGCAGAGCTTGCAGTGAGCCAAGATTGTGCCCTTGCACTCCAGCCTGGGTGACAGAGCAAGACTCTGTCTCAAAAAAAAAAAAAAAAAAAAAAAAAAAAAAAAAAAAAAAAAAGGAAAAGAAAAAGAGAGGTCGAGTTTACACATTAAGCATAATTCAGCAAAAAGAGCAAAGCATTGTGAATGGAAAGCATTTGATTTAAGTTCATAGGATTGGAATTTCCATAGGTGGAGAAGGCAGACGTGCAATCCAGCTGGAGGAAGCATTTTGAATGAAGACAGAGAGAACACAGAATAAGATCAGGTGGCAGAAGGTTGTAGAAAAGTCATAGAAGACGATTTGTTGTTCAAGAGTGGTTGAAAACAGGAATCTCATTTGAACCCTTCATCTTATATGTGGGAAAACCTAAAGCCACTGGAAGTCAGCAGCTCATCCCCCAAACACAACTGGCTGGTTTTAGGGATGTAAGTATATCAAGACCAACAACTGCCTTTGCTGAATTGACTAGTTCATCCTTATAAAATGATTATTCCAATAAGCTCTTAGAGTAACAATTAAGCTGGACATGCTCAAAGGATTTCAAATAATCCAAGAAAACATGACTGGTAGTGAAAACAAGTATAGACATAAAGAAGTGAAGGGAAAGAGGGCATGTAGGTATTTCTGTGATTGCCTTAGTTAGCAGCATGACTCGTTTAATTTATTGGTTGGTCAGAATTAGACCCTGCCTTTCTAAATAAGCTCACTGGTATGTAATTTGCTTTCCACAACTTCTGACTAGCTATAAAACAAGAAGAGAAAACTGAGCAATAACCCAAGGAATTCTGAAGACTGATTTATATAAATTGGCTTTTGTTCTTTTTACTAACCAAAGGTAATGATACTACTCTTGCTGCTCCAGATCTCCTGGTTTTTATACTATTTTGCAGCAGGGAGGTTTAGGTTTTGGTGGGTTAGGAATGCTTTGAGAATCTCAGAAAATCTTTAGGATCTACATGTCGTTAGTGTCCAAACCCAGAAAAAAAAAATACACTTTTGTGCATTCACACACAATATATATAATTTTATTCCATATTTTTGGTACCTCCAAAGCATGTGCAACCATAAATACAATTGGGATTTATAAACTCTTGTAAAGAAATCCTATTTTATACTTCACAAGACAAGTTCACAAATATTCATGTAAAATTTACACCTCAGTGATGGAGATAAAGAAATTGAGATATGCAAAGGTAAAAATGGGCTTCCTTCATTCACACAGCTGGCACTTGGAGGAGCCAAACACAGTTCTAGAACTTTTAGTCATGATGCATCACACTGCATTTTTGTATGCATCATGTGTACTATTCCTTGGATAGATTATGGCTGGTAAGAATAAGTGGGATATTATGCAGAACACATTTTATATCTAATTATAAATAAAGCAAGGGTCAAAGAGATAAAAGGGCATCTCTTTAAGCTATCTTTTCCAAAAATGGAAGGATGAACTTTCCAGTGTGTAAATTTCAACATGGCTTCCCCATGCTGAAACATCAGTTAACTGTAAGTCAGTTTCACAATCCCGTTACACTCGTGTTCATTTGACTACAGTTAGGTCCCTCTCATTCAAGAGACAGTCAATTAAAGACGGATTTGCCAGGCTTAATTTAGTCTTCCATATTCAAGAGTGCCCTCTCCATTTGATAAGAAAAGAGATATTTAAACAGGCTCTTTTCTCTTAAATATCAAAATCTCTTAGCTGGGCTTACAGAATTGTTAAGACCATTAGTTCCTCTCCTGTTTTATATCTCCCAACCTCTAATTTATTACCTCTACCAGGCTGTCAGTGTCACAACGGTCCAATTATATCATATTCATCTTTGTGCTCCTAATTTCTAGCATTGTGTTCTTTATTTAACAAAACCTTGTTGTGTATGGACTTCGTGCAAAGCCCTGTTCATGTAGGGATGGGGATAGTAAGGAACAAAGCAAAGTCTTTGCCTCCATTGTGCTTACTTCTAGGGGGAGAGAGAGGCAATAAACAAACAAATAAATGGAAAATATAATGCCAGATAAATTAAAGTGCCATGAAGTCGGGGGTAGGGAATGATAAAGAGCAGTTTTTAATCTTTTTTTTTTTTTCTTTTTCTTTTGTTTTTGGATGGAGTCTCTCTCTGTCACCCAGGCTGGAGTGCAGTGGCTCAATCTAGACTCACTGCAACCTCTGCCTCCTGGGTTCAAGCAATTTTCATGCCTCAGCTTCCCAAGTAGCTTGGGATTAGAGGCACCCACCACTATGCCCGGCTAATTTTTATATTTTTAGCAGAGACGGAGTTTTGCCTTGTTGACCAGGCTGGCCTCGAACTCCTGACCTCAGGTGATTGGCCTGCCTTGGCCTCCCAAAGTGCTGGGATTACAGGGTTGAGCCACTGTGCCCACCCAGGTTTTTATTCTTGGATAGTGCTCTTGGGACTCTTTCTGCAGTGGTCTAATTGAAACAAAGATCTGAATGAAGGGAAGACAGTAGCACTTAAATATCTGGAGGGAGAATATTCCAAAGAGAGGGAGCAGCAAGTACAAATATTTAAAAGACAAGAACCTACCTGATATGCTTGGCATAAGGGAAGAGACATGTGTGGCTGGAGAGCAACACCCCTGTATGGTGTCTGCCATATGGTGGACACTGAACAGAATTCAAAAGAACTAGCACCTAAAATAGTGCTCACCACGTAGCTGACCTGCAATTTATGTTTTGTTGTTGTTGTTGTTGTTGTTTTGTATGGATACGTTTGTACTCTCCTCCAATCTGCCCATACCCTAAATATCCATAAATGCTAGCTGTCTTCCCAAATTAGTGATCTCATTTAATGCACTCTGTAACAGGAAGGGAGCTAAAATTGGCTGTTATATATTGAGGCATGGCTTTATGTATTAAATGTTGGTTCTCTTTTTAAATTCCCATGCCATGGTTGTGGTTATCCTCATATAATGAACAAATAACGTATTGTGATGAACTAACTTGTTCAGGCCCACTCAGTCGTCAGGCTACAAAAACTGGGAGTTCAGATTTTGTTTAAAAGCCCATGCTTTGTTTATTCTCTGTATTGTCTATTCATTCAGGAGTCAGATGAAGGAAATGCTTTTCTCCTGATGTTAGAGATGAGGAAAGGTAGTGGACTCAGTTAAGCATGAGACAGATTATGGAAATTTTTTTTTTTTTACTTTATTAGTATTATCAAAGTCTTGCAGGAAACAGACATCACATTCAAAGGAGTGTCTGAAAAGAATACAATGAAGAGACTGTTTCCTGAAGTGTAGGCACAGCAGAGGGAATTAATGAGGAATAATGAAGATCCCAGGCACTATCAATTGAGGGAAGCCATCATCTCCCACAGGCCTGGAGAGGCAAGAGGGAATTACCAGAATTTGATAATACCCTTGAAGATGTAGTTGAACTGTGGCTGTGTGAGGGAGGCCACCGGATAGGAGTTGGCTGGGGACTTTCCTGACTTGCCCAGAGCTATCCCAGTTTCATTATCGAAAGTCCTGCATCGTGAGAAATTTCTCAGTCCCAAGCAATCCAGGATGCTGAGTGAACTTACCTGTTCCGATTTACATAGAATATTGTAACCAGTGTCAAGCCATAGCTAAGGAGGGATGGGAATGGGAGAGGGATAAGGTGGAACTAAGCTCTTTGTCTACAGACAGTGCCTTATACTGGTTCCACCCAATGGGATGCTTGAATGCAAGGGAGTTTATGTGATCCAACCTGTAAAGGTCAGTCTGTAGATGATCATAAGCAGGAAAGAGAAAGACAGAGGACAGATCTGGGAAGTCACATGGAATATCCTCATGGGAATGCAGTGCAATAGGAGATAGGCTATTTGCACGGGGTGATGGGTGTGACAGGCCACTGGGTACAGTAGTTGCCTGTGGAAAATCATGAGCTGTTTACAAAAGACAGTTTCACTCCCTAGCATGGCATCTTTGGCTCTTTCATAGCCCCAGCTTGACTTTCTAATCTTATCACCTGAAACGTTTCCTGTGTACACGGATTTTACAGTCACAAGGGACTACTTAGCATCCTCCGTCATACCTGCGCTTGTTGATGCTATGACCTCACTGATTCTGCTCCTGTAATGTCATTCTCACCTCCATCTGCAAGCAGTTTACTCACTTCCAAGACTATAACCTGTGCTAACAGGCTTCAACCCACAAAACGACTGTTTTTCTTTATTTTCCCACCATATTTTATACCATACAAATGGTTATTATTTACCTCCCTTGTCATGTGGCTCTGAGCATCTCTCCAAATCTTTGCTTCTACGGAGGTGGTGGGATGCTAGTCAGCAGTGACTATGTCTGATTTGCTTTTGTCTCCCAACCTGGACCTAGTGCAATATGTTACACAATGTGTGTACTCAATCAACTCTTGTTCTGTGTAGAATTGAATTCAAAAACAAAATGTGACAAAGAAAATGTCCTGCAGCTTGAAACCTCTATAACTACCCTAAACAGCCTGAAGAAATTTAATTAGAAGAAAAATGTAGATTTCTCCCAGACACTCCTTACATGCCTTATTCTTGAGGAGAAAATGCTCACTGATGTGTCTACTTTCATAGGAAATAGATTCTGCTGAGTGATGATGATTCTGCCTGTCTGCTTCAAATTGAAACTCAGTAAAGGGTTCAGGAACAAACACTGGGTCTTGCCAACAGAGCCACATTTGTAAATGGGTTGCATAGCTTTTCCAGAAAGAAAACAGATTTATATCATCATCAGACAAAAGCGTACATTGCCAGATTAAAGAGAGAAAATTCTATGCTTCCGTGATTTTTAGTAAGTATATGTTTCAGATATATTAAGTCAAGCCAAATGTCTTTGCTTTCTTCTAAATACTTTAAGAGAAAACAAGCTACTAATTATGCATGTATTTAACAGTAACTACTGAGGCCTAGTTGGCTCCAAGTGATGTGCTAAGGTAAGACAAAGAATAAAGAATTTGGAGTCAACAATCTTGCAAGTCCTAGACTCACCACTGCCAGGTGTGTGGACTTCAGCATCTTACTGGGTCTCTCAGCCTATTTCCACATCTATACAAGTGGAAACAATGAATCTATGCTGTTCTGCCTTGTTTTGAAATTTTTTTTTGTAGACTCTACAATTACATTAACATTACACTCTTTCTTAGGAACTTAGTGACTTTCTCTGCATTGCAAGTCCCTTGTAAAACAAAGAGAGTGGTGCCAGTTCTGTCGATGGATCACGGTATTAGAGACAATGTTATATGTGCTGAAATTATACAAATCACAAACGAAAGACATTATTACTGAAAAGCCTTTGGAGCCAAAATAGTAAGTTCTTCAGAGGTCTGGGTGCTTGGGTGTACAGCTTTTCCTTTCCACTTAATAACTGTGTAGCATAAATACATTTCTTTATTTTAGTCTTAGCATCATTTGTAAAGGAGAGATGAAGATGCTCACTTTACCTGGCCAAGCTAAGGGTAGAATAAAATGATATGTGTAAATAAAAGACTTGGAACATAGTTGGCATTCAGTAAAGTTGTTCTTTTTCTTCAATTATGGTATTTTACATTATTCAATAGAGATATGCAACATTTAGCATGGACACTCATAGAAATTCCTCAGGGACTCTCACTTCTGCTAAAGTAATATAGGTATATCAAAGGCAAAGGCATGCAGTGAGTTGTTAAAGAAAGCTGATCTCCTCTTAGGGATTGAATTTCTTATAAGCAGTTTCCCATATTGTGCCACGGTCCTTACATCGCATTTTACAATCAGCAAAACTTTCACAAATATTATCATTGTGGCATTGAGCTGGGATTGGCAGGCTTTTTCTGGAAAAGGCAATGTAATTAATATTTTCAGTTTTGCAAGCCATGTGGCCTCTGTCACAATAAGTCTACTTTTTTTGTTATAACAAAAGTGACTACATACAATATGTAACTGAATAAGCATGACTATATCTCAATAAAACTTTATGTACAAAAGACGGCAGGTAGCTGGAATGACCCATGGGTTACAGTTTGCCAACCCCTGGCATAAATGGTGTGTGACTTTCTAGTAGCCAGATAACGGAATAGCCTCACCACGTGCCCAGCCAACAAATACTGCAAGGAACACAGAAACAACTATAAAAGCTTAAATGTTTGCTTACAAGACAAAAGGTTTCCCATCAGTGATTAGCCTAGTTTAACATTATCTCCAAAGAGTGATTTTCCCTGGTACTTTCAGGGCTTTATGCACTGTTTGGATTTTCCCAGTTGGAAGTAGAGAATGAACTGATAAAAATGAAGTAGAGAAGGTTTACAATGCCTTTGCTAAACTTAAAAAAAAAATTAGTGAAGCCTCAGAATCCTAAGGACTGAACTCTGAGCAATGCCTAACAGGGAACTGAGAACGATGGGTAAGAGCTATCTCAGGCTTCAGGTGACACAGAGTGGGATGAAGGATCAGATTATTCGAGGAAAAGAAAAAAGAACATGAAAAATGACCTACACTGGGACAATGAGAGACACTCTTTTGGCCACTTCTGGTCAATGTCTGATTAGTACCTAGCACCAAGCACAGACCCTCACACAGAGAAGGTGTCCAATGAAGGCTCTAGGTTCAAATCACACCTCTGGCACTGAATACCGATGTCCCTATGGATAAGGTTGTCAAATCCTCTGCATCTTAATCTCATTGTTTATAACATAGGGATAAAACAGTATCTACTCACAAGTTTAGAGTGAGAATCAAATTAGTAAAGCATATATAAAATATTTAGTATAATACTTGGCATATATTAAGTTCTTAATAAATGCTTATTATTATTGTTATTATGTACATCAATGAGTAAGTGACCTATTGAGTAACTGAATAATGTGTTGCATGATTTTATCTTTCAGTAAGGAGGGGAAGAACACATCCCAGAGGATACAGGGCTTGAGTTCACAAACCAGGCCCAGGCTCTCTGCTGGATGGTGGTCTGTGAATAATTCCCATGGACTCTTTGTACTTTTGGTTCTGTTTTGCAAGCTGATAGTTCCATCTCAGCTACACAGTGAAAAACCTAATTTATTAAATTTATCTTCACTTCCTTACCATCACATTTATTTCTGTCTGCATGAAACTATATTCATTCCACCTTGTTTATAACTTGGGTATTCATGAATCACTCAGTCACACATTACAGACAACTGCTGCTTTTATTTTTACTGATAATTAATTTTATTCATTAAGAAGACTTCGTTCTCCTACATCTCAGAGAATGATGTTATAGTGGTTTGAAAAGATCTGGACTCTAAAAGTCTGGAAAAGCTTTTGATATAAGAAAGAAAGTTTTCGAGATAGGGTACACAGAGAGATGGTATGTCAAAAAAATTTAGAAAGATCAGCATGAGAGAGCATGTGAAGAAGGGATTGGGAAAACATTAAATACAGGGGAAACAGCAAGTGTGAAAAAAACGGGTTCTCAGGAAGTGTAGGTTAACAAGTATCTCAAGAATATAGATTATTTGTATGGGAAGGGGATAGTCAGGTCCTCACTGATGATGGCTTCTCTATATCATTATGAACATAGTTGACCCTTTAGTTACCAGAGCTGCTCCCTGTGAGATAGGAAAGATAATTATCTAGATTGAAAAAAAAAAGGTTGATCCAGTCTTCTTCTTTAAAACCTCCTTCTTCAAGTGATTTGAAACCACTTCCTAAGGAATGGATCACAGGATATTTGAGTGACAGCACCCTGTTTTCATGGAAGTATTCCTCTCCCAGCTTTCCTATTTTCCTTGTATGATAATTTTAGCCTCTAGGTGAGTAGATGAGTGAAGAGCCTTGCAAAAACATGTCAAGCCAGCTCCACCTGCCTCTCGCCTCCATGCAGACAAAGGAAATCTTTGGTGTAGCCTGAAATCTCTGAAGTCACATATGATTTTATAAACCTTGGGGCCTTGCCCTTGCTTATGGGCCAGTATTTCTGAATCCTACCACTTGTATCCATAACAGAACCCATTTCTTAGTATATGCTTATAGTACATATTTCTTAGTTAGACTCAATCATTTCATAGCATTTTAAAGTTAGAGTGCATAGTTTTTAGGAGGTCAGTATTATAGATGTATCTTATGCAAATCACAAAAGCAGGAAAAGAGGAAGCAAGCATTCAGCACAGGAAGAGAGAGTGTGAGAAGACTCAGCAAGCAAATCTATCCCCCTTTCTTACATCTGCTTTGTTCTAGCCATGCTGGCAGCCAATTGGATGGGGTCCAACTACGTTGAAGGTGTGTCTTCCCTTCCCAGTCCACTGATTCAAATGTCCTCTTCTCTGGCAACATCTTCACAGACACCCAGAAACAACACTTTACCGGTCATCTAGGCATCCCTCAAAACAGTCAAGTTGACACTTAATATTAACCATCACACTCCCTACCTCTTTACCCATCCCAGGCCTCTTGTTTCTTTGGAAAACCCTGCCTAAAATAGATTTTAATACCAAGAGTGATGTTAAAGCAATGAAATTTTAAGAAAAAAAATAAAATTTTAAGCAAACCATAAGTAGAGCTTAAAGATTTTGAAAATTCTTAATCTAGCCATATTGTAAACAATTACAACACTTAGGGTGTGAATGAGCATCCGTTTGATAGAAGGATCAGTATGGGTGTGAACCATAGACTTAACAAGTAAATCCAGGAGGAAATCGAACTGAAGGAGAAGGAGATGAGAAGAAATAAAGGAAGACTGTCAGACTTCTTGGATTTTACAGGACAGGACCAGGAAGCTGTTCAGCTGAGAACATGGGCTATTCTTCAAGACAAGGGAAGAATGCCCCTGAAAGCGATTCACAGATCATCAGGGAATGCCTCCTCAGTTTCAAAAGGGTAGCTCACCACCTTGCTTTCAACAAAAAAAAAGGCCTCTGCCCAGAGCTGTGGGGTTGGGGCCACCCAGAGCCATGGGGAAATAATCCCTGCTGAGTAGAGTTGTTGGGGCAGAACCTTCACCTCAGTGGGTCTAGAAGGCTAAATCCCTGACCCAGTGGGTCTGGAAGGCAAGAGGTCTACCCCAGTAGGCCTGGGATATAGAATTGAACCAAAGAGGATTATTCTTGAGCCTTATGATCTCATGAAATTTGCTTTATAGTTTGGATTTATTTGGAATCTGATACCTCTTTCTTTTTCCTATTTTTCCCTTTTCAAATGAAAATGTCTATCCTATGCCCATCCTGCTCATGTATTTTGGAAGTACATAACTTTTTTGATTGTATGGGTTCACAGCTGAAGAGCAACTGACCCCAGCATAAATCATAGTTCAAGTCTCACCCGTATCTGATTTAGTTGATATTTTATTGAGACTTTGTACTTTAGAGTTTTGAGTTAACACTAAAAGAAGTTGGAAGTCTGCGGTGTGTTAGGATGAAATAAACATATTTTGCATATGAGATGGACATAAATTTTGGGAGACAAGGTGTGGAATGCTATAGTCTGAATGTACACGTCGCCACAAAATGCATATGTTGAAATCTTAAGTCTCAACATGATGGTAGTAGTAAGTGAGGCCATTGGCAGGTGAATAGGATTAGTGTTTTTATAAAAGAGACTTTGGAGAGCTCCCTTGTCCGTTCACACATGTAAAGACACAGTGTGAGGATGGCAGTTCATGAAGCAGAAGGCAGGCACTGACCAGTTGCTGAATCAGCCTTGATCTTGGACTCCCCAGCCTTCAGAAACGTGGGAAATACATTTCTGTTGTGTATAAGGTGCCCAGTCTATAATAGTTTGTTATTGCAGCCCAAACAGACTAAGACATGATACCTCATAGGACTGTTGTGATAATGAATTTTATATTTACTGATAACATTCACTTAGGAGTTGTTTTCTCAGTTTATTCCTGAACTTAATTGAAAGTAAAAGAGATGTTAGTTCCTATTGAGTCAAGCGTTACATTAATGTGGCTAAGATGCCACTTAGAAGAAGTGGTTCTCTTTTCTCTAGTTAGATAATTTCTTGAATTTTGCTCTTTTCTCTACCATCATAGACTCCATTCTAATGGATTATGATTGATTTTCTTGCCTTGACTAGTTGGAACTCCAGGATATGTACAATACACATCAGCAGTCCCAGGCTGGAAGACTTTATGGGGCCTTGCAGATCTCAATTCTTATTCAATTCCATGAGGTCATGTTACTTTTAGCTCAGTTTCAACTTACAGAAGCATCAATTTCAGTTTAACTTAAGTTTGATAAACTGAAACCCTAATGTCATACTTAGTAGTTTTTTTCATACCCAACATCCAATTTTACTAATCTTTTTTAGAATCTGTAACCAACTTATATCCTAAATGAAACTTCTGTAAACTGTCTTGCACCTCACCACTCACCTGTAATACTGAATTCCCTGTTTCCACTTATACCAATCTCTGATTCATTTTTCACAAAGGATTTATTAAGTTTTATCTATACAATGACTTATCCGTTACAATAAGACTAAAATACAAACTACCTATCATTGTGTACCCAATACTACATGATTTGGCCTCTCCCTAAGTTCCAATTCCATATCTTTCTGCTTCCCATACTGTTGGCTGTGCTGTGACCACACTGGTCTACTTGACTACACCAAGCTCAATTCCCATCTCCAGGCCTTTGAACCTGGTCTTCCCTCTACTTGAAATGCTTTTCCCTCTTGTTGTCAAATGTCTCTTTCTCTTAAGAAGCTTTTCTTGACCACTCTAAAGCGTTCTCTTCACTTTCAGTCATTCTTTACCATATCAAAAACATAAGCCTTTATTGCATCTATTAAGATCCAAAATTATTTATGCTATGCATTTTTCTTTCCTCATTATAGTGGAAGTTCCATGTAGATCAAGATCCTGACTGTTTTGTTTGTTATATTCTCGAAACTTGGAAATAATAATAATGCTTGGCAGGCAGTTAGAATGAAAGAAATGTGTGTTAGCTAACTAAAGACAGCATCATCATAATCTTGGAGGAAGTAGATGTGTTATGTACAGGTGTGGGGGTTGTGAGTGTAACTGATCAGCTAATGCAATTGCTAGTTCTTTTTTCAACTTTCAATTAGGTTGAGAGTCAGTTGTGCTGTTGATTTAAAAGGGAGAATCAGTTGTCCCCATGTGCTCCCAACAGTCTTGACACAGGGCTCATGACTTTCTCATATTTTCTAAAAAAGGAAACATAGTTGTAGCAAACACAATAATTATTCTGAATTTTGTTGACATTTCCATGGAAAATGTGGGAGTAGGCCCTCACTGCAGATCCCCCAGCAAGCAAATTCACTAGATCCTATTAGACATATATGTTCTTTCCAGAATCCTTAGTAGTGCCAAAAAATATGACTGCTTCTCCTTTTACCCATTCCTGTCTAGCTCTCTTCCTCTGAGAGGCGTGACTTTCCATTGTGTTCTCTAAACCACCCAAGCTTCTATTACGTCAATGAGTATAAGGGCATTGAAACAGCTCCACGCTTGCAAACCCATCAGCCAAAAACAAACCAAACCATAACAACCGAAAACCTTCAGGTTAGAGGATTCACACATTAAATACTTTTATATCTAACATTATCCAATTGTGTATTGCACAGGATTGTATTTGAATTTACTAAATCCTCACTTGTAGTAAGAAGATCTTTCTTCAAAACCACTCCTGTGAACTAGCAAGTCAGGCTGAAATTCGAGAGAAAGGGCCCCGGAGTTAGCCTGCCGGTATTCTACCCACACATCACTTTCTCTTTGTATGAATTTGGACAAGTTATTGAATCACTCTGAGTCTCTGACTGTTCATGTGCTGGAAAAGATTAAAAAATAATTTGGCCGGGTGCGATGGCTCACGCCTGTAATCCCAGCACTTTGGGGGGTCAAGGCAGGCGGATCACGAGGTCAGGAGATTGAGACCATCGTGGCCAACATGGTGAAACCCCATCTCTACTAAAAATACAAAAAAAAATTAGCTGTGCGTGGTGGTGGGTGCCTGGAGTCCCAGCTACTCAGGAGGCTGAGGCAGGAGAATGGTATGAACCCAGGAAGCAGAGCTTGCAGTGAGCTGAGATGGCGCCACTGCACTCCAGCCTGGGCAACAGAGCGAGACTCTGTCTCAAATAAATAAACAAATAAATGGTAATAATTTTCACTTTGAAAGACGGCTGTGGTTTTAGTGGTATAGTCTCTTGTAGAGTGCTTATTCCCATGTCTGGTACATGGTATACCTTAATAAAGGTAAACTTTCACTACAAACCGTGTACTTTTTGGTGAATTTCCTAACCTCTGTGCTTCAGTCTTCCTTAGTAAACTGGGCACAATAATACCTCAAGAATACAATGCATTCTGATTTACTCTAGTCACCACGATGTAAACTAGAGCTCCACAACTCATTCCTCCTGCCTAACTGGGACTTTTTACCCTTTAACCAGCATCTCCCCATTCCCTGTGCCCCCAGCCCTTGGTAACTACGCTGTACTCTATACTTGAAAATTGCTAACAGAGTAGATTTTAAATGTTCTCATCCCAAAAAAATAAATATATGTGGTCATGAATATGTTAATTAGCTTGATTTAATTATTTCACAATGTATACATATATCAAAATACCATGGCATACATGATAAATATATAAAATTTTTTATTTGTCAATTAAGACAATAATAATGAAAATATAAAAGAGGGTTTTCATTAAAAAACATTTTAACATTTTTTAATATTTTATATATTTATATATTATTTATATAAATATAAATATAAATCTATTTATATATTTAAAAGATTTTAATATATTGCAAAAAGATTATTTGGTGGGAGTTTAGAACAGGAATGAATCAGGCTTACTCAGCCTGGGAAGTTTCAGGGTCTCTTTACAAAATGTACTATAACCAAAATATTGTACTTTTACCACCAATATAATCACCCTGAAGAGGTGGGTAAAAAAGCATGGAGAAGAAACTTTTCAGGGACGCCAGCGTCTATTTGTTTCTCCCTCATCCCGTGGCGATTTCAGCTATGTTGTAATTAGGAGCTCTTTGCTACTGAGCAGGATGCTCCTGGTGAGGCACTTAGGCTTGTCCTAGGCCTGGTTCTCATTATATCATTTTCTTCTCCAGCTCTTCTCTCCCTAGGCTGCTGGGCAGGCAATTGACCACAGGTAATTGGTGCATTAAAACAGAACATGTAGATGCCTACTGAAAAGGAGCTTTTACAATTAGATTCTGCTTCAATTAGGAGGCTGTTTCCCTTTCTCTTCCTGAGGCCTTACCCCTCTTCAAAGCAAAGTTTGAGTTCTATAAACAAAAGTACAAAATCTGTGTACTAAAACCATCTTGTGTCAGTAGCGGGAGGGGACCTGGGGCTAGGTTAGGATGCACCGATCTTTTGAGCCAAGTCAACTTATTTAATTCATGGAAGGAGAGTGTGTTCCTTTCTTTTGCTTCTGTCTTTGCTCAGATATCTCTTTGAGAGTTCTCAGATTTCTGTAGCTGCTGTAATATCAAGAAATAGGAAGAAGGAGGAAAATAAAGAGGTGACAGGGACCCTGTCTCTAAGCTCATCCACACCCCCAGCTGAAATTATCCTTCTCACTGGGGCACAGGTGCTGATTTCCCTGCCTGATTTGGTCATTAAACACTTCTTGCTGCTTCAATACATTTTCCCCCAAGGCTCCTGTCAAGGATGCTGCTTCTCCTGTGATTAGAACACAGTCAATTGGGCCTCTGAACCTATTACTACCCTTTTCTTAATGACCTTATAATAGCTGCTGGACTTATTCAGCCCACTTGACAGATAACGATGTCAATTATGCACACCTCAAATAGTGTCTTCTCGCCTGGAACAATTTCTTGCTTAGTTTTGTTTTGTAAAAAATAGAACCAGCCAATAGCAAGATAAATGCTTCTCTAATTTATATTTTCTAAATATGTCATACAGGTTTGGGTTCATGATCCAATACATTCATGAACTGCCATGGGACTAATAATACTAGTTGCTTCACAGACTGTATGTTGTCAGAATTAAATAAAGTGAGTTTATTCATATAAAATTCTTAGGAAATTATCTTAAGATGAAGCATTTTAATTTTGTTAGTGATTGCCATCCTTATTCATTACAAATACAGCTTTTCTTCCTCTTGTATGCAGGTGAGTTTTACTAAGTAGAGGTGAGGTTACTGAGGGAGGAGAACAAAAAGGTAATAAAAGATGAGTTGTGTATTAGGCTGTCCTTGCATTGCTATAAAGAAATGCCTAAGACTGGCTAATTTATAAGGAAAACAGGTTTAATTGGCTCACAGTTCTGCAGGCCTGATAGGAATCATGGCACTGGCATCTGCTTGGCTTCTGGGGAGGCTTCAGGAAGCTTATAATCATGGCAGAAGGTGATGGAGGAGCAAGCATACCACATAGCCAGAGCAGGAGCAAGGAGGAGAGGAGGCGCCGTACACTTTTAAATGACCATATCTCACCAGAACTCACTCCCTATTTCTAAGGAAACACTAAGCCATGAAGGATGTACTCACATGACCCAAACACTTCCCACCAGGCCCCATTTCCAGCACTGGGAGTTACAATCCAACACAAGATTTGGGTGGGGACAAATATCCAAACTATACCATTCCATCTCCGGCCCCTCCCAAATCTCATATGCTTCTCATACTGCAGAATACAATTATGCCTTCCCAACAGTCTCCCAAAGTCTTAACTCATTCCAGCATTAACTAAAATGTCCAAAGTCTCATCTGAGACAAGGCAAATCCCTTCCACTGATGAGCCTGTAAAATCAAAAAACAAGTTAGCTACTTTCAAGATACAATGGGGGTATAGGCATTGGGTAAACACTTCCACTTCCTGTGTTACTCCAGTCATAACACTCGCTTGAACTGCCCTGGCTGCAGGCCTCTCAGCCTCAGGAGCACTTTAGGAACTGGCTCACATTCCCCTGGAGCCAGAACACCTGTCGCCTATAGCCCCTGGGCTCTGTCACTGACTCAGGTGGTTCCCCACCTTCCACAACCAATCTGCACTTTCCAGCTTTTGTGGGTGGACAGTGAAGAAGACAAATGCAAATAGAATATTCTTTATGTTATCTTTGAAGTGATCAATTTCTCATTGTCATTAATTGCAAACTGACAGGTTAAAGAGCATAGGGTCCATGCACACCATGCCTCTAAATTGCCTAATATTGGGATGAGATTTACTTTTTTTTAATGTTCTAATCTAGTTGTGATGAATTCTAACTCCTTCACGTTGAGCTGCCTTTCATTGTGGTTTTAGTTTTGTTCTGCTGGGCAGGGGTTTCTCTGCTGTAGAGCTTTGACCAGGATGGGGTGGTTTCCTTCAACCCCTAATTCTTGGCAATTAGTTAACATTCCTTTCTGCTGTTCCATCAATTCTCATACATGCAGTGCCCGAGTTCTACTATTATAAATAATGAACTGGAGGTTATTTTTTTTCTCTCTCTCACTGCAGCCTTCAGCTTTCTTCGCCTCTGCCCACATCTTAGATACTAAAAATACCTCTTAATATATCCTTGTACCACTGGTTGGAGTCAAAGGCCTCCAAACATAAATGTTATTAATTTTTCAATATTTTCTCCTAATTTAATTAGAAACCTCTTCCTTTCAAGTAATAGACACCTAGTTCAAACTGAATGATAAAGAAGGGAGGGATGGGGGAAGGGAAAGAGGGAGTTATTGGTTTACATTGGGTGGAAAGTACAGGAATTGATCTGGCTTTTGTCAGGAGGAGGATCAGGGAATCACGGGTTAGCAGGATGTCATGAGTCACCTGTGTCTCTCTCTATTTCAGATTCACTCTCCTCTGTGAAATGACTTCATATTGGTGAGTCATTAATCAGGTGATCAGGAAATGTGGTTTTTGGCAGACAGTTGGGGTCATGCAGCTTGATATTTTGGAGAAGTCGAACCCTCTCCTCTTCCAGAGGACACCTCAGGTAAGGTTTTGATTAGTTTTGCTGATTTCATGACTATCTTGAACCAATCACTCTGTTGGAGAAATTAACACTGTAATTGGCTATTGTGTAACAAGTAAGAATGTTGAAGAGAGTTCTTTGTGTGACAGTTCGTTAAATCACAGTTCTGAGTAGGAAGATTTCCCAGAAGAGAAGAAAAAGTTTATACTGAAGAAGATAAAGGGATTCAAAGGCCTCAAAAATGGGCAATGACCCAGCTCTCATCAAGATAAGGCATGAATCCAGCCATTAGTTTTTGCACACATAAATAACTATGCCCTTCATGTGTCAGAGGTCATGTAGACCTTAAAGAATTCCCACACCCACATGACAGTGGGCTGGTGTAATCACCTCCATTCCAAACACATATCTATGTGATACGGTGCTTTCCAATAAAGATAACTCATCCATTCAGTGACATTCCCCTGTCTCCAAAAAAACAGGCTTCTGTGACCTTGGGTTTAGTAAATATCTTGAATGCTCTTGCTATATTCTGTCCTCCTTTACTGCGTTGTCTTGAGTCTCAATTGGTTTGACTTCATCTCGTATTTTCTTTTACCCTAGGGTTTAAAAATTCATTTAAAACTTGAATTGACTCTGTGTTGAGCCATGAACACACACTGGTTTACCTCCTGCTTCTGATTTCTCCACTTCAACTCCTCCCTCAGCACTTAGAAGGTTGAATGAGAAAAGAGAATGAACGCGGGCTTAGAAGGCAGGCAGGCCTGGGTGTGAACTGTGTGTTCACTTAACAACAACAGTGATGTCAGCCAATATCAATAACTCACATACATAGTGGCTTGCTACTATGTATGTAGCATGCACTGCCCAAAACACTTTTAAAACATATTTTCATTTTAAACACACTCTCCTTTACTTTATACTCTATCTCTGACTCTTCTTCTTTTTCTTCCTCTTTTGCATCCTCCTTTGCTTCTCCCTCTTCTATCCACTTTCTGCTCACTTACCGCCATTTTCACTGCGGAGCTTTGCAGAGTGGGAGGTAAGCACTGCTTAGTATTTAAGTCACTCAAGTAACCTCTGCTCCATATAGTGTGCTGGCATGGCCCAGTATCTCAGCTGTATGCCCGGTACTGCCCCTTCTGTACTTCCCAATAGGTATTTCCTTTGGGTGCCATTTTGTTCATCCAAAGAGAACTCTGGGAGAATCCCAATCACTGTCGTTGCATTTATCCTCTCCATGCACTGCTGTCAGTGTCCTGTGCCCCATTAACATATTTGTCCTAACTGCCTTCTCCTTTACCCTCAAAATTCAAATTGACCCTGTCTGGTTCTTCTCAACTCCATCATTAAGGAAGGCATGCTAATATCAAGTATCCACCATATGTCACACATTCCGCTGGGCTCCTAATGTAACTTATTTCCTTTATATTCACAGCAACCCTCTGAAAGAGGTACTCTTTTCTTAATCTTATGAATAAAAGAATTAAGACTCAAGGAGGTAAGTGACTTGCCAAAGACAACATAAGTAGAAAGACTGCCTGGGATTCCTACCACGACCCGTTTAACTCAAAGGTCCACACTTTCTCCATTCTGCCAAACTCTATCACTAACAAGAGGACTAGATGTCGTATCGATTCACTAACCACACCCTAGACAACCATGCCTCTGCACTCTCCATGGCAGCAACTGACTTCCCTGTTAACTCCTTTAGTGTTTTTTGTTCACTTACCTGGAGTCCAAGAAGTTAGAGAGGCCATTGTAAAGAAATGTTAGATTCTAACTCCTGCTGGAAGCAAGAGAGTGGAAGTCGGCAGGACACTGAAAGGTCACTACAGTTTGTGGCAGCTGCTGGTTTTGAAGCACTGGTTTACACTCCACTTTCCTTTCCTGTCAACCCATCCCTGGATCTTAAAGAGGTCAAGGTCCTGCTGGGTAGCTAATGGATACAGTTTCTTTCTGTTATGACAATTATGAAGCAAAGACTTGTCATCTCATGCTCACCAGTAAAGCTTTGCCTTTGTTTCATTCAGATATTCTGTATGAAATCTGAGGTCAGTTTTAAGGACAGAGAGAAACCATGCAAAATAAAGCAGAGGCTACTGCTGTCTTAGGGATGGAGGAAAGGGGCCATGAGCCTAGAAATGCAAGAAGCCTCCAGAAGTGAAAAAGTCAAGGAAAAGATTTTCCCTAGAGACTTCAGAAGGGGCATAACCCTTTAGATACCTTCATTTTCGTCCAGTAAAACCCAGTTTGGGTTTCTGAACTCCAGAACTGGACAGGAAAAAAAAAAAATTCTGTGGGTTTTTTTGTAACTTGTTTATGGTAATTTGTTACAAAAGCAATAGAAAACTAAGTGTACTTATCTCAAGTCTTTTTTCCTCCTGTAAAGATTTTCATTGTGTGTAGTCTTGATACTTCTCATCATCCTACAGAGACAAAGCATGGGCCAGCACTGACCATATTACAATCCCGAGGTGGTAGATCCCTACAGTATAAGGATAATACAGTTTAAATTATTTTGTGTTTCACTTTTTCTTTTGCACAATACAGTATTGAAGGTTTGCCCATCTGCAAAGCGACCGTTAGTTCTTCTCTGTAAGTAAAACTTATTCTGCTTCTTTGAGACAAACGCACTGTCTCACCCTTAGGCTAAATGGTATAGTCTCAGAAAATGCCATTAACATTCCACCTTCCCACTTCAGAAGTGAAGTATCATTCACTTGCTTTCTCTCAGTAGAAATATGTTTCATGATTTGTTTTATCTTTTTTCTCAAGCCCCTCCTTTTCAGTGTCTTTATCGGCTTGTCTTCCTTTGTCCATCCCTTAAGTATCAGTGTATCTGATGGCTGGGGAAGTCCCTGCTTTTCACACAACCCTGCTTCTTACACAATAAAGGCAATTCAATTTTTTAGCATTTGGGGTCGGAAACCTCTGAACAATTGTTGATGTTCAAAAATTTACTTTTTTACAGTCCCACATCTAATCACTGAGAAAATCCTGTTGGCGTGGCTTTGCCTTTTTATCTGCCCAAAACTGACTTGCTTCTTACAACCTCCTCGGCCGTCACTGTGGTCGAAGCCAGTGTCTCTCTCATACCTTAATTATTACATTTACTTCCTAGTTGCTCTCTCCCTGCAGCCACCCTTGCCCAGAGTGCTACTAAGAACTCACCAGGCAAAGCGGTCATTTTGAAATGTGAGTCCTATTAGGACATTCCTCTGTTCAGCCTTTCCCACGCCCACACACATCACTCACAGTGAAGTTTGTTCTCAGTGTAACCTAGTCACTAACCTGACTTCATCCTCTACGACTTTCTTCCTTGCTTACTCTGCTGTGGCCACACAGCCTTCTTGTTCCTCCTAGAACACATCAAATAAGCTTCTATTTCGGTGCATTCACATTTGCTATTTCTTCATCTTCTTGGAGTGTTCGCACGGATATCCATATGGCTCACTTCCTCACTTCCTCCAACTTTTTCTTCAAATGTCCTCAGTTTGGCCTGTGCTGATAACCATATTTCAAATTTCAGCTTCTGCCACAGCATTTACTTTACCCTAAATAGCCTATGTGATTTACTCGTTTATCATGTCTAATGTCAAAATGTGCCCTCTCACCCACGTAAACTCTGGGAGATCAAGGGCTTTTGTCTTCTTCCATTTCCCAGCTTTTCCCTCAATACCTAGAACAATGCCTGACATAAAATAAATGCTAAAAAATTGCATTTTTCTCATTTTATACATTTTTTTGGGTAACTTCATTCAGTTTCATAAACTCCTATGCCAGGGTTTCCCTGATCTCCCTCAGAGTGGCTCTGTCTGAAGGACTGTCCCATTGTCCATTCAGTTCCCCAATCCAGACATTAGGAGCTGCCACATATTTTATTCAGGCATTAAGTGGTCAGGCATTAAATGCACTCGCCTCATACGCCAGGCACAGTGCCACACACCAGGGACATTTTGTATGAAACAGAAATGGTTCTTGCTCTCAGGAGCTAATAGTCAAGTTGGGAACAGCTAATCACAAAACAGATAAGCACCCAGTGAAAAGAGACAATATTTACTTTATAATCTTCCAGGTTTCTATGGTAGGAAAGGAACTTCTATTGTCACAATGTTAAAAGATAAGAGTAATGATAATAATGCTGGCAACATTAGCAAATGCCCATATTGCACTTCCTAAGTGTCAGGCATTACACCGAATGCCGAGACCAACCCTACGAGATGGATAGTGTTATTGTCCCCTTTTACTGAGGCAGGAGCAAAGAGGTCTCATGGCTGGCTCAAAGGCACAGGACAAGAAAGTGTCTGAGTTGGATTTGAACCCAGACGGCCTGAGAGCAGTGTCTTAATTGCAATGATGACATTTTCATTGTCTTGCTCCAATCAGTAGATTGGAAAGTAGAATCAAGCATTTGGAGCCAAGAACATTCTGGGTTTGCTTTTTCTTCTTAGCAGTCTCAGTACCAGCCCCCAAATGCACCCCACTGTTTGCTTCCAGTTTCAGGCAACATGCATTCTTCTCTCTTCTTCCTTCAATCTAAGGAAAGTCACAGCTTTCTGCAGTCATTGATTTTCATTTTTGCTCTATCAGTTTTCCAACACCTGTGTAACCGTATTTGTGTGTTTGATCCTCTCTATGTGAAATATTCACTGGGTTTTATTTCTTGACTGAGTTTGAGTGATCCAGTTTTATAGGTGGCTCTGATTTTCACAATAACTCTATCCACCATAGATGATTACCTCATTTTATACCTTAAAATTTTAAAGTTTTGGGTAAGTTAAGCCACCTGTTTTTCAAGGTCAAGGATAGGTTTAATCTCCAGGACTTACTACTTTCAAAAACTGTGCTCACTTCACAGGAACATTGGTTGACATTTTCAAATTAGACGTTCAAGGACTTATCCATTCAAAGCCAGATGTCTCACTTAAATTGTCCCCTTCAAAGTTCTATTCTTGTCCTCAAAATGTTTCAACATTCCACATCATATTCTTTTAAATTTCATCAGTTGTAGCTCTTCAGTCTTTCAATCTTTGAAGAAATATGTGTGTTTAAGAAAAAGCTTATAACCTAGATCTTCAGAATAAAATGATCTTATTATACTTGAAAACATCATTGGAATTAAACACATCACATAACTACAAAATGACAAAACTATGTTCTCTATGAGATGCATGAATTGACTCTGAATTAATTTACTGAGATCCAGTTAAGTAGCTAAATCCGGATTGAGAAGATAGTTCCTAAGGAGAGAATAGTCCATGTGGTTTGAGTGGATAATTTCTGTCAGAAAGGAATGTGAAACATGCAAAATTAACATTAACACACGTTTGCTAGATACTTCTATTGCTCTGTCTATGTAACAGACATGCGCCTAGAGGGTAAATGAGCATGACAGGTGTATGAACCTATTTTGAGTTCCAGCCGTAAGTTTCCAGGATATCACTGGCAGAAAATTCTGGAAACAAAAACACACAATAAAGTTGTATAGCGAAGAATCATTTTCACCTGATTCTGACGGTCCTTAGGAGCTGTGATTTACTTCCATGATCTCACTTTATTAAAATGTCTTTTTTCATCCACTTTTCAGAAATTGTGAACTGCAATTTATCTTTTTTACAGATACAAATTAAAAGGCAAACAGAAAGAGTGTTTGGTTTGGATTAGTAAGAAAAGAAAAAAAAAAAAGGTGCAGCTTCCGCAGTCACAACGCCCTAGAAATGTTTGGGTACCAATGTAGCTTTAAAAAAATCACAAAAAAGAAAAAAAAAAAAAAGCTTCAGAAACACAGGGTCTCCTTCACTGCTGTGGAGACTCTTAGCATCTTTGTCTTTATTCAACACAATCAAGATTCAGCTTCGGGTGAGGAGAGCAGCAAACCAGAAGTAAATAAGGGCCTGGAAAGACAGGCAAGAGAAAGCCATCCTTTTTACAGAGCATCTTATTACAGCAAAGTGAAAGGATATGGTGAGAATAGAAAGAAACAGCAGCGAGAAGTAGAAAAATAGATAAAAGAGAGAAAAATTCTCAATGTTTTGGAGATGTTTCTCAACCAGGAGAATCAGGCCTAAAACTTTCCCATATCCAGAAGGATAGGGCTGTGAAAGGTGGATATTGAGGAAGAGAAGGCAATATGCTGGGGGTGGGTGGTTCATTTTCTGATCATAAAGGGCTCAGTCAGAGTGTTTTGGGGGAAGATGCTGATGGAAACTTAGAGCATTTAGAGTGTGTTGCAGAAGATGCATGAGGGAGACAGGGTCTAGAGACCACACTGGAAAAGACAATATGAACACGAGTCCAGAAAATAGGGAGCAGATTGGACTTGTGTGTCACATTATTTATCTTACCACTGACCATTTTGTACCAGGACAGGCTGAGGGTTACTTATGTTGTCTCCTGGGAGTTTCTCCCCTGCCCTCATTGCAGGGGAAGCTGCACCAGTAGGTCAATGGGCTGCACTCATTACGACTGGCTGATGCCTGAGCCATACTGATTTTTATTATTCCGAATCTCTCTCCTATTTAGTACATTTTCTGGGACAGTGTAATGATGCACCAAAGAAGAGCTACAAAGCCACTGAATGATTCCTATTATGTGCACCTAGCCTGCATAAAGCTCCCTTTCTCGAGAAGTTGGAGTGAGTGGAGTACATACAACTTAACTTTGATCTATCTCAAAGGCATAGCCAGCTCCCTGACAAGCCAGTCTCAGCAGAGCACGCAGGCATGGCCAGGCACCCAGTGGTTCTGACAGCCACAGTAGCTCTGTTGTGCTAATGGGCTTCTCTTAATGCTGAGAGATCAGCTCTGCAATTTGCTCAACAGCGCTGGGTCAGCTTTGCAGAGGCCTTATTGCTCCCATTCAGGCCATGTGGTCTGTGAGTTGGAGCAAGAATATATAGTGAGTACTTCCGTGTGAATAACCCTGCGGGAGCTCCCTGCACTCCGGTTATTGACTGAGACAAGTCCCTGAGCCTGGATAATTACCTATAGGAAGCATCAACTCTGATCATTGGAACTGGCCAAAAGGCAAATGTGGCCTCTGAGAGTGACCATGTTGGCCTGGGTGCCTATTTAAGAAAAACTCAATGATGTCTTAATTTGTGCTGCACTGTTTTTCTGTTTGAACACGTAGAACTGCTTTCATGGTTCCTGTTTTCTCATCTACGACCCCATCAGTAGGCATCACTCTGAGAGCAGTACTGATTTTCTAACATACATTCTCTGAAGAAGGTTCTTTATTCTCACCTCTGCATTTCTTGGAAGAATGTGGTGTCATGACAGCAGGGAGGCAAGAGTGTAGGCTTTGGAGTCAGATAGAAATGGGTTTGGAGCCCAGTGCTACCATTTAAAAGTTTTGTGATGTAGAGAGAGTCACTTAATCTAACTGTGCCTCAGTTTTCACATCTGTATAATGGGATCAATATAGTCCTCCTAAATAATGGGGTATCATTAGGATTAGCTGAGTGAAAGCAACCATGTCTAGCACAAACAAGCCCTCTGCAAATATGAGGCAGGACCTCCTCCAGAGTTGGCCTTTACTTGCAGACTCAAGTTTGCTGCAGGCCTTATTTTAAAATGCAGTGTGTTTATTTTTGTTTTTTAAATTTCCAGGTATGCTGAGGCCAACAGATTAGATGATGTCATTGTAAAGATAGTTTATTATATTCATAGTTCCCAAGAGAAGATGACACGCCACACCACACAGGGTCACACAGGGTCACACAAGGTGTGGGTCAGAAGGCAGACGGGCAAGAAAAATGGGGAAGAGCCTTGATTGGTGTTTCTGTGGGAAGGAACAAGTGAGGCGGGTATATAGATTTCGAATTGGCAAGTTTGAATAACTTCCACAGCCTCTGGAGTATAGGACTTGTCTCTAGTTATCTGGTACCTGGTTCTGGGTGGTTACAGTAGATGAATAGTGGCCCAGAGCATAAGAGCCTGTAGAGGAGGTGGTTGGGGTTTGGGTCCTGGGTGGGTTCATTTGCATATGAAAGAGGTACTCTAGAATGAGTCTTTTACATCACTAGGAATGAACTAGGTCTGAGAAGAGCAGTGTCTCCAGGGTCAGCAAGACCCCAGATGCCAGCGCATAAAAAATACAGAAAATAAAAATGCACAATTAATACAGGTCTTTTCCTAGTGTGTCCAGACAGAAAAAGGAAAATCAAGGAAACCAACTGTTATTGAGTACCTAGCCGACAGCACCTAAGAACATTAACACACGTACTTCACCTCTTGCAGCCTAAAGTTCTGCATTCCTCAGTTTGGGATAGCACCTTGAGCTCCATGCTTTCCATTTCTCATATCTGTGAAGTGTTACCCAATGTCCATGCTTTGATTCTCATTATAATGACAATAGAGCTAGTATTTCACAATTAAGTCTTGAGTAGACTACTCCTTTCAAATATGTCTTCTTTGTGACAGGAAACTATTCTTCCGTTTCTGGTCTCCTACCTTGTCTTCTTAAATTTATTTTTGCCCTTCTCCTATCTGTTTTTGCACTACATCAAGAACGAACTTTTAAGAATGCAAACTTAATCATGTATTTCTCTACTTAAAATAATTTTCCATTGCTCTAAGAAAAAGGTCACCATCCTTAGTCTGGTCTACAAAGCAGGTGGGACGACCCCCTGCTTTCTTCACCACCACCAGCTGATGTCACTGTTCTTGTCATTTTCTGCCCTGTAACCACATTGGTTTCCTTTTTCTTTCCAAGAGTCATGTTCCTCTCCACCTAAGGAATTTTGCATGTACTTGCATCACTTGGAGATATATTTTCACCACCCAGCCCTGAATATTCACTTGAATAATTTTCATCTATCTTTCAAAACTCAGACATTTCTTGAAGAAAACATTTGTGATCATCCCAGTACAGGTCAGGACCCTAAAATCTATTGTCATGCACCCAATATTTCTGTTTTATTATAGTTAAAATTAAAAAGTTAAATTCAGACACTTAATTGAGGGTTTTAAAGATATCTTTCTGTTGACTTCTAACATATAAAATTAGGGTCTGTGCCTGTCTTGTTTTATTCACAATCTCTAGTACATAATCTCTGACATAATTTAGAAAATATTTTGGACATTAATCCCAAATTCTATTTAAAATTTGTACAGACATTATTGTTAACATTAATTTCCTCTTATTTTCTTACCCCATAACAATTTTCTTGCCCCATAACGATTTTCTTATATACATCCTAGGGACCCGAAGGTTATTTATTTGTATAATAGTATATTAAAAATTTGTACTACATCAGATTGTAAGAGTTTAATAAAATTATGCATGTGAAAACATGTACATGATAATGTGTTACACAAATGTAATGGGTATTATTGCAAAAAGTCAATGATCCTGTTTGAAATTTAGTCTTAATTCAAGTCATCAACTCTATGATTTTCATAAATTGTTCATTTCAATGTGATTTATTTCAACATAATTGACAGCTGATACATGAGCAACGGACTATGACCTTTGAACTTATATTTTAAACATCTGCTTATAGAGAAAGGATATGACATTCACGTTCTTCTATCACCTTCTAAATGAAATGAATTGACTAGAAGAATGTCCGATCAACAGTAGTCCACACCTGCAGCATTCTTCATAGATAGGTCTGGTACTAAGTACCTGTAAAAACTAGTATACAAGGTTGGTGCAAAATTAATTGTGGTTTTTGCCATTATAGAATGCCACACACAGAAGAACAATCTGAATAAAAATATTAATAAAAAGACTAAGGTCTAACTATTCAAAAGATCACATGCATTAGCCAACACAGAGCAGTGAGAAAAGAATGTATTAGTCACCATAGGCTAAGTTAATCTTCAGTAACAAATGAGTCATGATCTTTATGACATTCCAGAACAAAGTTCATTTCTCATTCCTGTTCATGGGTGTTATGGATTGTCTGACTGTACTCCATATATGTATGGTGTGATATGTACAGTGCGTTCTGGAACATATGATGAAAGATAGCTCTTACTTAGGTTTTGCCATCTCTGCGGAAGAAGAGAAAAGAGAGATGATGGAACCACGTGGGAAATATGTGTTTTGTCTCGGCCAGTGATACATGAGTGAAGGTGACATGTGCCATTTTTAGGCAGAGATTTAAATAACCATCATTTGGGATGAATACAGACTTCCTGCAGAAGCCACAAATGGCTTGAACAAAATCAATCACAAATAGCAAACGAGAAAGTAGACTTCAATTGACACATGATTGAATTTGGAACAGGTAGGCTGGAGAGAATATAGAAAATTATTCTGGACATTTTTGTTGGTTTTTGTTTCGTTTTGTTTTTCCTAACAAAGCATAAAGCCAAGTGGTGCATAATGAAATAAACAAGCCTTAAAAGCCAAAAATTTGATGGCAGCCTCTTAGAGAACACATTTGCCATCATAGGACGTTTGTCTTCAGGTCGATGATGTACCTTCCACTGGCCCTGGTCTTTGCTTTACCCCTTTTCAGTCATCACTCAAACTCACTCTAGGACTCCTTCCCGCCTGCTGTAGAATCCTTTTGTGATGTCTCCAGTCTGGGATATATAACCCCTGGTTCATTGCTCCTGTAGCAGCTGCGTGGTCCTTCTCCAAAGCGTATGTCAGACAACTACTGAATATATACATATTCTTTTTTCTTTCTGTCATTAGCTTGTGTATTCTCAACAAGAGTGATGTCATCTAGGGGTGAAAATTAGTTCTTTGTGGCAAAAATTCTTAAAATCTTAGCTATGACAATGATCTGTGACCCTCTAAAGGGCCTTTCAAGGGCCCCAGTACATAAATATGGTAGGGTGATTAGAGAAAAAAATTACAAATATATATATAACTGCCTCTTAGGGAAGTATTACTATTTAAAAATGAGATGTTGAGAAACACTGCACTAAACTTGATCTGACAAGAAGCTTCCTTTCACAGAGTCTGGCATATACGAAGGACATCATAAGATTAAATAAGTAAATGAATAATGAATGAAGCCCATGTTGTAGATCATTAGATAAAGCAAGATGAACTGAACAAAATTTAAAGGGAATGACCCTGGAAATGACCCAAGTGATCAAACCTAACTCAGGTGAGGATTGGTTCCATAGAGCACATTAGACCAAGCCAGTAGGTGATGAGGCCATGTCTTCAGGTGTGTAAAGTTAATAATAACAGAAGCAAAGAACCAGTCAGGGGCTGATACAGTTTTGGGTCCTGTTTCTCATTTTAATTTTTAATTACTTTAGAAGGAAAGACAGAGCTGAATTGCCATTCATTCCTATAATCCCTTTCCATCTTGACCTTTCTGCATCCACAGTTATCCTGCCAACTCCCTTAGACATGGTGACAGAGGGAGGTAGAACTTTAAGAGTTGGTAATAAACTTTTATACATGTAAAATCAATTTTTGTTGGCATAATCTGAAAGAATGTCAATTTTTCAATGGCATTTTTTGTAATGAAAAAACAGTCATGAGGTTTGAAGCTATGAGTGTTCTCACCTGGGGAAGGGCTTTAAACTTTAATGAAGGTCTTTTTTTCTAAATGGCTGAAAGATTTCCTAATTATAATGTCACTACAGGAAAAAAATACCTTTGCAAAAAGTGAGAGTTTAGTGCAGTGAAAACATTGCTGGGGAAGGATATGGGAAATTGCATTTTCTTCCAATGTGTCCACTGTGGCCCCCACTGTGGGACTGAGCAAGTCTCTTCACTTTCATGATTCAAGTCTCACATAATGAGGGCTTTAGGAGTATAGGTCAGTAACAAACATTTAGCAAATATTGAGCCCTCTCTCTGAGCCATGCGTGATGCTAAACTGCGGATGTGGAAGCTTCTTGTCAAGTACGAAGTTATGTCACTAATAGAGGTCTCAGGTTGATTGAAAACATAGTTTGTCCACTTTTTCTGCGTCACAGATTCTATTATTTTCTCTCAAACAGTCCCCGTATTTTGCAATCTTTTACTAAATAAAATCTATTTATAAATTAAATTTTGTTCCAATTTTTACTTTAGTATTTTACTTATAAAAACACTAACATAAGGGGAACTGTGAAAATTTTAAAAATCAAGAGAAATATATCCACTGGTGACAAACAACACACTAATAAAAAATCATAATGATATTCACATTAATCAAAAGAAACAATACTATTACTAATATCCAAACTAATAAAAAATCGTAACTTTCGGATCTGGATTTTTCCTTACAATTTATTCTATATTCATATGCATATTCTGTATACATATTTTAATATCTATGCTAATTTAAGAAAAAAGCTATCTATGTTTTGGTTTTCCTTCCAGTTCATTGTATAGCATATTTGACATAGTTATAATGCACATGCAATTTTATCTACATTTCAATTTTAAACATTATAATAGAACTATTTTCTATATTCCTACATGCTGTTCCTAATTAACATTTGCAATTTCTGCCCAACCTTGCAGGATATGCTTGTGGCAGAATTTATTTTGCCAGTTCCTTCTTGGTCATATATTTTGCTCTTTCATTCTATTTGTTGTTTTTTTCTGAAATGGAGTCTTGCTGTGTCTCTCAGACTGGATTGCAGTGGCTCACTGCAACCTACACCTCTCAAGTTCACGTGATTCTCCTCCCTCAGCTTCCTGAGTAACTGGGATTACCTGCACCCACCACCACACCTGGGTAATTTTTGTAGTTTTAGCAGAGACGGGGTTTCACCATGTCCCAGGCTGGTCTCCAACTCCTGACCTCAAGTGATCCACCCGCCTCGGCCTCCCAAAGTGCTGGGATAACAGGCGTGAACCATCGTGCCCAGCCTTGCTCTTTCATTCTTGATATCAAGTATGGTGCTCAAGTGGAGTGAACATCCCTCTGTATGAGTTTGAATAAGGGAATGAATAAATAAATGAAGCCCATGTTGTAGATTGTTAAATAAAGCAAGACAGACTGAACAAAATTTAAAGGGAACTTGATTACGAAAGTGACCCAAATGTATATAGCCTTATCTTTTATATTATTTTCTTTACATAGAGTTTTAGAAATAGGATTACTGGAACAAATATTGAATTTTAAAATGTAAAACAGTTTTCAAAAATTTGGACAATAATAGTAGCTGACTCACCTTATATTTATTGTAATTGTGTTCTACATTTACTTAAAATAAATACAAAATAGAAAGTTAATAATGTTTTAATTTCATATTTTTATCAGACACATTTGTGATTTACAGATCTCTGGGCCAGCAGAAGATGACTGAGTTTACTACACCAAATCTTGGAAATTCTTGGCAAGACAAAATACTTCGCATTTTGTTTAGGGATTTTTTTTCAAGGTTAAATACATTATTCAGTTTGGCTTTTTAAACAATTGAAACTAAGTCCAAGATTCCTCTTAATAATTTCATGACCACCCTATGGGCTCTTACTTGAGAACCACAGAAATGCATTTTCCCACATGATGTAAGGTCTACACACATAATACGTTTAAACTAGAAGAAACATCATATACCCATGTGTTTCATGATATATAGTTTGAAGATTAAAACTCCAAGGCTTAAAATGGTGGAATACCCACCCACGTAGGAATTTCCTACACGATCAAGCTTTACGATGCTCAAGGGCAGTCACTCCATTTCCAGGCTTGTGTTGAATATGTCTGGGTATTTTATGGATAGTTGAGCCTAATGATATAGGATGCACTTACATCCGCACTTACGTGTTTAACCCACAAGCTTGCTATCATTGCCATCACCCACCACCCTTCGACTCATACGGAGGTGGAGTGAGATGTCTTACCAAGTGGCATATATCCCACGTCTGCCAGCAGTGGTCGGCACACATCATCCGAGCATCATGAATGTGAAGGTCTCCTCAGATTCCTGTGGGTCTCTGAGATGCTGAGCTTCCCCCATCTCTGCTTTCTTTAAGACAGCTCTTCTGATAGTGTTTTCACCAGCTTTGCCAGCAACAGCTCAGCTGCAGATAGAGTCTAATGCCTTGGGGCATCCCAGCCAGAAGGGAGACAAAGCACTTTTTCTTCTTATGAAGCCAGCCTGGTTTCTACCAGCCACTCACAGATGTGTCCAGCTGGTCCACTCTCCACTGAGATCTGACCAAGTAACCGTTCACACGTTCCTACTATTTTGTCCTCATATATAAAGTTTGATTTTATAAATTTAGGTCTAGATGATTTTTGTGATGATCCTAAGTGTCACATGTTCACACCAACTATTTTGTTATCATATATAAAGTTTAGCTTTATAAATTTAGGTCTAGATGATTTTTGCAATAACCCTAAGTGTTCCTTTTTATAAGGAATTTCGACTCCAGGATAAGAGGGATTTTTCTCAGGTTTTCCTGAGTACTTCAATGTTCCCCAGATCGGAACCTTCTGTTCACATGTATTCCAGTTTCTTCTTCTCTACATGTAGCTGAAATGTGTGTAAGACAATGGATTTCAGAACAAGGAAGCAATAACACTTTTTCCAAAACTTGTCCATATGTCTTGTAAATGAAAATATTATGGTGAAATAAAATCCTATAATCTTCACTAAAATAAGTAACTCATCTTTTCTCATATTTCCGTGGGCCAGCAGGGAAAACTCTAGAGAATTTCTGTTGGTTAGGGTTGTGCCCACTGCACATAACTTACTAACGTGTGCTTTGAAAGGCTGTTCTTGAGTGTAAACCTAAACTTCTCCACTATATAAACGTGTGGAAGTTAATTAGCCTCTCTATCCTCTGCCTCCACATCTCTAAATTGGTATGGTTTATTCTTCAGTGGGTGTGAGAATTAAATAAGTTATTGAAAATAAAATGCTTAGCATGGGGACTGCCTTAAAGCATATTGGCCCACACTATGGATGATTTATCCCAAGTCATGCATGCTACTAGGTTGTGAATATATAAAAGTTGGTTTGGCCTTAGCACTTTTTTTTTGTTCTTTTCTTCTTCAAGAGTCTCAATCAATTTATCTGTTCAATGGAAATTTAAAACTTCAAATCCAATTACCTCAAAGATTTGCTGTGAAGAAACGACGAGATAATGCATTTCAAAGTTTTTCACAAGCTATAAAGGTTCAGCCAAAAGTAGTTAATGGGAAAATAGATCATGGAGAAGAAAGAGGATGAGAACACAAAGGAAGAAGAGAAGGAAAAGGGTCAGAGCTTGAGAGTTTTTTTAATCCTTTCTTTCCGTGGTAAACATCTAAACCTTCTTATCTACTTTACCCTGTTGCCATAGTGAGTTGTGGGTGATTTCTCACACTCGTCTTCTAATGCAGTGTCTCACATCTGCTCTTTAACCCATCTGTTGATTATGATTACTGTTGTTACGGTTGTTGTTATCTCAATGACTATAACTTTCCAATTCCAGCATTTTTATTTTTATTTTATTATTTTTTTTTAATGGAATTTTCTTTATTTCAGGATGTGCCTACCTGGTACTTGAAAAAAAGATCAACCAACTGATTATTTCTTTTTTTCTTTTTTTTTTTTTTTATACTTTGAGTTCTAGGGTACATGTGCATAACGTGCCAGCATTTTTATTTGAAGCGTTTTTGAAATATTTTTGTTCTTGTTAAAAAAATAATATCCTCTACTTACCTGTGGACTCATTTTTTTAAAATTTCTTTGAATATTTTAAAAACGATTATTTTGCCTTCCAGTTTTGACAATATCACCTGAATTTTATGGGGTACAATTTCATTCATTTCTGAATCTGCTGATTTACTGTCCTTGAGTTTGGGGTTCATTGAAAGGAAAGAGGCATGTGATTTGGGAAGTCGGAAGGACTTTGGGTTGGGAAAGAGGGATGTGTGTATGTGTGTGTGTGTTTCTGTTTACATGTTTAATGAAAAGTTCTGAAAGACAATGACTGCTATTAGCTTCTCTTTCACGAGTTTTTAAATGTACTTTAAGGCAGGCCCCATGCTAAGCACTTTATTTGCAATAACTTATTTAATTCTCACACTCACTGAGGAATAAACCATCCCAATTTAGAGATGTGGAGGCAGAGAATAGAGAGGCTAATTAACTTCCGCACGTTTATATAGTGGAGAATTTTAGGTTTATACTTAAGAACAGCCTTCCAAAGCGCAGATGAGTAAGTTATGTGCCAGTGGGCACAACCCTAACCAACAGAGATTCTCTAGAGGTTTCTCTGCTGGCCCACGGAAATATCAGAAAAGAAAAATTACCTTTAGTGAAGATTAAGTATGATGAAAATAAAACTACAGAGGTCTATGTAAATATTTGGATGAATCTGATGCTAATGGGACCTTGCATAAGTGATTATTGTACTGTGAGGTATCTTGATGGTAATAATGATGATAATCTGTGTTGGGTGTCATCTTTGCTTTACTCATATCTGGCTCATAATTTCAGATCCCCAAGTCGCTCACCTCTGTAACCTCTGCTAAGCCAACTACAGATGTATAATTTTTCTCAGTGACTTGTAGTAACCTAGTTAATCCCCAAATAAATATATTCATGCCACATAAAACTGAGACTTTTGATGTCGTCACATTATCTATTTTTTCTGTCTTAAACTTCTCACCATGACCTCTAAGAACTTTCTGGAATTTTTTGGTTTCTGGCTTTGTGACTCATTTTTCTGATCACCATCTGACCTCACTTCTCAGACTCTCAGTGCAACATTTTAGACCTAACCAAAGCTTTCTATCTTCAATCATGACTGCAGTTTATTATTTGGCTTTGCTCCCACTAATGATTGGGTATTAATATAGTTTGGATATGTGTCCCCACCCAAATCCCATGTCAAATTTTAATCCTTAGTGTTGAAGGTGGGACCTGGTGGGAGGTAATTGGATCATGGGGGTGGGTTTCTCATGAACAGTTTAGCACCACCCCCCTCGGTACTGTCCTCGTGACAGTGAGTGAGTTCTTGTGAGATCTGGTTGTTTAAAAGTGTGTAGCACCCTCCTCCTCACTCTCTCTCTCTCATTCCTGCTCCTGCCATGTGAGAAGCTTCACTCATCCTTTGCCTTCCTCCATATTAGAAACTTCCTGAGGCTTCCCCCAAAGCAGAAGCCACTATACTTCCTGTACAGCCTGCAGAACCATAAGCCAATTAAAGCTCTTTCCTTTTAAATTATTAAGTCTCACGTGTGACCTTATAGCAATGTGAGAACAGGCTGACTCAGGGGTGTACTACAGGCCAATCTAACCAAGTCTGAAATCTCAGGATTTAAGATTTTTATGGACCCCCTATCTTTTTCAGCATGCTTGTTAGATTGACAGACTTTGTATAAATGTCTGTCAACACAAGGGACTTACTACTGCATGCGACGGCATTTTACATTATTGCACAGACCTAATTGATATAGTTATATGCATATAACTTATACTGTGGTGTTGCCATTGTTCTTCCTTGGTTCTATGCCTTTCCCAAACTCTTCAGACTTCAACTCTCAGATCCTGAAGCCCTCAAGTAGACTTAGGCATTCCTCCTGCTTGGATCTCTCTACACTTGTAAAAAAGCCCTTCATTAGTGCTCAGAATACATTGTGTTAGACTCTGTGATTCTTTTTACAGAAAAAGCCAGGTAATTTCATTTTATTTGTATAAATAACACATAAAAACAGTGCTGGATGCCTAGTCTATATATCTCTGTTGAATTACTGAGGAATAAATGAATTACTAAATCTAATGCATAAGTGAATGAAAGTAAATGTTTGTCTCTGAATGTGGTTCTCTATGAAAATTAGTCTATGCATTTGGAAAACGTGGTATTCTCTCCAGAATAAATTAAGCAGAAAAAATATCCCAATGTACTGTAGAGAGTGTATCCTTTATCCATTAGATCATAATGGATAAGGTGACCTCTAATTTTAAAATGATACTTTAAAAAGTATAAAATGATATACTTAAGGTTTGCAACATAAAAAAATACCACCATAATCACTGTCTGAACTGTGAAACTACTGAGCTAAATTAAGTCTGACATTAACAAGAATTCTAGCAAGCATTACCTAGTGGAATCACGAATAAGACCCAGGAACTTCAGCTCCTTAACCACCAACAGGATAACACAGGTGCCCATAAGACAAGAGAAAGCTAGAAAAGTATTAATTCTGTTGAGCCAAATTGTTTTCAGAGAAATTTAAAGCATGAAGAGAAGGTGAAAGCAAGGGGACTGTTTTGATCTTGTGAGAGCTGGTGGACAATGTGGTCTAGTGCTCTTGTTCTCTGTTCACTATTGTCTTAGTCTGTGTTGCTATAAAGAAGTACCTGAGGATGGGTCGTTGATAAAGAAAAGAGGTGTATTTGCCTCATGCACAAGATGCAGCAGCACTGGTATCTACATCTGGCGAGGGCCTCAGTCCACTTCCATTCAAGGTGAAGGAGGAAAGGAACCCAGCACGTTCGGAGATCATATGGTACAAGAGGAAACAAGGAGCAAGTGCCGGGCTCATTCAACAACCAGGTCTCACTCACAGGAACCAACAGAGGGATAATTCACTCATTACCTTGAGGATGGAACCAAGCCATTCCTGAGGCATCTGCCCCGAGGACCCAAGCACTTCCCATTAGGTCCCACCTCCCACAATGGGGATTACATTTCAACATGAGGTTTGGGGCGACAAATATCTAAACTACAGCAATTGTAAAGAAAAGTAACTGGTCAGCTGCAGTGGCTCAGGCCTGTAATCACAGCACTTTGAGAGGCCAAAGTAGGCAGATCATGAGGTCAATAGATTGACACCATCCTCGCCAACATGGTGAAACCTCGTCTCTACTAAAAATACAAAAATTAGCTGGATGTGGTGGCATGTGCCTGTACTCCCAGCTATTAAGGAGGCTGAGGCAGGAGAATCACCTGAACCCGGGAGGCAGAGGTTGCAGTGAGCCGAGATCACGCCACTGCACTCCAGCCTGGTGACAGAGCAGGACTCCATCTCAAAAAAAAAGAGAAAAAGAAAAAAAAGAAAAATAACTTTGTAATAAATGTTGTGGTGTTGGTTTTGTTTCTGTTGTTGTTATTATTATTATTATATAAACTACCATTTATATGGCATTAACCTAAAGCTAATATTTTGGCACTTGTATAGTGTCTAATGGTCATAGTGAACAATATCATCTGTTATGCTCACTGTACGGATGAGGAATAAGAGGTTCAGAAAGGTTACATCACATGCTTAGGACTTCATAGTTACTAAAAGGAATCAGTGGTAACTAGAGAATGTGTTATTTTTCTGTCACGTTGCCTCCTGCTGTCTACTTCTGCAGGAAGAATCGTATTGTTTTTCTCCGTGTGAGCCTGGGCAGCCCAATTTGAGTTGGATTTTGCTGTGATTATTTGGTTACACTGATGAAAGGGAATCCCAGGATGTGTGTTATGGATTTGGCCATCTCCACCAGTCACACGGTTATGTTTCCTTCTGCCTTCTCACTTGGGACACCGTAGATATAGATTCCATGTATATCAATCAAGCAATTCATACATTTACCACGAGTTGTATTAATGAAGTATTTTAGTTCTAAGAAGTCAATAGAGTTATCTCATATTTTCTCACATAAAATCTCTGTGAAATAGAGATATTATCTATTTTTAAGAGTCAAGAATATGAGTATATGGGAGTTGAAGTGATTTGTCAGAAACGAATACTAAGTGGTGGCCCCCGACAAACTCCTTCCTTTGTAAATTTACTAAGCTTCTCTTCTGTTCTTTCTTTAAGGGCGTACAAAGTGCAAAACATAATGCCAAACATACAAGCATGAAGAGGAAATAATTTAGTATTTTGCTCTCAAGGAGGATCACATTGTCTTCTATCAGCATTTTAATGAAGCATTGAGGTAAGCTTGAATTTTATCAGCCCAAGCATGGGGAGTGTTTCAAATAAGAGGCAGCCCTAGGGCCATCTCTATCACTAGCGGTCTGTGCAGTCACCCAGGGTCCTCAGCTCAGAAGACCCCTTCACTTGGCTTAATGCTCTACTGTTGCTGTCTCAAAATTTGTAATACTTTTTGAAGGAGGGACCCTGACTTTTCATTTTGCACTGGGCCCTGCAAATTATGTAGCTGGTTCTGGATATGCTTCAATCTGCTCCTTGAATCCATAGGGAGGATGAAAGTCAGACAGGCAAGAAGCCAGCAATGCAGGCTTTATAATACCAGAAAGGATTAGGTGGCTAATTGAGAGCCATTTTTGCTCCCTAGTCCTGAGTAGAGATGATCAGTTCTGAAGATCTTAATTTTATTTTGTGTAACTCACATGTTTCACATTTAAGTGCTCCAGAAAATTTAGCTCGATTAGGCAAAATCAATTCTCATGATTCTTGCCAACTATTGCAAAAATTATCAGCAAAAAATTGAAAGAACTACATGTTAGCTATAAATTGAATTACGATTCACATGGATACACACACACTCTCACACACATATTGTTGAACTATTAAAAATAAGTATCAAACAGTATGGAACTTTAGCCTAAAGTATTTAACCATACCTCTTCTAAAAGCATTTTTCTAAGTTATCTCATTTTTCTTGTAACCTCTAAGAAACATAATGAAATTCACTAATATTATTTAAAATCTAATTCATATTCAAATCTCCCAGTGTCTTAAAAAGTTCCTTTATTTTTAAATTAGGAATCATACAGTATCCACATACTGCATTTGGTTTAAAATTTTTTTTTAATCCATGAAGGGTTGTAATACACCAATTACATTTTAAAAATTAATCTGTAGTAATATTAAAAAATTATCACAAATTGCCACTCTTGGAGGTGACAAATATACCACTTCTCAAACTGAAAAATGTTAATTAAAGGGAAAGAAGTAATACATACTCTGACTTTTTCAGAAGGAACTGTGGTTCATACCCAGCTGATGAGACAAGGGCGATTTTTTTTTTTTAACAGAAGAATGTCAGTCAATAACTATAGAAAGAACGTTATAATTAAAAATAATAATTTTACAATTATTATTGAAACCATTCAAGTAAAAATCATTAGTGGATGCTTAAAATGATTGCACATAAGAAAGTTTGGAAAAAATATTTACTCTGTTCAAGATTTTCCAGTCATCATCACTATTGTTGGGACTACTTGATGCTATGTCCTTCCTGCAGTGCTGCATCACCTGAAATATTTCTTTCCTTCAACAAAAAACTCATTCTTAATCTAATGAGACATCAGTCCTGACCTCTAGCTTATGGGAAATACGGAGGATAGAGGACCAAGTTAAATGACACCATGAGTCAACAATCAGAGGTTGGGAGATTCCATAAATAACTTACCTAGTTACTTAAAACATATCAGTTGTGAAAGAAAAGATAAGCAGTTATGTCATAGTTTAAGCATAAACTCTTACATTGCATGGCTTTATCATTTATCATTAGTATACATTCATATTCATACACATATGAATATGTATGTCTGAATGTGTTTATTAACATGCTTTAATGACTAAATGAGTAAATAATGAAGGTTTAGTTTACAATAGTCTTTATTACTGAAGAGGGATTCATTTGGGAACCAAACTAGGATGTTTTCCACTATATAGACATTGTGATGAAAATATATATTCCTGAATTTGCTTGTTGCTTTTGTATTTGCAGCGTTCCTGTAGTAATTACTAACATTACTTTTATTTTATTATGTGGTGCTTTCACCTTTCCCTTTTTTAAGTTGTAGAAAATATCAATTTAAATGTTTTTAGCTTAATTTGTTAAAGCTGGGCTTCTGAAAGAACCCAAAAGTTCTTGGTGTCAAAGTGCTGGAAAATGTACATATTCAATAAAGGGTCCTGTTGGCCACATGATGGAAACACTAAGAAGGAAAAGAAAAAGATGCTTGGTTTCTGAGGCTGACCTGGGGATGAAGGTTGTTTTCGAGAGATTTATTCACTTCAATTTGCTCCTCCTCTTCATCTTTCCATTATTTTCATGTTGTTTAGGGAGTGGGAGTAGAGAGGAAATCATGCAATGAATTGTGAAATACTATCAAGGGCAAAGTTCTTGTCTTTTGAAGTTTTAGTGGAATCTAAATACTGAAACTAGGCTTAAGATACCTATTATTTCCTGAAGAAATTGATGAGTCATGGTAGCCACTTGCTCCTCTGAGATTTTACAAAGCGGATCAGATAAGGTTTTGCAGCTTTGCTTCAGGAACTGGCGAGCAACAGTAAGTAAGTAAAGTTGCTACTTACCATATTTAACAATACATTCAATGAAATATCCTCAAACTTTACTAGACCTGATTATCTGAAAATTGTGAGAAATCAATTTTGGTTCTCATTTCTGTATTTAAAAGACATGGAATCATTCACATTGCCACAGTAAAAGGTGGAAACGGTGAAATGAAATATTAATACTTTAAGTTAAATTCTTATTGTTTTATCTTTTCAGGCTCCATCCCACCATTGTTAGACAACTACATTAAAAAAAATAATAATAAGGCACATTAAAGCAGGAAAATTCTGGTCCCCTTTGCATGTGGTTATGGTTCTCAGAGATAATTATGATTATTACAAACCATTAGACTAAGAACTTGTTGAAACTTGCTCACTTTTAATGAGATAGTTCAGGATAACACACACACACACACACACACACACACACACACACATATTCCAAAAGAAATGACAGAAAAATATTTGGAATTATATCACCAAATTGACTGAGGTGGAAAGACCCCCATCTCCTTAGGTTTTGCAGCGGCACTTTCTTCCAGAGGGAGTGTGAGTCCTGTGCTGCCTCACTGGACTGCCTGTAGAAGAGACCCAACTTCAGTCCAGAGCCAATTATACAGATGAAAGAGGGAAACGATTGAGAAGATGCTTCACTCCGGTGCGGTTGGATTCTGAATCAAATACAGGCTTAGTTTCATTTTCAGTATCAAAGTCACTCTGATTTTTAAAGTCTATGTTTGCTTGTTTTCTTTTTGACAGCTTTCTTGAGGTATCATTGATATACAAAGAACTGCACACAGCTAATGTGCTCAACTGAATGACTTCGGACATCCACAAACACTCATGTTACCATCACCACAATCGAGGTAATCGATATGCTGAACATCTCCGGAAGTTTCCTTCGGTCCTTTTGTTTTTATTTTTTGTTTTGTCTTGTTTTCTTTTTGGTAAGAACATTTTCTTGGTAAGAACACTGAACATGAGATTTAGCCTCTTGACAGATTTTGAAGTGTGCAATACTGTATTGTTAACTGTAGGTACTGTGCTGTACAAAAGATCTCCAGGGCTTATTCATCTAGCATACCTGAAACTTTACACACATTGAACAGCTACCTATTTTCCCTACCTCCCAGCTCCTGGCAACCAGGAAAATTATTTTAGGTACCTCATATAAGGGGAATGATGCAGTGTTTGTGCCTGGCTTATTTCACTTAGTATAACGCCTTCCAGGTTCATCCATGTTGTTACAAATGGCAATATTTCCTTTTTAAGAAGGCTGAATAGTATTTCATGATACATATAAATATCCATCAAATGTGCATTGACAGATGAACCATGATATACCATGAAATACTATTTTTTATCCATTCATCTGCAGATGGACATTTAGGTGTCATCCATGTCTTTACAGTTGTGATTAGTGCTGCAATGATCACAAAAATACAGAAATCCCTTCAAATACCGATTTCAGTCTTTTAGATACCCAGAAGTGAGATTTCTGGATCACAAGGTGGTCCTACTTTTATTTTTTATTTGTAGTAATCTCCATACAGTTTTCCACAGCTGCTACACCATTCTGCACTCTTACCAAATGGGTACCAGGGTTCCAATTTTTCCATATCCTCACTAACACTTGATATTTTTTGTTTTGTTTTGTTTTGTAATAGCCATTCTAACAGACATAAAGTGATATCTCATTGCAGTTTTAATTTGCCTTTTCTTGATAATTAATGACATTGAACACTTTTATCTGTTGGGCTTTTCTATATCTTCTTTGGGGAAACATCACTTTAAGTCTTATTCCCATTTTTTAGTTAGATTATCTTATTTTGTTGTTATTTTATTTTATTGTTGCTATTAAGATGTAGGAGTTTCTTATATATTTTGGAAATGTACCAATTATTAAATATATGGTTTACAAATGTTGGTTTCTATGTCCTAGGTTGCCTTTTCATTCTGTTGCTTGCTATGCAGATAGTTTTTGGTTTGATGTATTTCAACTAGTGTGTGTGTGTGTGTGTGTGTGTGTGTGTGTGTGTGTGTGTGTGTATTTGGTTGCCTGTTCTTTTGGCATAATTTCAAGAAATCATTGTAAAGACCAATGCCACAAAGCTATTCCTTCTGTTTCTTCTAAGAGTTTTACATTTTTAGGTCTTATGTTTAAGTCTTTTTTAAATTTTAATATAATTTTAGTTGATTTTTCTGTATGCTTTAAGGTAGAGGTCCAATTTCTTTCTTTTCTTTCTTTCTTTTTTCTTTTTTCTGTAAGTGAATATCCAGTTTTCCCAGCATCATTTGTGGAAGAGACTATCCTTTGTCCATTAGGTATTCTTGTCACCATGTCAAAGATCTTGTATGTGTGGAGCTGTTTTGGGGCTCTCCACTTTGTTCCTTTGGTCTATATGCCTGTCTTTATGCCAGTACCATAATATCTTAATCAATGTAGCTCTGTAATGTATTTTGAAGTAAGAAGTGTGATTTTTCCAGATTTATTCTTCTTTCTCAAGATTGCTTAGGCTATCTGGGATCTTTTATATTTTCATATAAATTTTAGGATTGTTTTTTCTATTTTTATAAAACAAACATCATTGGGATTTTGATGGGGATAGTGTTGAATCTGACGATTACTTTGGAAAGTATGAACATTTTTACAATATATCAGTCTTCCAATCTATGAACACAAAATTTATTTCTATTTATTTATGTCTCCTTTAATTTCCTTAATCAATGTTTTGTAGTGTTCAGTGTACAAGTCTTTCATGTCTTTAGTTAAGTTATTTCTAGGTATTCTTTTTTTGATTGTACTGTAAATGGGATTGCTTTCTTAATTTTCTTTTCTGGATGCTTTGTTGTTAGCGTATAGAAACACAATTGATTTTTATATATTGATTTTGTATTCTGTAACTTTACTGAATTCATGTCTTAATTCTAGTGAGTGGGATGTGTGTGTGTGTGTGTGTGTTTGAGACAGGGTTTCACTCTGTCACCCAGGCTGGAGTGCACTGGTGCTATCATGGCTCTCCGCAGCCTCCACCTCCTAGGCTCAAGCAATCTTCCCATCCCAGCCTCCTGAGTAACTACAGCTGAGACTATAGGGGCATGCCACCATACCCAGTTATTTTTTTTTTCTTTTTTGTAGAAAAGAGGTCTCACTATGTTGCCCAGGCTGGTTTGAACTCCTGGCCTAACATATCCTCCAACCTTGACCTCCCCAAATGCTGGGATTACAGGCATGAGCCACCACACCCAGCCAAGAAGGGTATTTTTAAGGAGTCCTTAGAGTTTTTTTATATGTAAGATCATGTTGTCTGCAAACAGAGACATTTTTATTTCCTCCTTTATGATTTGGATGCCTTACAATAATAACAGAAAAAGTAATGCTAGTATTTATATGGAATATCTTATTTTGTCCTTTTGCTTTTAAGCTATGTCTTTATATTTAAAACACACTTTTTTAGACAGGTTCTAGTTTGGTTTTACTCTTTTATCCTGCCTGACATAATCTTTCTCTTAAATTTTTGTATTTAGATACTTAGACTACGTACATTTTATGTAATTATAGAGAAGTTCGTGTTTAAATCTCTTATCTTAATTTTTTTTTCTTTATTTGGCCAATTTTTGCCTTGATTCTCCTTTTTATCATTTCCGTAATTCTTTTGGGAAGATTTATTTCTTATTTGTTTTATTATTTTATATTACTGATTTTTCATGCTTAATAGCTCTGCATCTTTTTATTTTATGTTTCAATTGTTGTCTCAGATTTATAGTATGCTTTCTTAACTCTTCACAGGCTACCTTCAAAAAATAAAATTTTATTTTACATATAGGGTTAGACTATACAAAAGTATAATTTCATTTATTTTTCTCATCTTTTGCAATATTATCATATTCATTTCTACGTACATAATAACCTGTCAATGCAACATTCATACTGTCAATTAAAAAGTTGAAGTGAGTAAAACATGTCTTCTATTGACATACATGTTTGCTACTTATGATTTCTGTGTTGGTATAGATAATAGTTCCATTTGGTATCATTTTTCTTCTGCCTTAGGAATCTATTTTAATATTTTTTCTAGTGCAAGCGAGTAGCCAATAAATGCTCTAAGCTTTTATCTGAAAATTATTTTGGCATAGTTTTTATAGTGTCTAAGTTTGCTATTATTCCTATTATTATTTTTACTATACTTATCACTAACTCATTTATTATTTTTAACATCTCCCTGGTTCACCAAATTGCATTGTTTTTTGAGTGAGAATGCAGCACTAATTTTGATTTTCTCCTTTCCACCTAATGTATTTTAATGTCTCTGTCTGCTTCAAAAAATTTTTATCTATTGTTTTCAGCAGCAATTTGATTGTAAGGTTCTTTGGTGTATTTTTCAATGTTTATTTTGTTCAGGCTACATTGAGATGATTGGATCTGTGGGTTTACGGTTTTTATGAAATTTGGAATGTTTTTGGTCATTGTTTATTCATGGCTTTTTACCTCACTTCTTTATTCTCTCCATTTTGGGATCCCAAATACTGCTCAATGAGTTCCCTGACATCAGTAAAGATCCATTTTTTTTTCAGATACTTTTCTTCTTTGTTCTTCAATTGGGTAATTTCTATTCCTGTGTCTTCAAGTTCCCTGATTTTCTGCTATTATCTAATCTACTATTACTATCATCTGTACAATGTTTTATATCTGATTTTTTAACTAATAAGTTGTTGGGATTATTTTTCAGATCCTCCACTTCTCTCCTCATTGTGTTAATATTTTTTTAATCCTTGCCAAACATTTTATAGCTCTTCTGTAGACCTTGTCTGCTAATTGTATTATCTCTATCGTTATTGAATGTGTGTTTATTAAATGAGTTGTCTTTGTGTGAATCACGTTGCAGAAGCTTTTATGTCTAGCTCTTTTACACTGTGAGTTTTTAAATCTGAATGTCAGTGTTTTGTTGCCTTCACATAAAGAGTATTGAGTCCAGTTTTGGAGTTCAGTTAAGTTAGCCACAGAATGTTTTTTAAGTCTTTTGGCTTTTTTAAAGCTTTTTTTTTTTTCCCCCTAGCAGAACCTTACTCCAGGCCTACTTTATTCTTCTTTGAGGTATGCCCCTCTGGAGCTCTGCCTATAACTCTGCGGGGTGCCTTTTGCTCAGGTTTAAGGAAGTCTCACTCTACAACTGGACAACTTAATGCCCTGCCAAAGACTCAGGTGACATTCATGTCTATTTCTGGAGCTCTTTGTCTATACAGCTTCTTCTAAAATGCTATTATGTGCCAGGAATACTAGCATCCTTCTCCCCACACTCTGATCTGTTACTCATCTCGGTGAGACCCCCGTGCTCTGCTTTCCAAACATTTCTTCCTGGAAGGAAGGTGAGGCAACTATGGGGTTTGCATTGTTTACTTCTCTTCTCTAGGGATAATGGTCCCGCACTTTCATCTAGTCTTCAACAACTTTCTTTTTCCATGTCTGACCACATTTCCCCTCACAATATTGTATCTAGTGTTCTTGAAACGCATGCCAAAAGAAAAGTTTTTGTCCTGTTTTTCTTACATGGCTAGACGTGGAAGTCCCTGAGATTTAACTGTAACCATGCAATTGACCCCATGTTAATATTAGAAATTTAATATTAGAAATGTTTATATTTTTGGGATTATATATTTTTTATCTTCAAAATGTGTTCAATAAAATTACTTCACATTCTTATTATAAGGAGTGTTGGACAATAGAGCTACTGATTCTCTATTATTATACTTTTGCCTTCTTCTATATTTTTAACTTTTATGTGTATCATTAGTGCTCTAAAATATCCACTGAGGGCTATGTTATTATTTTTCCTTTCACAAGTTAGTCACACAGCCTCAGAGAAGTTAAGTAAGGTTTCAAAAGTCTACAGCTGGTTAGAAGTGCAATTGAATTTCAAACTGAGATCATTTAGACATAAGATCCGGCTATTTCAACCATGTCACATTGCTTCTAGTCTATGTGAAATGTTCTTGCCTGTAGCTTGGCAAGGGCTTTGAACTCAATAAATATACATTTCTTCATTCCCTTTTCTAATATGTTAAGGAGGACTATATGTGTGCTTTTTAACTCTCTTCCATGAAAATAAAAACGGCATTACGATGGCCCCATGAAAGAGTAAAAGGCAAAAAATAAAAACAAAAACGACAAAAAAAAAGAAAAAAAATTCAAAATTTTCTTTTTGAATTAACAAAGGTTGACATCCTGAAGGATGAAAACTCTGAAATCATAAGATTCTGAGAAAAGTATTTCAAAACAAATGCTCTCCCTTAAGGGAATAAAGAGGCTGTTCCATCAGAGAATGCAGCAAACCTCTATGTCCCAGTAAAGCCTCAAAGGCAGATTGTAACATGTTAGAATGTGAAGCCTATCAAAGAATTTAGATCACTCAGCCCCATCCTTAGTCTCCATTCTTCTTGCAGAGAAAATAAGTTCTAGAAATGTAAATGATCTGTGCATGGTCAGACCAAGTACTACGGTCATCGGTAAAAGAATATACAAGTGTACCTACACATACGCAAATAGGAGTACAAATTTCATTCTTAGATAATGCTTCCTTTCTACCCTGGCTTCTAAAAGACAGGCTGCCATCTCACATCCAGAAAGAAAAGAGCCTCCTAAAATGTGAATAGCCAAATGTTAGCTGACTTTCTTTATCTTAATATTTGTATAATGCATATTTCTCACTTGCTTTTTAAATAAACATCATTAGTAAGCTACAGATTAGTCAACTATTGTAATAATTGTCCAGCTAATACAATGACACTGCATTCTAAGCTACCCCAAAGCTCAATGGCTTAAAGCATCTCTCTGTGAACACTTGTGCATACGCAGCTCAGTGGGTTCCATTCGTTTGGGTTTGGCTATGCTGCTCTGCTTTTCACTGCAGTTCTGAGGTTGGCCGCAGGAGCTCTGGTCTAGGTAAATCTCATCCTTCATCTGTGACTAGTAGTCTGCCCCAGGAACGTTCTTATCATGGGGATGGCAGATGGCAAGAGAAAAAGCAGTAACATGTAAGGTTTCTTAAGGCCTAGCCTCACGTGTGGTGTAGTTATCTCCACCTTGTTTTATTAGCCAAAGCCAGCAGGGCTCAAACCAGAGTCAAGTGTCAAGAAAATGAACTCTGCCCATTAGTAAGAGTGGTTGAAACATCTTATGTTGTCCCAGGCCACAGGTATAGAGAAGGGTAAATAATTGGGGCCAATAATGCAATCAATCACAAATTAAAATGCCCTTTGAAAATTTCCTTTCTTTTCTGGGTTTTATACATACTCTTATAGACCTTTAATTACATCTATTTTTTAGAAAAAATATAAAGTATGGGCCGGGTGTGGTGGCTCACGCATGTAATCCCAGCGGTTTAGGAGGCTGAGGCAGGCGGATCCCCTGGGTCAGGAGTTCAAGATCAGCCTGGCCAACATGGTGAAACCCTGTCTCTACTAAAAATACAAAAAGTTATCTGAGCGTGGTGGCGGGTGCCTGTAATCCCAGCTACTAGGGAGGCTGAGGCAGGTGAATCGCTTGAACCTGGGAGGCAGAGGTTGCAGTGAGTCAAGATCACGCCATTGCACTCCAGTCTGGGCAACAAGAAAGAAACAAAAAAAAAAGGCCGGGCACGACGGTTCAAGCCCGTAATCTCAGCACTTTGGGAGGCCGAGGTGGGTGGATCACGAGGTCAGGAGATGGAGACCATCCTGGCTAACAGGGTGAAACCCCGTCTCTACTAAAAATATAAAAAAATAGCTGGGCGTGGTAGCACGCACTTGTAGTCCCAGCTACTCGGGAGGCTGAGGCAGGAGAATTCCTTGAACTTGCAACAGAGAGAGATTCTGTCTCAAAACAAAAACAAAAACATATATATATGTATGTATGTGTGGGTATATATATAGTATTTAACATATGAATGTGTGTGTTTGGATATATATTTCACATTGTACTTATTGCTCCATTTGTATTTGTCACCCAGTAATATTCTTTGGTTGACTTTCTATATCCATACATGTAGCTGTAAGTCATTATTTTTAACTGTTGAATGATATTACAAAGAATAAATATGTGTTTACTTAGCCATTCCTCTAGTGTTAGGCCTTTATATGAGTTCTTAATGCTTAGCATTATAAATAGTGCCTTAATGAGCATTCTTGTACACATCTCCTTCTTTTCCTGTAGAATAATAGCCTGCAGAAATGAATAGTTTAGAGCTTGTCATCTGTGAATTTCATATTGTAGTATATTTTGCAAAAGTACCTCTAGTGTAGCTATATAAATCTACATCTCCTCGGGCAGTGAATGAATACCTATTTGCCTACACTGTCATTAACACTTATTATCATGCAGTTTATGTATATTTTTAACTAGATGAGTAAAATATTTGACTTTCTCAGACAGTGATTTCAGAACGTTTTTATTTAAACAACGGAATAATCATTCTTCACAGAACGCTTTATATAAAACAAATTAATGTAGTTCTGTCATGTAAACATGGTGCTTTGGAAAGTTCGTTGTGCACTTATCCCCTCTTGTCTTCTACTGATATCCCAGAGTACACTTTACATTCTCTTGCTTCAGGTCAAAACTTACTTAGTTTGCTATTATTTCCCAGTAACAGTGCCCTCCCTTCAGCCCCTACCTCCGTCATATCCAGAACGGTTGAGCCAATTGTTTTAATTTCCCAACTGTTATTGTCTCAAGGGAGTACTTTTCCCAGTACCAAAACCTCATTCTGCTCACATTCACAGTCACAGCATGGTCAGCTCACTGGTCTCTCTCTTTAACAGTGAGTGGAAAAATGTAGGCTCAAAGAAAAAAAAAGCGTATGTCTTATCTTTAATATAACAGGTACCAAAATTAAAGACATCCTAGATTCCAGGATCTATGATGAATTATGTGAGGATAGAAGATACGAATTTGATGAAAGAGCATATTTTAGTAGAGAGAGCACTTGACTCACTTCAGGGAAAAATTTCGCCCACCCTCCTCTCTCTCTCCACACACACACATGCTTTTGCACACATGCACACATATGCACACGCAGACACACACAACACACACACATGTAAATGTGCATGCACAGACATGCATCCAATACACATGCAAGCACCCACCAACACACACACACCTGAAGATGCTGTCACTAACTAGTCCAGTAACATTGGGAAAATCGTCTAATCATGCTTATTTTCTTTATATGAAGAATGAAAAAAGCTGCAAAAAATGTGTAATATTTGCGAGCAGATAAATGATGTGTGCCAGTGAATGGTTTGTATTGGGTACCAGCTTACTAGACACATGCACACATAGTGTGAAAAACCATTCAATGTAATTATTTTCACCAATATTGGATAAATCAGCCCTTAGTGATTTCCAAAGGAGGATGCTTAGTGCTGGATTTAATATCTATGTGCCATAATTTTACTAATATTGGAATCATTCAGACTAATTAAAGTCCACAGGTGGGAGTCAGCCTAGGCAAACTTAAGACATTCCGGAGGGAATGAGGAATTGGATCACATTAGTCATTGAATCATGTAGCAGGCGCTGAGAGAAATGTGAATCTACTGATTACCTGAAGAGTCTTCCAGTCAGTCATTAATATGCCATCTCAGCTGCCAAGGGCAATAATGATCTATATTAAACAAGCATATATCTTTTGGAAATAAAACTCCAAGATGATTCTGGATAGGGTGAGAGCAATATGATTCCTCCTTATCCATCACTTACCCCGACCGAGCTCTGCTAGCGTACCCCTTTTCATTTCAATTGACCTCAAATCGGAAGTGATGAAAGAACGTCATGGGGCTTTGAGATCTTGCCTATTTCCCACCGTGGGAATGGGTTGGGGTGGGAGATGGCTCTTTTTTTTTTTTTTTTTTTTTTTTTGAGACGGAGTCTCACTCTGTCGCCCAGGCTGGAGTGCAGTGGCGCGATCTCGGCTCATTGCAAGCTCCGCCTCCCGGGTTCACGCCATTCTCCTTCCTCAGCCTCCGGAGTAGCTGGGACTACAGGCACCCGCCACCTCGCCCGGCTAATTTCTTTTTGTATTTTTAGTAGAGACGGGGTTTCACCGTGTTAGCCAGGATGGTCTCGATCTCCTGACCTCGTGATCCGCCCGCCTCGGCCTCCCAAAGTGCTGGGATTACAGGCTTGAGAGATGGCTCTTTAGATAAAACTGGGAAGCTAGGCTCCACAGGTCTGGCCACTGCTATGGTGAAATGTCATCTGAGACCCATGGAATTGTACAGGCACAAAGTACCAAATCGTCCTTACTAGAAACATGCCACAAATGCACCCGGAATTGTCAAAATTCAGGAGGGTAGGGGAAACAGAGAGAAGCAATTCTGAAATCTGGGGAAAAACATGTGTCTGCAACCTAAGAAAGATAACAAGCCGTACCATTCATGGGTGAGGGTGATATCCTGACCAAGTGTTGAGCACAGTGGTTGGAATTGCTTTTACGAGTCGGCAGCGCAGAGATCTGTAAGTGAATCAGTCTATTTTGAAAAAGTAAATAAATAAACAAAATATAGAAGCTAAATTAGAATCTTTATAATCTGGCCTTAATCATATTATTCATTTTCAGCTTTATTGCTGTCTACATTTATCCTTCCCCAGCCCCTCCGTGTATCTTAAGAGCCATGCTCTCCAGTCTCACTAAAATAATTGCACCTTCGCCTAATAAGGCATCTACTTCTGTGCTTTTGTTCCTTCACATGCTCTTTCCCCTCTTCCCGGAATACCTTGTCCTCTTTTTCTGTTTTTGAAACTCCTATTCATCGACCAAGCTTTGGCTAAATATAACCTTCACTGTGAAGCTGTCCCTGCCTTTTTCAGGAAAAGCTGTTTCCGTTTGCTTCTGTGTTCCTGCTACAATCAGGTAGCCTGGTGTAGCGATGTCAGAAAACCCAAGCTTTTTTTTCTATAGACTCTCACCTAGAAAATGGAAACAGACTGTTAAACTTGCTTATGATCTCTCCATTTCCAGCCCCTGTCCCTACTCAAAGACAGACTCCTGCCAGAAGGATGTTTCTAAAATACATCCTTGATCAGGCTGCATTTCCATATGCATGATCTCAATATTTTTTTGTGAAAATAACACCCACAGGGTTTTATGGCACATCCAAGGCTTTTGATGAAGTTAGAGTTTCGAGAAGTTAAGCAGTTTGACCAAGGTCAGAGAGCTCATAAATGGCAGAGAGAAGACAGGAGCTCAGACTTGTTTGAGTCTAAAGGTGATGACCCACGCTGCTCCTTCCAACCACATGGCAGGACCTACTTTCTTTGCTGTTTCCCTCTGAACTGGCAATGCAAGGGGTAATTTTGGAGAAAAAAGTTATATAAGCAACGTAACATATTTCAGATGCACAATATGTCTTTGCAGCCTGAGATTATTTTAAACCAACTACGGGAATGTGTATTGGTGAACACATATTTGAGCTGACAGATGGGCGTGGGCACCTTTGTCACTCATAAATAGAGCACTTTGACCAGTTGTGGAGGAAATGCAAGCGCTGGAAAGTACAACTCATACTTATCTCCTGCCTGTACAACCTTTTCTGAGCCCCTAATTGTCTCTGTCTCTCACATACACACACACACCTCACACACACGTGCCTTTAGCAAGTTTGTTTATCTGTGTAAGAAGGATTAATATGAAATAATTTTTATAATTCAGGTACAAAGGGACTTCCTGGAGCTAATGTGGTGCTTTTTTTTTTTTTTTTTTTTTTTTTTTTTTTTTATTGCATTCTTTTTCACTTAACCTGAAGCTGAAAGTTCACATCTGTGTAGTGGGTCTTTCTTCAGGGTATTTCTGTCTAGATGTTTTGCAAAGCATCTAACACCTGGAAATGAGATGCACATTTCTCTTTGCTCCTATGGTACTTCATGCTTACATCTTCAGTAGTACAAACTATAACATGATTGAACCTGTTTCTCTCTTCCTGTATCTAGAATGTAAACTTCTCCAGATAAGACATTGTTTCAATTGTCACCTGTGTTCCTAGTCCGTATCACAGCATCTGGCACTTAAGCACATTTAAAATAAGTGAACAAAGGAAATTCCTGGTGTGGAGTGATTGGTGGATTCTTTGCCTGTTGTTGGATACGAAGGCTCCCTCCAAAGACCTGAAACAGCCATGTGCAAGATGAGTTAGAACTCCCTGGTAGAAGTAGAGCTGAGGCCAAAGGCAAGCGGTTCCATGCTAATATAAGGAAGGCATTTCTAGTTGAAAATATTTCAAAAGGAAGCAAACTGTTGCCTAAGGAAATGGACATCTCATTCCTGGAGATTTTAAGCAGGAGTTGAATGGCCTGATATCTTGTCTGGGGTGTGTCAAGCAGAATTAAGCATCCGAAGCAGTCCATTCAGATCATCTTTAAAGTTCTAGCTATCTTTGTGCATCAAAAATTATATATATAATTGATATATGTAGTACTTCTTCCTAGGTTATAAGCCTTGTTTTTCCTATTCCTCAACATTCCCCGTATTATCATGTCTTAGCATCTGCATCCAGGCTTCATTGCCTAGCTATTCTTTGTTTCATAACTACCAATCGTAAGCTTCGGGACTCAAATTATATGTCATTTCTTTTAAATTCAAGTCCTGCTGTTTTATGAAATTGAAACATCCTGTTTTCATTTGTTTACTTGTAGAGTTCTAATCACAAATTTAATCAAGCAATTGCTTTTTGTTATTTAAAATATATCTGTTCCCACTTAACATACGTGCTATGTCAGGACTGCCATTCCCGGGTCTCACTACAGTTTGTCTTGTATAGAGTAAATATTCAGTAAGTAGTTACCGAGCAAATGACTGGGTGAATAAATTGATGTTTAAAGACACTTCTCTTTCTATTACTAGATGTGATTTTCATTCACTTTTTTTTTGTTTGTCTTCAGAGGAATTGCAAATTCTTTACAGCAAAGAACTTCCAAGAAGCTTCTTGAAATTGCCAAATAATGAGTGTTCTTTGATAGCATCCAGGGATCATGATGGCTTCTTTGGGCAGACAAGGACTTTGGGATACAATGATTCCCTGACACTCGCTCTCTAGAGAAAGGAAAAGAAGGTCTGGGAAACAGGACATTAACAAAGGAGTGGGAACCAGTGGGCCTGCAGCAAGGGTCCCTCACAAAGACTGGGAAGGGCTCCATCCCCTTCCTGGGGTTTGCCTATTGAGCATTTAGTAGGTCCAGATTTGGCCCCCAGCCAGAGGCAGCTCTGTGAGGTTTGGAGGGAAGAAGGAATGCCCCTTTGTTAAGTTTCTTTTGTGTTTTCCTTCCGTTCCACATTTTCTGCATATATCAGTCTTCATTTTGGCATGAGAGAAAAAATACAACTTTCTTATCACCCTTTGTTTCTGACTCATGATTTTATTGGAATCAAAAATATAACCTGATTCAAAGATTATGCAGCCAAGCAAACTGGCCTCCTGGGTTCTAAGAGAGTGCAACTGAAAACATTGGGAGGCCCTTGAGGCTCAGCTGAGACCATGCCTTAAAATGTCAAAGAAAGTCAAGTAATGTTGACTTGAAAGAAAGTTATGTTGGGTTTCACTGACGCAAGAATCGAGTGTTGAGCTCCCTGTCTACACAGGGTGATGCAGAGGAGGTTAGGGTCAGCACAGTGTAAACCAGGGTGCAGCAAACTCTTTCTTAAAGGGTTAGATAGATAACATTAAATAGTTTAGGCTTTAGTGGGGCCTAACTATTAAATAGTTTAGGCTTCAGTGTCACCATTATTCGTCTCTACTACTGTAGGGCAAACACAGCCACAGACTTTACCTAAACAAGTAAGAGTGGCTATGTTCCCATAGAGAATTATGTACAAAGATGGGATATGTCTCATGGGCAAAGCTTGCTCATTTCTGATTTGGAGGAAAGAATGGTAATGCACAGTATGACCTTGCAGAACCCTGAATTTTCTGTGCTGCAATTATCTTACTTATTTAATATAAAACTGAAATAATTCTCGATTACTTATACAAAACATACACCTGGGCATTTATTGTAAATGATATAATCTGCAGTGTACCCTTGAGGGATTGACATGATTTGTGTGTATGGATGTGGAAACTTACAGAAGGTAAGAAACTTACTACCCAATCATGTAGCAGGTGGGTGGCAGAGCTGGAACCCAAATTAGATTTCTAAATTAATGTGATGCCAAAATATATGAGTACCTCTGCTGCTGTAATCAAACAAGAAAGTTTATTTTCAGCATATCTTGTAAATTTCCTTGGAATTCTTTATGTCTTCTTTTATTTATACTTTCCACATATTTTATTTTTCTATTTGTGAAGTAGTTTATATTCATATATAGTCACTAATGTGTTTTTATATACATATATATTCGCTTATATGCATATATGTGTGTGTGTTTAGATGCATATATATGAAGTTTGTGTAGTGTTGAGCACTGTATATGCATGTGTTAGTGCATGCCATACTCACATTGTTACTAGAAAGTAGGCTCAGAAGCAGGATATGTACTGATCTAGCCTAGGAGACAAGAGACATGCATGACATGGGACCCCAAGAACTAACTCATTCCTCCAGAGGGATGCAGAAACAATAGGGTAAGAATACCAATACTAATATGTGCAAAACCAAATCTAGGATTTGCTGGGGATGAGGAAGAGGATGCTATGAATCTGAGAGACTATATTTGTAAGGATGCTAAGTCAACCAAGCTCAAATAATCACACTTGGCTATGGTGGCAGTACCACTATGGAGATGAGATATACAAGAAGGAAGGAGACCTATGGAAAAGCAGAAAATCAAAGCCAATAAAAATTGAGTGACAAATTCTGGTAGAATATGGGTCTATCTATATATATTAAATTAGGGTTAGATCACCCTTGGGGGTAAATGGGCAAGGGTTTGGATTTAAAAGCAGATACTGTGAAATTTTCATGTATAGTTAATCCTAAAATGTATAGCATGAATCGAAAACTCTAGTAGAGTATGAAGTAGTATAATATAATGGGCCGGGCGCGGTGGCTCAAGCCTGTAATCCCAGCACTTTGGGAGGCCGAGACCGGCGGATCACGAGGTCAGGAGATCGAGACCATCCTGGCTAACCTAGTGAAACCCCGTCTCTACTGAAAAATACAAAAAACTAGCCGGGCGAGGCGGCGGGCGCCTGTAGTCCCAGCTACTCGGGAGGCTGAGGCAGGAGAATGGCGTGAACCCGGGAGGCGGAGCTTGCAGTGAGCTGAGATCCGGCCACTGCACTCCAGCCTGGGCGACAGACCGAGACTCCGTCTCAAAAAAAAATAAATAAATAAAAATAATGAACCCGGTAATGTAGTATAATCATCATTACCATAATGAGCAATGCAGCATAATTTTCTATGCATGTGACTTAAGTTCTCCAAGCCTCAGATTCCTCTTTTAATGCAGAGGGATAATAGTAGTTTTCTAATAATGGTTATTCATGGTTCAAGAAATATTGGCTGCTGTCAATTATTATTATCCAAAAGATCTGTGCATGTAGGTAACCAGAAAGTCCACTGGAAAATCTGGCTGTATGGCTAGCAAAGGTCTGATCACAGTAGGGGATTACCCGTCCCCTAAAAAAGGATGGAGACACTGGAGGTCCATTTAAAACTCTCCCTATTCATGGGACAGGAGCCTCTTTAAATGCACAATCACCCTGTTTAGGTTCAGAGTTAAAGACAAAGCAAACTGTCATGACTGACTGGTTGATTGGAATCGGATAGGGAATGGGGCTAGGCCTGACTGAGATCATTGATGCCTACAAGAAATGTTAGACTGCTTTTGTGTGGACAAAAGGCATGAGGTAAGAAATATGCACTTATTACATCATTAAGAGCATGGCACTATGCTCCATGTTTTCACTAAAACTGTCTCATCTAGGAGGCAATCCTGAGGGTAGGGAAGCAAACTGATTTGACTCAATTCCACAGAAGCTAGTGTTGGGCTGGGTGTGGTGGTTCATGCCTATAATCCCAGCACTTAGGAAGGCTAAAGCGGGTAGATTGCTGGAGTCCAGGAGCTCAAGACCAGCCTGGGCAACATGGCAAAACCCTATCTCTATTAAAAATACAAAAAGTTAGCTGGGTGAGATGGCAAGTATGTGTAGTCCCAGCCAGTAGGAGGCTGAGGTGGGAGAATCACCTAAGCCTAGGGGATTCAAGGCTGCAGTGAAAAAAAAAAAAAAAGAAAAAGAAAGAATTATGCCATTGCACTTCAGCCTGGGCAATCAGAGTGAGACTCTGTCTGAAAAGCCGAAAGAAACACACAAAAAAGCCAGTGTTAATATTCGATCGTGTGCCTGACTATAAAACTCATACCTTTCCTCCAAATCATCCCATCTATTATATTTTACATTTTTGTGATTATATATGTGTGTGTATATGTGTACACACATACATATACACACATGTATAAGCATATATTTTCATATTTATGTACTTATACACAGATATTGTATATTGAAAGTTCACAATATTTGTCCATACATATATATACACATATTTAGTTCTCCTATAATTTTTAATTCTAGGATACAAGTTGCACAGAGGCTGTTCTCTTCCCTTCGAATCCCAAGCAGTGAGAAGAGGGCCTGACTCCCAGAGAGTCCTCCACAAGCATTTGCTAAATATGCAGATCACTGCATCAGAACTTCTTTGAAGAGGGCAGGAACTAATTGCACACTTTGTCTTATTTAGTTTCACACATCTCTGTTTTATAAGAAGTTCTTGGTTAAAAGAAGGGGAAAGTGAGGCTACAAGAAGCTAAGTGATTTTCCTAAGTACATATTGCCAATAAGCAGAGTTGTCAGGATTCAATATCTGCCTATCAACGTTTTAGCTTGCTTTATCTCATTGCCTTCTGGCATACAGGGCCTCAGCAGCTACAGCTGTCTTGTTGCTGCATCTAGGAGGGCATCCAGCACCTCGATACCCACTTCTTGAGCAGGAGAAGTTGAGGGACAAAAAGAAAGTGCATTTTCCAATGTTTGTAATGACACTTTATGCACCTGGATTTTATGTGCTGCTAGATCTTGTGGTTCATTTCCTCTTGGATATTACCAGGGATGTTTCTATTGACAGAAAGATTCTGGCACAAATACTGAGCGCTAATGGCTTCAGGTCATCTGCACCTGCAGGGCAGTGTCTATTGAGGACAATAGTGAATTTACACAACAGACTGGGACGACCTCCTTCTCAGGAAGGCCACAGCAGCTTCAGATACTGGGCCCTGGGAACAGATATTCCCAAAGCTATTCATTTATTCTGAAAATATTCAGAAGAATTTTTCTGTCTTGTGCGTGTCAGGAATAATATGACGTGTAAATATGGGCACAAGCATGCTGGGATCTCAGCAGTGAGAATCAGGTGAAGAGCTGGCGTTTATTTGAAGAATTCGGGAACTATTAACACAGTCTCTCTGTAGGAGAAGCTCTCTGTGTTCATCAAAGCATCATGGGCCCTGGGTTTGTTTATCTATCCATGCAGTATTGATGAAGAAACTGTGGTACCAAAAGGCAGGAGGAACTGATGGTTAAGAGTGAAGTCTCTGGAGTATGCTGCCTAGAATCTTGTTTGTCTCTACCTCATCTTAGTAATAACACCTTGGGCATTTTCCTTAACTTCTCTGAGCTGTATTTTCCTCTTCTGTAAAATGATGATAAAGAAAATATTTATGTACATTGAATGAGTCAATATATACTACTTTTAAGCATTCAATGAAGGTTAATAATTACTGTTTACCAATCTGGAGCCAGTCACTGATGAGGGTACTGAAGAAAAAAAATCAAGTGTGTGAATATCGACAGTCAAACATAGTAAGGTAGCAGAAAACAACAGCCTCATTCATCCAAAACCCTTTCAATTTATCACTGGATTGCAGAGTGTCTGGTCCTCCCATTTGCTCTCCCCTTGCCCATCATTTACTACTATATGACCTTGGAGTCCTATTGCATATATGTTTTAATGTATTTTTCCCATTTAAAATTAGGAGATATATAGTTTTATGTCATTGACCTTTCCTTTCTTGTGGATTCAAGATCAACAGATGTACAGAAATTAATTAGTTATAAGTCTTGGTATATTACTCCCTCTTCATCATTCCATTCAAGGCTGTCTTTACTTCATTCTAAACACTATTAGACTTCATACCCTATGTAAAAACTTAAACCCCTTTCTGTGATCCTCTTTAATGTTCTTTTCCTCTTTTCCTGACCCAGAACAACTGCTATTCTGAATTGTGTGTTCATCATGCCTTTGCTTTGAAGTTTAAATTATTTTGTCACATCCATATGTACTGTATTCAAAAAAGTATATTTGAGTATTTGGTTTTCTTTCTTACATTATTTTTAAAAGATCTCATACTGTATGCAATATTTTAGGTACTCTCATCTTATTAAAATTATGCTTTTAGGTAGGTAGTCAGGCAGACATGAGTACGGTGGGAGAGGGCCGCCTCTCACCTCCTACCAGGAATGTCAGGAAGTCCTCAGGTGATGGTCAGGTGATTGTTAAATTGCCTCCCTAAAATAGTAATTGGTCGCAGCCAGCACAAGGGAAAAACAGTCTCCCAATAGATAAAAACATCTGAAGTTTGTGTTCAGCAGCTTCCCAGAAAGTTCTTAGGGGTTAGGTGAGTGTGCTCAAGCATGCACACTAAGAGGTAAAATGGCAGAGTTGAACTGGTATACGACCTTCTTCTAGAAACACTCAACGGGTAAGGGAAAAATGCCTCAAGTGAGCATGTGTACAATTTTGGTAAATACACTGTGCATGTGGACCCTCCGAAGTGCTGGTAGGCCACTGCGCATGTGGTCATCCCACCCCAAGGGAAGAATTATGGGAGAAGGGATGCAAGACCCGGGAAGTATGACAATGTATAAAACCCCAAGTCAAAGGTCAAACAGTGCACTTGCTCTCTCAAGTCATCTGCTTGGCCCTCTTCCAAGTGTACTTTACTTCTTTTTGTTCCTGCTTTAAAACTTTTTGACAAACATTCATTCCTATTCAAAAACTTGCCTTGGTCTCTCATTCTGCCTTACGCCCCTTGGTTGAATTCTTTCTTCTGAGGAGGCAAGAGTTGAGGTTGCTACAGACCTGTATGGTTTCACTGCCAGTAACCATGCAGCTAAGTCTTATCCATGCCGTTGAATGGAGCTGCAGTTATTCAATAGTTATAGCACTATATTCAATGTACATTAAGTCATTTACCCACTTTTATGTCAATGGGAATTTGAGTTATTTCCCAGTGTTTATGTTGTTTTGTTTTGCATTTTTGAAGTACTCTATTGATGCACAACCTTTCTTACCACTGGAATTTTTACCTCTAAACTTTTGACACTTGAATGGATGAGGAATGGTGTCTCATGATCTTTATTCATCTTTCCCTGAATAATATATAGAGAAAGACATTTTTATATGTTTATATGTATCTGCTGACCAGTAACCAGGTGTTGAGTAATTTTCTCCATATTACAAAGACATAGGGCTGGTATTAAAACCTAAATCAGTCAGATTTTAAAACCATGCCCTTTCCTTCAGTATGCTACAATGATGACAACATTGGAAACAGACATTATTAGTATTGATGTAGCTGTGGACTCAGAGTTTTTAAACTCTTGTAAATTTTTAAATGTCAACATTTGAAACTCGTTTTATTGACAGGAGATCTGTGCCATCACTATGAGATATCTGTAAAGAGTACTTCAAATTTGGAAAGGGAGAAGAGATCTTTGAGTATATTTATGGAATGAAAAAGAAACTGACCAAATTTTCTTTGTCATAATTATAGAATTTCAGATTTGGAAGAAAATTAGAAATGTAGAAGTGCAGCCTCTCTCAGCTCCCTGCCTGCTATATTATTTTACAGTCAACAAGCAAACAAAAACTGAGAACTACAATGTAAAGTGGCTTCCCAAGGTCATGATTTGCTGGTAAAAGAGCTGTAACCAAAACTCGGTATGCAAATGTATCAGTTATCTATTGCTGCCTGAGAAATCACTGAAAAAATTAAGTGCCTTTACCCACCTTCATTTAATTTACTTATAATTTGGTAAGTTAACAGTTTAGGCTGGGTTCCGCAGGGTAGTTTTCCTGTTGGGTTCACCTAGAGTAACTTGTGGTCACAATCAGCTGGTGGGTGTGTTGGTCTAGGAGCCCTACACTCCAGTGGCTTACCTCTGTTTTATGTGTTCTCATTTTTTTCTTTCTCTCTCTCTCTCTCTCTCTTTTTTTTTTTTTCTTTTTTTTTGAGACAGGGTCTTGCTCTGTTTCCTAGGCTGGAGTTCAGTGGCATGAACATGACTCACTGCAGCCACAACTTCCTTGGCTCAAGCGATCCTCCCACCTCAGCCTTCTGAGCAGCTGGGCCCACAAGCACATGCCACCACACCCAGCTAATTTTTGGAATTTTTTTCTTTTGCAGAGATGGGTTTAGCTGTGTTGCCCAGGCTGGCCTCAAATTCCTAAGCTCAAGCAATCCTCCTACCTCAGCCTCCCAAAGTACTTACAGGCTTATAGGCATGAGCCACCATGCTTGACCTTATGTGTTCTCATTCTTCACAAACTACCTTGGTCTTCTCTTGGTGGCTAAGAGGTGCCTGTGGTAGAGAAGATAATCCCCAGTTCACAAGCACATTTCAATTAACACACGTTAAAATGCTATTGGCTGATTCATATCACATGATTAAGCACAGGTTTAATGGATAAAGAGGTAGACTTTAACTGTTGATGAAAGAAAAAGCAAAGTCAAATTTTCTTCAAAAGTAAACTTATCTTTAAATGAACTTTATTTCTTAAGCAGTTTCCATTTCATGATAAAATCAAACAGAAAGTAGAGTTTCCATACACTCACTCTCCCCCAAGCCTTGCTCATGGCTTCCTCTATAGTGATATATTGCATTAGTGTGGTATGTGTGTGGTTACAATTGATGAACCAATATTGATATCTCATGATCAAATACAGTGCATAGCTTTCATTAGAGTTAACTCTATTTGTTGTCTAGTTCTTTGGGTTTGGTCCGAATGCATAATGTCATGTATTCACTATTATAGTATTATAAAAAAATAATCTCAGTGTCCTAAAAGTCCTCTGTGCTCTGCCTAGATCACTGGAAACCACTGATATTTTCACTTTCTCCATAGTTTTACGGATCTTTTCTCTTCCAGATGTCGCATAGCTGGAATCATATAGTATGCAATTATTTTAGGCTGGCTTTTTTCATTTAACGATAAACTTTTAAGCTTCCTCCATGTCTTTTCATAAGTAGAAAACTCACTGTTTTTATCGTGGAATGATATTCCATTCCGTAGACGCATTATGGCTTATTTCTCCATTCACCTTTTGAAGGACTTCTTGGTTGTTTCCAATTTTTGACAAAGATGAATAAAGCTGCCATAAACGTTTATATGCAGGTTTTTGTGTGAACACACCTTTTCAAATTATTTGGGTAAATACTTAGGAGCACAGTTGCAGGACTGTATAATAAGACTGTGTTTATCTTGTAAGAAACTGACAACCTGTATTCCAAAGTGACTATACCCTTTATACTCATATCAGGCATAAATGAGATCCCTGTTGCTCCACATCCTCATTCATATTTGGTGTTGTCAGTATTTTGCACTTTAAACATTCCAGCAGGTATGTAATGGTATCTCATTGCTTTAATTCACAATTCCCTAATGACAAATGATGTTGAGGATCTTTTCACATGTTTAGTTGTTCTCTGTAAACTTCAGCTTTTTAATCATAATTATATTGAATTCCCATTCTAATAATTCCCAGATCTTTGTCATATTTGAATCTGATTCTGACTTTTTTTTTTTTACTTGATACTGTAGTTTTGCTTGTAGCATGCCCTGTTTTGTTTTTTAAGTCAGACATGATGTATTGGGTAAAATGAATTGAGGTAGTCAAGGCTTTAGAGTGAAGTTTTGTGTTTCTCCTGCTTAGATTTAGGCTGTGCCTAGTGTTTGGTAGAGCTGTGTTGTCAGAAGCTAAAATTACGTCTGTGTCCTTGTTTTTTTCTCCTTTGTTGTCTTTGGATTTTCCTAGAGCTCCCTTACATAAAGTCTGAGACTTGTAGTTCTATTATATGCAATCCTCTGCTCTACAGGATCCAAACTGACGTGGTGGCAAGGTGTATGTGAGGGGAGGGAGCCATTCTGTCATCACACAATGAGGTCTCAGTCTGTTAGTGAGTCTGAGTTGGATATTTTCCTTCCCCCACGTCAAAGGCTGAAGGGTGCTGGAGCCGGATATTTCTCTTTATTCAAGTTGAATGCTAGAATGGGCTGGAGTTGGGTATTTTTATTCTCCCAGGTTGGGTAGGGAGGGCTTTGAAAAAATCACAGACAGGCTTTAATAAAATAGTTTTTTTTTTTTTTTCTTGAAAGCAGGTCTTGTTCAGGAAAATAGTAAGCTCTGGACATATTTCAGAATGGTTAATTTTCTTCACCCAGCGCTGGAAGCATAATAACATTTTTCTGTAATTTTTGTAATGAGTACCTGGTTAGATTCCTGGAGGTAAAACATGAAAGTGTGGGGTCCATCTGCATTGGGCCCCTTTAGGGTTTTTATTTCACAAACTGGTAAACTTTGTACCTCCAGCAATGATCCTAACAGTGGCTCCAGCTGTGGACTCTTGCTCCTGACAAGCTCTGATGCTCTGCATCCAGCTGTCCTTCCAGTTTTGGAGACAGCAGTTTGCCCATTGACCTCAATCCTTAAAGAATATAAGAGTAGTTGTTGATTTTCAGTTTGTTCAACTTTTTTCTGTGAGGATGGGAGTGACAAATTCCAAGCTCTGCATGTCATATCAGGAACTGAATGTCTCACAAACTCACATTTTGAAAGCATGTGCATAAAGGAATGGGAGGCATTTGTAGCCAATTTTTTTTTGCAGTTTACCACAAAAATACATGTTTTAGTGCTTTCAGTGACATTAATATATCTCTTCTCATTGTAAAAATGGCTGCATGAATTTATATAAGTAACAATTACCTAACATTTTTAATTTCTTACTTATGGGCCAGGAAGTGGTATGTATTATTGTATTAATCTTCCCTCAAGCATCTAATGTTAGGAATTGAGATCATTATTTCAAAGCAAAATAGATCAAAGTTTAAATAGATATGCGGTCCCTATAGTACTGTCTGCTTTCATATATACTCCTGGTCCTTTTGTTCTTTTAATCAGTAACATCAGGCCATATTTCCCAAAAAGCAATGTCAGCTATCTCCCAGGAAGTTTGGCCAATGGAGGCACTAGAAATCTGTCAAAAGTCAGGAGGAAGGAAAAGCAAAGACGCTTCTCCCTCTTCTTTTGTGCCCCGAGCACAAGGTATACTGTATATTTTGTATACCTAGCTGCTGCATTATGAGACAGCCTCAATGTCCATGGTGAGGCTTCATGTCTCAGCAGACACATCCACCTTGATCTGTGCTTTCAGGTTATTGCATAGACTCTAATAACAATAGCTCCTTCCTTTGCCCCACTAAGAGATAATAGAGGCATCTTTTCTTGCTAATATCTTAGTTGCCTCGTTTTACATTGCTCAACCTCTCAGCCTGCTTCATCACCTATGAATCTAATTCCATTTGTATAATCCATCTATTTTATTTATGGCTAATATTTTATTTCCTTTGGTTGAACTCATTTAAGCAGCAGCTTTCCAAAGTTTCATACCTTTTTAGAACTATAGATAAAATATAGACCCAAATCCAATTCCTAATCCTCCCAATCTCTGGTGCCTCTTATGTGAAATATTTAAGTTTCATATAAAATGAAACTTCTAGAAAAAGATTGATGTTCCCAGAAAGATTAGAGCAGATACTGCCTCTAAAAAATGAGAACAATGTCATTTGAAATAGAAATAAATATCAATGCAATACAACTGTTTGAAGACAAATGCAAAGAAAAGCCCCCATGAAGTAAAACAAAAAGTCAAAGACATGGATACTTGGAGATAAAACGTTTATGGTTTAGCTGGAAAGAAGATTTTAAAAACAATGTAATATACTTACATCTTCTTGTAATGGTGAAGTGATTTGGGTAAATTGCTTTGCCCACAAGTAACATTTATAAAACATGGACAAAATGTTAATAATAACAAACTTTTTAGAAAGTGACTAAAAGTGGGAAGCAACTGGAGAAATATATCATTTGTACCAAAGAGATTTGATAGTTGTGGCTTCCTTTTTTGCATAAGATTATTACTTAATCGGAACATGCTGTTTGTATGGTAAAAAGTCATAGTCTTACTAGCTTGAGGTGTACAGAAAATAGGAGCTAGGAGAACAGATGAAAGCTGAAATGAGAAAAATCTGGAACAGAAGGAAATACATAGGAGATGTGCACAAATAACCTATACATAAACCCTGACCTCTATGCGTGAGAGTTCCTCGGAGATCCACAAGACCCAGTGAACAAACAGAAGCTGAAATCTGAAATAATTGAACAGATTTCAGCTGGTGTTCATTGATAGAGAGAGAGAGAGGGAGAATGAGAGAAAGGGAGAGGGCACTGTATTTGTAGGATCCACCCAAGTGAACTGCTTGCTGAATGGTGGGCATGAGTTTGGAAGATACTTCAGGGGAATATAGTAGAATCTAGGGGATTAATAACATATTATTCACAGTGTTGTACAAAAAACTAAAAGTCACTAACCAGAGAGAGAAAATGTAAAATATGACCCATGCCTAAGGAAAGAAAAAGAATTGACACAGTCATTGAGATGAGCTAGAAGATGCACTAACCTTAAGGCAGCTGCTGTAAATATTTTCAAGTATTAAACAAAAATATACTTTAACAAATAGATGAAAAATTAACTACCTCATGAATTATAGACACTAGAAGTTAAACCAAATACAAATTCTAGAGCTGAAAAGTACAATAAATAAGATAAAAAGCACACTAGATAGGCTTGTTGATGGGATATAATAGAATGTAAAACTGTTTTACAGGTGACTTAAAGGTAATCAATAGAAATTACACAGTTACAAGAACAAAGACAAATGGATGAGAAAAAAATAAGCAAAGCCTGAGAGGCTTATGTAACAATATCAATCAGTTCAACATAATAGTAATCTTATCATCAAAAGTAGTTGGCAGGGAGGAGTTGGAAAACAAAATAAAGAAAGAATGGCCAAGACATTCCAAATTTAGAAAGAAACATTTATCTTTCAGATCCAAGAAGCATAGCAAATGCCACTGATGATAAATACAAAGAGAACTACAGCTAGCCACATCATATTCAAACTGTGGAAAGATAATGTTAAGCAGAAACTGTGAAGGCTGACATTACAAAAAGGGGAATATAGATACAAGTAACAACTGATTTCTCGCTAGAAGCAATGGAAGACACAAGAAAATTGAATGGAATCTGGTAAGTGCTGAAAAAGACTGTTTACATCAAATACTGTATCTAGCAAAATTATTTTTGCTAGATGAAACAGTGATGAAATAAAGGCATTTTCAGGTAAAGAATAACTGAGAAAATGGGTTGCCCATAACCTTCACTAAAATAAATGCTTACAGGAAGTTCAAGCTGAAGGAAATGACACAGAGGCTAACTCAGATTTGCAGGAATTAATGACAAGAAACAGACATGGTAAATGTGGGAAAATGTACAAGATTATGTCTATATGTCATTTACTTTATGCCCTTATTTTTGTTATTGGAATGTTATAACATTGATTATAAAGAATATAATTCACTTAGGTATGCTATATGTGATAATAACATAAATGGCACAAAAGTGTTGAGGTGCAACTGCACTGTTTCAGGTTTCCAAATTCTACATGATATAGTCCAATATTCACTCAAAAGGGATTCTAATTAAATTTAAAAGAAAAACCTCTAAAATTAATGCAAAGGGTTATATTTAAAGGACAAAAAGGCCTTAAAATTTAATACTGAAAATATTTTAATTTAGCAGAGAGCATAGAAAAGATTTAAACAAATGGATGAGAAAAATAGAAAATAAATAGTAAAACAGTTGACATAAATTTATATAGACATATATGAGTACTCCAATGGAAAATAAGTTTGTTAGACTTAATAAAACCAAAATATCCAACAATATATCTATTGAGATGCACTTTAAAAAATCATAAGTAGACTGAGATTAAATTATCAGTGAGCAAAAAAAAAAAAAAAAAAAAAAAGGCAGAGTTGCAATATTAATATCAGAAACCCTAGATTTCAAGAAAAGATATATTACTACATGTGAAGGACAGTTTGTAATAACAAAAGCTGCAGTACATGAGGAAGATATAAAAATTTAAATGTGTATCTTCCTGAAATCAAAATCATCTCAGTAAATGTGGCAAAAGCTTATTACAAATTTAGCATTCATTCAAGATGAAAATCTCTCAATATAAAAGGAATGAAACAAATTTCTTAACCTAATAAAGGTCATCTGGAAAGATATCACTAGCATCATATTTATTGATGAAAGAGTAGATTATTTCCACCAAGATTGAAAAATATTCAAGAACTCTTACTTCACCACTTCAATTCACCTTTGTACTAGAAATCCTATACAGTACTGAGAAAAATAAGTAAAAGGCATATAGATTTTAAAGGAAAAAGTAAAAATATTCACAGATGACATGCTCATGGATAGAGAAAATAATGAGGAATATGTCTTGGAGTAAAGTAGTAAAGTTAGCATGATTGCAAAGTATAAGGTCAATATACAGTAATCAATGATATATTTAGGTACTAAGAGTCGAAATTTGAAATTGAAATTGTTTAAGTTCCATTTATAATAGCATGATAAAATATAAAATATTTAGAGATAAATTGAACAAATGTGCTATGCATCTGCATGAGAGTTATAAAATATTGCTGAGAGAAATCCAACATACCTCAGTTAAATATATTTAATGCAAACTCAGTCATAATCTCAGCAGGAATTTTTATAGAACTTGGCAACCTAATTCTAAACTCATATGTAAATTCAAAGAACCTTAAATAACCAAGGTATGATATGTAATGTTTATACATATTTTTGGAATACATATATTGATACAATGTGTGATGATTGAATTAGGGTAATTGGAGTATCTGTCACCTCAAACATTTAGTTTTATCTTTGTGTTGGGAACATTACATTTCTACTAGCTATTTTGAAATACACAATAAATTATTGTTAAGTGTAATTTTCCTACTGTACTATCAAATACTAGAACTTATTTTTTCTATCTAAGTGTAGTTTTGTACCCATTAACTAACTTCTCTTCATCCTCTCCCACCCACCAACTTCCTTTTCCAGCCTCTGGTAACCACCATTCTACTCTCTCTCTCCATGAGATCCACTTTTTTAGCTCCCACATATGAGTGAGAAATTATGATTTCTGTACCTGGTTTATTTTACTTAACATAATAACCTCCAGTTCCATCCATTTTGCTACAAGTGACAGGATGTTATTTTTTTATGTCTGAATAATATTCTATTGTGGATATGTGCCATATTATCTTTATCCGTTAATCCATTGCTTGACATTTGGTTTGATTTCAGATCTTGGCTATCCTGAGTAGTAGTGCTGCAATAGACATTGGAATGCAGACATCTCTTTGATATACTGACTTCCTTTCGTGTAACTATATACCAAGGAGTGGAACTACTGTATTATATCTTAGTTTGACTTTTAGTTTTTTGATGAACCCTCCTACTATTGAGAAGCACTTTAAAAACATCATATGAAGACTGAGAGTAAATTATCAGTGAGCAAAAAATAAAAAGTAGAGTGGCAATATTAACATCAGAAAGCCTAGTAAGTTCATTTGAAACAAGTTCAATGAAACAAGGGGTTCTTTCAACTGAAAATAAATAACCTAACCTTGGAGAAATGTGTAAACTCTTTGTGAGTACAGTCTTTTTCTCTCAGCTCAAAACATGTTATCTCAGTTCAAAACAGTTCAAAAAGTGTTTTAAAATACATAAGAATATGGTTATAATGTTACTGCAAGGAAGCTGAAGCAACTGTAAGGAAGTTGAAGACAAGCAACCCAACACAAGAATGGCCAAAAAGCTTCACAGAGGAATAGGTTACCAATGTATACATAAAACATTGCTAAATATCATTACTTGTGAGGAAAATGTGAATTAAAACCACAAGTTACTGATATAATCTCACTTAAATGCTAGAATTAAAAACAAGAGGCCCAGTGAGGTGGCTCATGCCTGCAATTGCAATACTTTGAGAGGATGAGGCAGGAAGATCACTTGAGCCCAGGAATTTGAGACCAGCCTAGGCAATATAGTGAGACCCTATCTCTACAAAAAATAAAATCAAGTAAAAATTAGCCAGGCATGCTAGCATGTGCATAGTTCCAAATACTTGGGAGTCTGAGGTGGCAGGATCACTTGAGCCTGGAAAGTTGAGGCTGCAGGGAGCCGCGATGGTGCTACTGCACTCCAGCCTCGGCAACAGAGCAAGACCCTGTCTCCAAACAAACAAACAAACAAACAAAAACATACAAACCTTAACAGCACCAAAAGTTGGGGAAGATGTGTGGGAACCACACACTTTTATATTACTGGTGGGAATACCGATGATCTAACTATTTTAGGGAAAGTTTGAAGTTTCTTGTGTTGTTACACAGTCACAGTAGTTTCACTCCAACTTTCCGAGGAGATATTTAAACATATATCCATAGAATGATACAACAAGAACATTCACAGCACCTTTATTTACAATAACACCAAACAAGAAATACTAATACCCATTAACAAAAGAATAGATGTACAGTTTGCATTGTTTTTATGTAAAGAAATAATACCTGTTAATAAAAAGTAACAAACTAGTAAATTCCCAACAATAAGGATTAAACTTACAGGCAAACCAAACACAAAAGCCTACACTATGTATGATTGCATTAATGGGAAGACTAAACAGGACCTACACATTTCATTGTATTGAAAGTTTACTTCAAAAACCCTATATGTGCACAATAGTGTAGAATTACATTTCAATAACCAATACAAACACCTTGCTAAGAAAATATCAACATTACCCAATTCCAATTATAACACTTGAATATGATAAGAAAAACAAATACTTTAACATTTTGTCAATTATTAATCCCCAAAAGGTGCCAAGCCCAAACTGATTCATAAGCAATTTCTATCCGTTGTTAAAAATATTTTGTTATCCCATATTGCATAGACTTTACTAGAACAGAGAAAATGATTAAAAAGTTCGCATACACATTTTACAAGACCTGTAAAACTTCGATGCCAAAACTGAAATGAAATAGAAGAAATATAAGCTAAAGTCACATACACTGAAATTCATAAATTTAAAAAAAAATCAGAGGCCTTCATGATCTGAGTCTAAATGAGGAAATGCTATTAATTTGCAATGCTTTTAAAACAAAATGGCCAACATTTTAGAGAAGATTGTAAAGAAAGGTTTATTTAGGTTTAAATTTGACAAAACACAATTAAAATTATGAACATAATTTAATGTCATAGTTAACAAAATTCAGTTTATGATTGCTCTGTTGCCATTGTTAAGCATATTAAACATTAGCACTCCAAGACATTCATTATTGCTGTTATTATTGTTGTTTTCCTGAAGCCATGACATGCCAGAATTCCACTGCTTTCTCTTTACTCAACATTTGCACGCTGCAAATTATCATGTGGGCAGAGCATTTTTACAAAACAGTTTTGAGAGTTTCATCGCTTTCTTCAATAACCTTTTAATCTTTTCACATTTAAGTACACATCTTACCTTAGTTATTTTTTGTCTTCGATTTTCTTATCTGGTTGAAATATGAAACTGTTTTTTAAATTTTTTTGTGATATGCCTGAACATCCTGTCTAAATTCACTCCTCTTCCTACCTTCATGCTCTGTTCTCCTACTCTGCTTTGTATTTGGCCTTGTAGTTTCTTGTCATATTTGTCACTAACCAGCACTTTATTTTTGTATAATTTGTTTATCTGTGTCTTCTAATAGAACATAATATCTATAACATGTAGAGACTTTATTCATTTGGTTTCACAGTTATATCCCCAACAAATAAAATCATTCCTGACACACAGTAGTTGATTCATTAATATTTATTGAATGAATTACTTGTACTTTCAACAGTGAATTTTACTAACTCCTAAATTTCTACATCTTCTGTGATATCCATGATTTTATTGTGCAATCTGTTTATATTATATTTGTCAAATAACTAGAATTTCTGACAATCAGAGATAGACTTAAGGTTTATAGCATGAGCTGTGATAGACACCCAGTGTTAAACAGGGAGGGACATTTGAGTGGAGATCAATATAATTTACCAGATAAATAAAATTGCATTTTGGTCCTTTCTAGGAAACTTGCAATGCCAACTCACATTATGAATACTTAGATACTGGGTATCCATGCATTAATAATACAATCTAGCAATATATCAAAAATATTAAGCCCAAACTAAAAGACTTTAATTGTAAAAATTCAAAGATAATTCAATATTATAAAATGTATCAATGTGTTTTATCTTTTTAAATATTATAGAAGAAAAACAAAGTAAGCTTATCTAACGGGACATTCAAAAAAGTATGTCCAAGTAAATGAATAAATCTTCTTAGTTCAAGGACAACAAAAATCAATATTGTAAAGACCTACTTCCTCCCCAAGGGGTTCTATACATTCAAGGCAATGCTACTCAAATCCCTACAGGAGTTTTTATAGAGTTTGACCAAGTATTTCTAACATTTGAGGAAGAGAAAATTAGTATTGAAAGGAAGATGATATTGATATAAATTACAAACTAGCCATTAGAACAGAAGAGAGTCTATGTGCATTTGAAAATTTGGTTAATGATAAAGTTGACTTTTCAGAGGGAGACAATGGCTATACAGCCCTAAGCTGTGCAGTCCATATTAAGGTCCCTGTGAATAGTGACCCTTAGTGAGGTGGGCCATACATGACCTGCAAGGTCACGCAGGGAAGCTGGCTTTTATGTCCTTAGTAAAACAGTAAGCCAACCAATAAATAATTTGTGAACATTAAGCCATATCTTTGGAGAACAAATGAAATTGATTGAAACTTTATACGTTTGCCCAAATCAATAAAAGATGGATCAAAGCACTCAGTCTTAAATAAGGACTTCAAAAAATGTTTAAAAATATGTAAGAATATGGTTATAATGTTACTGTAAGGAAGCTGTCTTCAAAAAGACACCAAAATCAAAATCAATAAAGAAAAGATTTGAAAAATTCAACTGAATCACCCTTACTTTCATTAATTGAGAAAATGATATTATAAACACATATTAGAAGACACACAAAATGCTGAGAAAAAGATATGTTGGGATATATTAAATTGTCCAAAATATGTACAGAACGTCTTCAAATATGTTTGAAAAACATACAACTTTAAAAAGTCCCACAATTTAAACATGCTTTAAAGAAGGGAAAATATGATTTGTAAAGCAAAAAAAAAAAAAAAAAGAAAATTAAAAAAAGATACTTAACAAAACTACTAATCAAGAACCTTTAAATTATGAATTAATTTTTAAACATAAAATAGATTGGTATTTTTTAAAAAATTAATGATGTCAGTTCTGGACAAGTTGATAAAACATCTACATATCTATACTTGCTTATAAAATAATAGTGGATTTGAAATCTGATAAAGCATCATTTTATATTTTTACTAAAAGTGAAAGATTTAAATTAGCTCTCATGAATCCATATTGAAAACAAAAACAAAACTGTAGAATGTGAATTATAGCTCTGAGTGCTACCCAGAAAAAAATTCAAATCTTAATGTACTTCAAAGCAAATATTATACAATTAAAATGAAATACATTGATCCATAATTATTTTATGTATATTCATTCTTTAGTTTGGTAGGTGAAGGTATACAAGATATACAAGAGAGGAACTTATATCCATACCATTAAAGTGCTTTATATGAAAATGTATTCTCAAGCAACTTATGTAATTTAAAATAGACAGTCCTCTGCTTAACAATGGTTCTGCTTACGATGTTTTTGTATTTTCAGATGGTGCAAAAGTGATATGCATTCAATAGAAACGGTACTTTGAATACCCATACAGCCATTGTTTTTCACTTTCAGTAAAGTATTCAATAAATTATTTAAAATATTCAACACTTTATTATAACATAGGCTTTCTGTTAGATGATTTTTCCCCAACTATAGGCTAATGTAAGTGTTCTGAACATGTTTATGGTACACTAGGCTAAGCTACGATGTTTGGTAGGTTAGATGTGTTACATGGATTTTCAAATTAGGATATTTTCAATTTTCAATGGTTTAATGGATCATAACCCCATCATAAGTCCAGGACCATCTACATATAAAACTGGAAAATTAAATTATGTAATTACTGTGTGGAATACCTTTTAAATCAATTTAATTTATTTAACTTAGAGTTTTATTTTATTTTTTGTTTTCTCCAATAAATTACCTTTTAAATACATTTAATTCTTCACTAATATTTTTTCTGCCTTTCAATAGGCAAAGTCTGTGCAGTCAGGCCACCAGCACTGCCTTGGAGCTGGTGTTTCCATTTAATCTGGAATGAAGAGGCCTGGGCTAGTCTCCTCTTCCTGCCAGTGTCCTAACAATGGTGCTCCCGCCCTCATGGCTTTGCACAGTGCACTGTGCCATCTAGTTCTAAGAAGAAGGCTTGTGAATTAACTATCTATTATAAGAACCGTACTTCGAATCATTTTGAAAAATTGCTTTTGTAAGATTGATTCGAGCGCTTCTAAATTGTGCATATTTTGTGTTTAAAAGAAACTGCACACTTGCCATTTTGCACTTTCTCACATGTTACCTTCGAGTACCTATGAAACTCATTTTAGAATCTGCCTTTTACATTGCCATGTGGTTCCTGACATGAAATAAAATATTAATGCCTTATATCTTATGCTGTGAATAATTGATGTTGTTGTCCCATGCGCTCTAAGTGATATAAGCCTTCAACTATGGCTGTTCTTTAATTCAAGCCATGTCTCTTCTCCTTGCATTTGAGAATACTTCAACAGACAGGAAAACAAAAGAGAAAGTGTGATAAAAGCTATGTGTTTATTTGAATATTCATATTCTGCTGCAGATGTTGTGTACCTGGCTGCTGAGTTGCTTGAAACTTAACCATAGTTAGTGTACCCTGTCTAAAACTTGCCACAATTTAATATCAATTTTTTTTTTTTCTCAAGTCTCTTGTCCTCAGTAGCATAACTTCAGACAAAATGTACCTATTTTCCAGAATGAGGATCCCGGCTAAACCAATTCTTTTCTCTCTGGTTAAATATACGATCTCTCAACAGTGCCTTATTTTGCTTGTTTTCATACATTTAATGTCTGGCCTGCAGTATGAGAAATAGAAGAAGAGAAAAGAGGCCAGAGCAGCAAAGACCAGAGAGGGGAGAGAGAGAAACCACAAAACATATTTTTGCAACAAAATTCTAAATAAATGTTAACTGTCAAGAAAACTTAACTGTGAAGATTTTAGCCATTTTTTAAAGAATTTCAAAAGATCAGTGAAAAGCTAACACTATTGCATTGCTTGCTCCACAGCCATCTACTCACTGCATACATCCTCATGTCTCTACCCAGCACTGCACGCTCAGACACAGGTACCAGCTCCCACTGACACAATTACATTGCACACTTACATGCCACAAACACTCTCAGCACAGACACATTTCTCTTTACTCATCATCAACGCATATGTATGTATCTGCAGACTCACTGACCCTCATTTATATTCCCGCAAACACTCACATACACACACACCCCATACCGCCTATTGTTTTGAATCAACTGTGACTCCAATAGTCCTGCAGAATTTTATCAGGCAAAGGCCAAAGGAAAGACTGCAGTATGAACTTGACAAAGGATGACAGAATGAAGAGAATAAGTAGAAGCTTTTCTTGCTTTCAGTTTTTCTCATCTCCCGATCATTCCCCAGCCTGTTATCTAGATGTAATGGCAGTGCAGAGAGCGTTTCCATCAGGTTTCCATACATGTGTGGCCATGTATGTCTTCTCAACCCTTGTGAGAAAAGGAAGCATTCTTAGCTCTGAGCTGTTGCTGTTCACATTCTTGAGTCTGTAATGTCAGAGGCCAATTAAGAAGCTACAGGCTCTGGAAGCCAAGTTGGCACTCTTAATCACAGCACTGCACTGTTTTTCAAGCAAAACTACTTCTACCACATACTTCTTTCTCAAAGCTTACCTTGACTCACAATTTAGTTTCCTGGGACTCAATAACATTTATTGTTTCTGTGGCAGTCCTAAAATTTGCCACTGTTTTTCCCCCCTTTTGCAGAGGAATCTTCAGCTTTGATTTGAATTACCAGATAAAATATAACACACATCTAAATTTGAATTCTAAATAAATAATAATATTTATGTAGTATAAGTATAGCTCCCAAAATAAGTGGAACAAGCTTATTCTAAACATAGTTATTTATTTTAAATTCAAATTTAATTGAGCAGAGTGCATTTTTATTTGCTAAGTCTCACAACCTTAACTCTTAATAAGAAATGAGATAATTTAATAATAAAATAATAATTAAAATTGACACTAATTTGAAAAGGCAAAAGGAGTCAAAAAGAAAAAGATTAATCTACAATTAGTATTAAAATGGGAAGCATATCTAGCTCCCAGATCTTGGTTTCTAATACCATTCTCCAATCAAAGGAAACAGAGCTCCTTGGAGAAATGACTTACTCTATGACAGGGGCATAAAAAAATACAAGATAAGCCAGTAACATCTTGTAGTACTCAAGAGTAAAAAGTGTTAAAACAAAAAACAAATAGAAAACAAAACCCACGATGAAGAGAAATTTCAAAAGGACACAAAATGCAATTAAAGAGCTCCCAGTGGTCAAATCCGGAACAATTTGAGCTACAAGGTAAATGAATTAGTTTTATATTATAATGTGAGGTATAAAATAAATATCCATAAATACTGATATAAATATATGAATGAATGGATGAATGAATGAATACATAATAAAAGACAAATTGTACATGTAGAAGTCCAAATAATTTATATAGATGCTACACTCACAAAGGGATAGAAAATAACTCCACGTGCCTTAAGCATAGGTGGCACATAGTGACTTCCTTCCAAATAATATAGTATTATTACAAGGTAGAAAATAAACAGTAACTTTGCAGTGAAGGAGCCTGTAAACTTATTCAGCCAGGTGATCAAGGTCAACCATAGTGATAAACTATGTTCATAGCACGCACACTTGACATGATCTGAAGAGAATGGCATTATCTTAATAGAGGGTTATTCTACAAAATACTGACTGGTCCTCCTTAAAGCGCATAAGGTCATCTAAAACAAGAAAAATACGGGAAGCTGTAATAATAGCCCAGAGGAGCCTAAGGAGGTATGAAAACTAAATGTAATGTGACATCATGGTTGGGATCCTAAACAGGAAAAGAACATTAGAGGGGGAAAAAGCCAAGGAACTCTGAATATAGTATGGACTTAATATAAAAATAAGATATCAATATTGGTGATTGTAACACTATCATTGATTATAGCTAGCATACCAAATATAGTAAATATGTCATACATAGAGGAAACTGGGTGTAGGGTTTATGGGTACTCTCTGTATAATCTTCATAATTTTTGTGTAAACTACTTTAAAAATTAAAGTTTACTAAAACGTTAAATTGCTACTAGGCAGTCAAGAAAGACCTAACAACAAATCTCTTCCACCCAAAAAAGGCTTTTTAGAATAACTGAAAAAGTCACCCTAACAACACTCAATCTGTTTGAGAGGGAGCTTTGCATGGGATTCTGTCAATGACAAGGAAGGAAGGAAATCGCTGATCTGCACTTACTAACACTAGGGCTTTGACCTGTCCAAATGGGAAGAGGAATGAGCGATATCCTCCATGCTCTGCCTCTGCCTTATGTCTTGAACAAATATGGTATGGATCATGGATGAGTTTCAGTAATTGTGATATAATTATGGCCAGGGAACAGGAAATGCCAAAACAATAGCCTCCTTTTAATGGAGTTTCAGTAAAGGTTAAACATAGAAAGACCAACAAAGAAGATTCAAAGTGCTTCTTTCTTGAAAGATGCAGAAATCCTCAAATCATGATGTAGAGCTTTCATAAAGCCTGATTTGTGTGATACATTGTATGCTTCTGATCTGACCACCCGTTTCTCCTATCAGTCTAAGGCATGTGAATTTTCTCATCCTCTTGGTCATCAGATGAAGAACGGAAGTAGAGAAGGAAATGAACGCAAACTCATTATGCTTCAGAGACACTGAAGTCTTAGCTCAACCAGCTATGTGGCTGCTGAGAACTAGGAAGGTCCTGAGAAGTGGTGGAGACAGAGGCAGAGTGTCTGCACTTGCTCTTTAAGACCCAGTAGCCCAACCTACCACTAAATACAATCCAGTGAGTGTTTCAGACTTAGACTAATCCAATCAGAAACTTCTCCCCTGGAAGTGACCTATGAAGAAGTGGGCAGAAGTTGGCCTAAGATGGAGAGAGCTTAGAAATTCTCTTCCTATCATTAATGGAGGGAAAAAGACTGTACTCACAAAGAGTTTACACATTTCTCCGAGGCTAGATCATTTATTTTTAGTTGAAAGAACCCCTTGTTTGTATATTAGATAACTCTAGGGTCTCAGAAATAGAAAGAATTCTGAGTACCTCCACTGAGTGAGGCAATGAACTATATCTGGGTCATAGATTTTTGAAATGGGAAGAGTCACAGGTCAGTACATGGAGAGAGGTGGAATCAATCAAAACAGACATTGCACTTTCAATGACGTATCTGTTTCATAGTGCAAACGTATCTGATAGATTCAATCAAAACAAACATTTTGGCAATGCGTCCACTTACGAGAAGGCACAGAGTAAATAACAATAATGCTGTGTTACAACAAGTCTTATTATTTATGGAACATTGGGTGAATATGTTCTAACCTTGTTGTTCCCATATATCGGGCATACAATCATTTTACTCTTTTGATCCTTATTTACATAAGGAGCAGGCCATATTTGTTGACACCTTTTAGCTCTAAATAAAGTATTCCATGAGACACTTAAACTTTACATTTGTATGGATCAAAGTACCAAATGTTTTTTAGAGTGAGTATTAGATCCAATATAAATGGAAACAGAAAGGATTGCTGGATCACTTAATGTAACTCAAGTACAAAATAGAGTACACTGTGGAACATCACATAATACTCATTGAGGGATGGATATTAGTGTACCAGCTCACCAGAGGTCCATAAGAATATAACCAGCCTGCCTCTGAGATCGTGTTACTCAGCATGCTTCTGGCTGCAAGTAATATAATAACTGAATAAATGTGGCTTAAGCAACACAGGTTAACATTATTATTTTTTTTGTCAGACAGAGAGATGTCCAGATACTTGGCTCACAACTCAAAAGTGTCACGAAGTTCCCAGTCATTCCAATTCTTTTTATTTTTTTTTTTAATTACCTCCTTTGTCTCTCAGCAATGTCTCACCACATGATTGTAAGATGGCTGTGGCAGTTCCACAAATTAGATCCTCATACAATAATGCCTGTAAGAGGAAGATAGGAACACACTCTCCTCTGGCACCTCTTTTAATTGGGAAGAAACATATTGCCCAGAAGCCCCCACCCTGTTCTAGGGGACTTCTCATGTGTCTCTAATTGGTCAGTAGCTAGTACCCAATAAACAAAGAGGGAATAAGAAAATTAGACTATGACTACTTTGCAAATGAATTAATGGACCTAGCTAATAATCATTAATATCTGTGTGAACATCACTGAAAGACAAGCAGTTAGATATCCTATACCTCCTGCCAGATGAAGGGGTCTTGCTAAAGAGATTACAATTGATCATGCGTCTAGATTTAATTACCAATTTTTATAGAATGCATAGAACAGTGAAACATGATAAACTGCACAACAAGAATGCAATCAGTAAAGTCTGTATTCTGGAAAAGCTTATCACAGAAATAACCAAATGTCTTTGGCAAAAAAACATACAAAAATCAAAATTAAAGAGACAGGAGAAGAAATCTATAGACTAAAATATACCTATGTGATACAACAACAACAACAACAACAAAAATGTGTGAAATTTATTTGAATTCTGATTAAAACAATCAACCCTTGAGATTTTTTTAGAAAGCATTTTTGTCAATTTTAGACTTTCTTTTAGGGATCATTTCTGCAAGCAAGAAAAGTGGGGCAAGAATAAAGTTTGCCCGGAGTCTAATGATCCATCTTACTGAAATGGCCTAGAAAATGTCTATGTTGCCATACAATAAGAAAAGTTATTTCCAAACAGACATATTTTAAGGTTAAATGATATTTTCACAGACGCTGTTTATTTGCTTCCTGTGTTCCATTTCCCACTGGGATTCATTTCAGCAAAGACAACTGTTATAGAAGTATTTTTGGTCCAGAGCTATTCAAGGAAGTGTTCAGCATCTCTTGAGAGAGTTCGTTCTCAAGAGGCAGGCAGCACAAACTTTATGAGTCTCACAGGCACAAAATGGAATAATGCACCTTCATCTTTGGAATTTACTCAGACCCTTCTATGTTGGCTGAGTTGAGCTATTTCACTAATTAATAACGGATGATCTAGATAGCATTTCATATGTTATAAAGCCTTTCACAAACTTTTTTTTTTCCAATATGAACTCCTCAAACACTTTATAAAGGAGGTGATTGAGAAGACTAGAGCATTATAACCAACTGAACACTTTCTAGATTCTAGGCAATTTGTTAATATTTATTTTCTCAATTTGTAAACAACCCTTGCTAATAGCTTTCCCTTCATTTTACCGATTGGGCAAATTGAAATTCTAAGCGATAATGAGAATAGACCAAAGCCTTGCGATAATTAAGTGGTCAGTCTCAAAGGATAAAATGTGATGCGCAGATGCTGAGTTAGGTGCCTAAAATGTGATGTGCAGATGCTGAGTTAGGTGCCTTATACATTATGTGAATATGAATCAAGTGATATAGGGCTCAGTACTGTATCAAGATAACAATACGTGAAATTGTAGGAGTGAACTTCATTTATAGTGAAACAAAGGAGCAAAATAAAGTACATGATCTTTTTAATAATCAGAAGTGAATTCACCTTCCACTGCCAGGTAGCTGTGCACAGTGAGCAAGTCATCTTTGTTAAGACCTAATTTCCCTATTGTAAAATGTGCGTATTTATATCTTCCAAGTGTGGCTAGATATACACTCTGCCCTTTGGCCTCTGTACTTTGTGCTGCCTAACATCTACCTTACTGACTTATTTCTTTTTGTAAACTGGGAGCTGCATGACGGCAAGTGCTACATCATAACAAGTATTGGATTCTTGCTCCTTGTGCAACTCAGACACATGCTTAACAACTGTCCAAAAATATTTAGGTAATGTAAGACAGAATTTCTATCTAATTTTTCACAAATCAACATCTCTCTTACCTTTAGATTTTTTGTATAGAGATAACAGTAATAAAATGTATACAAAAATATGTTAGCAACAAATAATAGCAATATTAGGTAATAATTACAAAATAATTTTTGTACATAAAGCTAGTCCTTGAAAGTGCAACTAGAAGACTCCAATAGCAGCAGGCCTTTTCTAGAATATTCCCTTAACATACCCATTACATCCACTAGATTCTATTCAATTCAACCCTGACTTACATGTTTAGTCTCTCAACATTATGCATGATGTTAGCTGTGTGTTTACTGTAGGTACTCGTTTTCGGATTGAAGAAGAACTCTTTTATTTTTACTTTCAAGAGTTTTTACTGGGAATTGACATTAGATTTTATCCAATGTGTTTTCTACTTTCCTGAAATGATCTACATGCTATTTTTTTTTCTTAGTTTGCTAAGTGTCATATGTTCAATTATAATAATTAGATTTGGAATGTTTAATGTACCTAGCACACATGTTTGGGATCAAATGCACTTGGGGTTATGAGGCATTATATTGTCTATATATTGGTGAATTCTATTTCCTAAAATTTAGTTTTAAAATTTCATCAATATTCATGAAAAATATTTGCATATTCTCTTTTTATTCACAGTGTCTTTTTCTGCTTTTGTTTTAGAATAATTCTGATTTCATAGAGTGAGTTTGGAAATATTCCCTCCTCTTCAATTTTCTGAAAGAGTTTGTGTAGAATTAGTATTTTTTTTAATGTTTAGTAGGACACGACAATGAAATCCTGTGAGCTAGGAATTTTTTCTGTGGGAAGGATTGTGACTTTAGGGTCAGTCATATTATCATTTGTTCTTTAATGAGTTTTTATAGTTTGTGTCTCTCAAAAATATGTCTATATCCTCTAATCATTTACTGACAGAAAATTGTTGGTAATATTACCATACCAGTCTTATGATATATGTAGACTGTGTAGTTACGTTGCCTCTCTGGTCTCTGACATTGGTCATTTACGGTCTTTCTTTATTTTTTCCTGATCATTGTGGTTAAAGTTATATCATTTATATTTATTTACTTATATACAAAAATACTTTTTGACTTGCTTTTATTTATTCACTTTGTATTTTATGTTTTATTGATTTCTGATATGCTATTTAGTATTCCTTCACTTCTTTTAACTTTCATATTCATTTATGCTTATTTTATTAGTTTATGAGGAAGCTGAGATCATTGATTAGGAATTTCTTCCTTTCTAGCATAGTTATAATTCTTTCTCTATATACTCTTTCAGCCGCATCTCACAAATTTTATTTTTTTTTAATTTTTGATTCAGTTCAAAATACTACTTTTTCTTTTAATTTTCCATTGACCCATGGATATTTTTAAAAATTTATTTAAATTTCAAATGTTTAGAATATTTACAGGAATATTTTCAGCTTATTGATTTCCAGTTTAGTTCTATTGTGGCCAGAAAACATATTTCATTTAATTTGAATCATTTTACATTTATAAATACATTTTGTAACTGATAAAACAGCAATTCTTGGTGTATACATATATACATAAACACATAGTTATTTTTATTTTTATTTTAGGTTCGAGGGTACATATGCAGGTTTATTATATCAGTCAATTGCATGTCAAAGGGGATTGGTGTACAGATTATTTCATCACCCAGGTAATAAGCCTAATATTTGATAGGCAGCTTTTTAATCCTCACCCTCCTCCCACCTCCCACCCTCAAGTAGGCCCTTATGTGTGTTCCCTTCTTTGTGTCCATATGTATTCAGTGTTTAGTTCCTATTTATAAATAAGAACATGTGGTATTTAGTTTTCTGTTCCTGAGTTAGTTGGCTTAGGATAATGGCCTCGAGCTCCATCCATGTTGCTGCAAATGACATGCTTTCATGATTTTTATGGCTGCATAGTATTCCATAGGTGTATATCACATTTTCTTTACCTAGTCTGCCTTTGATGGGCATTTACGTTGATTCCATGTCTTTTCTTTTGTGAATAGTGCTGTGACAAACATAGATGTGCATGTGTCTTTATGGTAGAATGATTTATATTCCTTTGGGTATATATCCAGTGATGGGATTGCTGTGTCAAATGGTAGTTCTCTTTAAGTTATTTGAGAAATCACCAAATTCCTTTCCACAAGACTGAAAGAATTTACATTTCTACCAGCAGTGCACAAGCATTCCCTTTTCTCCAAAATCTCACCAGCATCTGTGTTTTTGTTTTGGTTTTTGACTTTTGAATCAGTCATTCTGACTGGTGTGAGATGGTATCTCATTGTGGTTTTGGTTTGCACTTCTCTAATGATTAGTGGCATTGAGCATTTTTTCATATGTTGGTTGGCCACATGTATATCTTCTTTTGAAAAATATCTGTTCATGTCCTTTGCTTACTTTTTGATGGAGTTGTTTGTTTTTTGCTTTCAAACTTGTTTAAGCTTGTTATAGATTCTGGGTATTAGACCTTTGTCAGCTGAAGAGTTTGCAAGTATTTTCTCCCATTCTGTAGTTTGCCTGTTTACTCTGTTGATAGCTTCTTTTGCTGTTCAGAAGCTCTTTGGTTTAATTAGGTTCCATTTGTCAATTTTTGTTTTTATTGAAATCACTTTTCGCATCTTTGTCATAAAGTTTTTCCCATGTCTCATGTCCAGAATGATACTTCCTAGGTTACATTTCAGGGTTTTTATAGCTGTTGGTTTTAGATTTAAGTCATTAAACTATCTTGAATTGATTTTTATATATGGTGTAAGGAAGGGGTCCAGTTTTAGTCTTCTGCATATGGCTAGACAACTATCCCAACACCATTTATTGATAGGGAGTCTTTTCCCTATCACTTGTTGCTGTTGATTTTGTCAAAGATCAGATGGTTGTAGGTAGGCAACATTATCCCTGGGATCTATGTTCTGTTCCATTCTATCTGTGTCTGTTTTTATACCAATACCACTCTGTTTTGGTTACTGTAGACTTGCAGTATGATTTAAACTCAGGTAATGTGATGCCTCTAGGTTTGTTCTTTTTGCTTAGGAATACCTTGGTTATTCAGGCTTCCTTTGTGGGGGAGGGGTTCATATGAATTTTAAAATAGTTTTTCTTCTAATTCTGTGAAGAATGTCATTGGTAGTTTGATAAGAATAGCATGAAACCTGTAAATTTCTTTGGGCAGTACAACCATTTTGGCAATACTGATTCTTCCCAAACATGAACATGAAATGCTTGTCCATTTGTTTGTGTCGTCTCTGTTCTCATTGAGCAGCTTTTTGTAATTTTCATAGAGGTCTTTCACCCCTGTGATTAGCTGTATTGCTAGGTATTTTTTGGTGTTGCTATTGTGAATGAGATTGTGTTCTTGATTTGGTTCTCAGCTTGAATATTGTTGGTGTATATAAACGCTACTGAGTTTTGTAGATTGATTTTCTATCCTGAAACTTTGCTGAAGTGGTGTACAAGGAGCTTTTGGACAGAGACTATGTGGTTTTGTAGTTACAGAATTATATTATCTGTAAATAGACATAGTGTACTTTCTTTCTTCCTATTTGGATGCCTTTTATTTATTTATCTTGCCTGATTGCTGTGGCTAGGACCTCCAGTACTGTTTAATAGGAGTGTGAAAGAGAGCATCCTTATCTTGTTCTGGTTTTATACTTGCAAAGCATTTTTACTCTACTATCTTTCTTTGGAGTGTCTTATAAATTAAATCATATTGATATACATAGTATTGTTCTAGTCTTCTATATCATTAATGAGTTTCTCACACTTGCTATATCAATTATTGAGAAAGGACCATGAAAATTTCTAACTGTAATTGTGGCTTGGTTATATTTTCTTGCAGTTCTAACAGTTTTTGCTTTATGTATTTTGTTTTGAGTAATACAACCATTTAAATTTGTTGCAGTCACTGGATGTATTGACCCTTTTAATACCATAAAATTATTGCCTTTTTCTTTGGTAGGATTTACTTCTCTGCAAACTAGTTTTTATGATATTAATATCACCTCAACAGTTTTCTTTTGATCGTCTTATCATTTTTATTTTTGTATTTTTAACAGATTTATATATTTACACTGAAAATGTGTTTCTCATAGGTGGTGAATGGCTTGGCCTTGCTTTTTAAAAATTCAATCTGACAATCTCTGCCTTTTCACTAAGTGTTTAGATAATTTACATTTTCTGTGATTATCGGTATGGACAAGTTTAAGTCAGTATTCTTGTTATTTATTTTCCATCTTGTCCCATATATCCTTTGTTAATCAAATGAAAAAACTGGGGTCTTTTTAAATATATTTTCTGCCCCTCAATTTCTTCAGTAAATCCAGTTTCATGTCTGTTAAGTTTTCTTGAAGTTTTACTATAACTCACTGCTCTTATTGTCATTTTTAAAATTGATTATTCCTTCTAGCCTGCCTTTTAGATAGTCTGAATTTCTGTGCCTTCAAGTTCACTAATATTTTCTCCTACAATGTCTAGTCTGCTGTTAATCCTATGCAGTGTGTATTTCATCTCAGACATTGTAGTCACCTTATATAGAAGTTTGATAATTGATTTAAAATTAAAAAAAAAAGTTTGATTTGGATGATATATATGTGTACACACACAGACACACACACACATACAGACACACACAACACTCCTTAATTCTACTTAACTGTTTGAACATAAGGAATATAGATCTAATTATTTTAATGTCTTTATCTGATAATTCTAACATTCGTGTCATGATTAAGTATGTTTTAACTGAGTTTATCTTCTTCTTATAGGTTGAACTTTCTAACTTGATTTTGAGGGAAGCCTGGTAATATTTTATTAGGTTCCAGATATTCTGGGCATTATCTTGACAGGTGATAGATACTTTTGTATGTCTACAGATATTCTTGATCTTGGATCTTGGACGTAGTCAGTTACCAGAAAGTAGTTTGATTCTGTTTGATCTTAATCACAATATTTCTTATACAATACTACAGCTGTGTTTACTCTAAAGTTAATATCCCACTTTGGTAAGACTCTACTGAGTATTCTGCCCAATATCCATAAATTATGAGATTTTCCTTTCTGTCCTACGGGATCAAGTACTATTCCCAGTCTGGAATTCCCATAGCACCACTCCCATGAATTCTTTCTGTGGTGTTTCCGACAGCATTAGGCTGTGGGATGTTCTGATCAGTGTTGAGCTGAATACATTGAGGAGGATGTTCTTCATATTTCTCAGCTATCCTTCCTTCCAGTACACTGTCCTGTAAATGTCAGTCACCTTGATCTCCAACACAAGTCATTGTACTTTCATAGCCCTGCTTGTTTGTAGGTGGCTAGAGACAGAGACAGGGGTCTGGCAAGTTCCAGTTTGTCTTCAAATACTTCTACTCTAAGTCCAGGGTTCCTTCTCAAATACCAGGCCTACTGACTGAGAGGAAACAACCAAATGTGTTTTTCTAAGCTCAGAGAAGCAATAGCAATGTAAATTTCTACCTTAACCCATGGAAGTTCCACTCCAGAAACTGGATATGTGTAGCTTCCTGCAGTCTTCAATTTGTTCATCCATTCCTGGGCTGCTCAGTAATATTTGAAACTATTTTATGACCTTTAATTTCCCAAATATTTCCAACAATTGTATATTTAATTTGTATATTAACAATTTGTTTTATGTAACAAAACAGTTTATTATTCAGCTGCTCTGAGTGGGCCCTAAATGATTGTTATTATTAATAGCTCAGAACTGTTTCCAGTGCAACATAATTTAAATATGAGAATCTGGAATTAGCTCTCCAATTTATTATCTTTAGAGGCCCTGATGTCCATGTTGCCAGTGATAAAGGGACATTGATAGTTCATAGCATGTAAAATTCAGTAGAGACTTTGGAATTATGGTCAGAATATTATGCTTCACTGTTTAGATATGTGAAGTATAAGAGAATGGTTACATAAATTATCTCCTCTGAAATGACCAAGTGCTTGTAGAAGGCAAGCTTTTGGTTGGCCAAGGATTTGCCACCATAGAATATTTTAGGCAGAATAAGTTAACAATAATGGAGTTATTAATGGCTTCTTGGTTGCAGAATACCTTGGAGTAAGTAAGTGTTTAGCTCAGCTATTTAAATTTCAACTTCAGCACCTGATTTAGAGACCAAAGAGTTTCTTGGGCTTCCCTGAAGGAAACTTTGTCTCTTATAACCACAGGAATCAGATTTTCTGAACCCAAAACCCAAAGTCCTATCTTTTGGATGAGTGGCAGCTGAATTACAACAGATTGAATTCACAACATCATATATCAAAGTGAGGGAATCGTTTGCAAAAAAAAAAAGTACAAAACCCTGTAAGTCAACATGGACAGATTCTGAAGACATTTTAACCCTAAATTTTACTGAACCTCTTTACCAATGGAAATAAGCACTTTTTCTTGTTTTATGAGTTTAATCTCTTCTTGCCTAAAAAAACCTGTAATAGCTTCTTCCGAGATAGAATTCTGGCAGGGTATTGCTAATTCTCCACAGCACCTGCTCCTGTCACTCCTCACTTCTCATTTCTCAATTCTAGATCTACCCCAGAGGATGAGGTACAAAATCTGAGAGACACTCACACCAAAAGCAGTACATGATCTTATTAGTATATATTGAAAGACAAGAAGGATCATATAGGAGAATGAATTCTAAATGTGTTGTGTCAGGAGCAAGGAGTAGAATATTGATCTGGCTAATTGATTGATACAGGCGCACTGAGCAGGATTACTGGATCCCAGGTGTTCATTTGAGTACTGGGGGTGACTCTTAGAGTTGGCTTATTTCCTTTCTGGACTGAAACCTAAACCCTAAGTTGGTCCACACAAAATAAAATTCAAATGTCAGCACTTTCTTGATCGCTGTATAGAAAGGTATCTAAAGGTTTGGGAAATTAGAAGCAAGAATAGATTTATTATAATTGGGCTGTTTACCCCTACTTTGGCTATAAAGCCTAGAAGGACACAGCCAGCTTACTTCATTAGTATGCCTTTCAAACTCTTCACAAGGATTGTAGAGAGACATCATTATAAGATTTTAAAAATGTATCTCCATTAATTTATAAACAGGAAGTTTCTAAACCAGATTCAGTCCATTATTTAATTATGGAATGTTTACCTTGTGTTGGTTTTCCATGCCCAAGTTCTTTCTTGAGGTAATGCTAGGAAGGGGGATATCACACTGCATGTATAGATTGGTTCTATAGGAAAGAAACCTTGAAATTATGAAACTTGGAGTTTACATAGGAACTGCTGCACATCTACCCCACCTCACCTCCAGAGAGAGGAAGAAAGACCTTTGTTCTTTAATGTACTCAAGTCCTTTCTGGAGAGTAGAAGACGGTCCATACCTCAGAATGTAAGTGTTTAGCTCTGGAGATTATAAGAAAGTCTTTATTACTTTTGAATGAGAGCATATGGCTATACCAAAAAGGAGACAGATGTCTTCATATCTATTACCCTTACAATCAGAAGAGCAAATGGTTCTGGGGAAATAAGGAAGAATTCTCTATCTTCATAGCATCCCAACTTTTTTTGTTCAGAAAAACATGACATGCAAAAATATAAAAATATTCGTATTGTTTTTCACACATTGATGAGGGAAGCACACATTTTTTAACAGCTTTGTAGTTATTCTCAGCAGGCTAGTTATAATAGCAGGGAATGTTTTCTTTAACCCAGGCACTCTAGATTCAATGGAAATGGTAAGATTCAACAAGGGTCAAATGGTGCTCTTAATAGCCAGAGAAGCATGGACATGGTTACTGCAATAGGCAGAAGAGATGATATGATAAGGTAATTAGAACGGCTTGACTAGTAGAGCTCTTTAATATTGACTAGTTGATCATTGCATCCTTAGGTAAAATTTAGTAGGCAGCCAATTAAAGTTTCCTTTAATTTGGGTAAGTGGAACAGCTCTAGGTCCAGTGAACAAGTTGCTCATTTTTGCCTCAGGAGAAATGGTTAGAGGTGTGGATCTACACTGATTTGTAATCAGTAGCTAATAGTTGGGCTGAATCTCATGGACTTAGAAAGAATATAATTGGAAAACTGATTATATGAAGCTATGAGAAAGAAATATTTATGTAAACTTTTCTGAATATGAACAAAATGTAAAGATATTTGTGTGCCAGTGAATGACCTCAGAATTTTAGTCATCAGTGGACAAGTTGACCCATCTGTGGATATCAGTCAACTTTTCTCCAGCTACACCTGTCCTTACACTTGTCTACAATGGGTTTATGGACAAAATGAAAATGGCAACAGGAGTGGAGGTTATGCATGAGCTCAACAGCATAGTTTTCTACTCATCAAGGCTGATCTGGCTACAGCCACTAGTGAGTCGCCAACCTGCTAATGACATAGACCAATACTATTCCCCAAAGGGATCAGTCAGTGTGAGGGTAGGTTGTTTATATTCTACCATGTCCATCCTGGATGAAGCAGTAGATTATTCTCACTGGAATGGGCACTTACTCTGCTCAAAATGCTTTGCCCAAACCATGATCTTTTGACTTAGAGAATGTCCTATTTATTATCATGGTGTTCCACTTAGAATTCTTTATGGCCAAGAAATTCATTTTACAGAATATGAAGTGCAATGATGGACTTTTGCTCATAAAATTCACATGTTTTTTAATGTCACCCATCACATGAAAGCTGAGAGAAAAATTGAATGTTCTTTCTGGAGTTTCAATTGCAGTGCCAGCTGAGTGACCATGATTTAGGGGCAATGCAATATTCTATAGGATGCATATGTGCTCCAAACTAGCTAGAATAATATGGAATTATAGCTCCTCTAGCCAGAACCTATGGGTCTAAAATCAAGGAGAGAAATGGGAGTGACTTATTTCACTATTAACTCTAATGATGAATTAGTAAAATTTTTGCCTCTTATCCCCACAACTTTGGTTTCTGGTTTGAAGATCTTTGTTTCTTGAAAGGAAAGTTCTTAGCAGGAAACATGTTAATAGTATGTTAAACTGGAAAGTAAAGGTGTCATTTGACCACTTTCTACTTCTCAGGTCCATGAATCAAACAGGAAAGAATGACATTATTACCTTGGCTGGGGTAATTGATTTTGAGTTTTGTTGTTATGCTCAAGAAGAATAAGGAAGATTATGTCTTGAATGCAGGAAATCTCCTTGGATGTATCTTAATATTTTCAAATCCAGAGATAAAAGTGAATGAAAACTCACAGCACAATACACATAGGACTGCTAATAGTCTAGACTCTTCAGAAACAAAGGTTTCAATAACCCCACTAGTTGAGAAACTAAAAACAACTAAGGTGTTTGCTAAGAGAAAAGGAAATATGTAATAGTGGAGGTAGAGAGAAGTTTTAACTATTAATACTGCAAACATATGACCAGATGCAGAAAGAAACACTATATTGAGTATTTATTTTTAATTTTAATATGAATATAGTTGTTAATATTTTGACAATTTTTCATTTTTCCATCTGCTAATTGTATATATATTCATAGGAATTAATGTTATATCTCAGTGCTTATGTTACTAGACATAAAATGGTGTGTGATCAAGTACAAAAAGCAATAAGTACATCACTGAAAGATGAATAAGATGACACATGAGACTTGATATTCTCTTTGGGGAAATGGTTAGCACAGTTTTGTTTACAGGAGGAATATTTGCATCTCGTTGGGTAGAAGCAAAATTTTATTAGTATTTTCATTTGAAAGTTACATCAGTTAACAGAGATATTTAAGGACGGAAAGTGGACAAGAGTGGGTTGTGGTGTTGTGTGTTGTGTTAACTTGTCTAAGTTATAATTAACTTCCTTAGGATTTCTCTGGCCAGAAGAAAAAAAAAAATCTGTGGGATTTGGGTGGCAGAAATGAAACGCTCAGCCTTTGAAATCTGGAGGTTGTCTTTATAGTTGTTGAAACCCGGAAGCAACAAAGATGCGCTTTCGTAGTTGAATGAATAAACAAACTATGGTACATCCACACAATGTGATATTATCCAGCAAGAAAAGAAAATGAGATATTATATCATAAAAAGATATGAAGGAAACTTAAGTTCATTCTGTTAAGTGAAAGAAACCAGTTTGGAAGACTTTGTAATTCCAACTACAAGACATTCTGGAAAAGGTAAATCTATAGAGATGGATGAAAATAAAAAAAGGCTAGTGGTTGCCAGGAAGTTGGGAGAGGGAGGGAAGAGTAGGTGGAACATGGAAGCGTTTGAGGGCAGTGAAGCTGTTCTGCATGACATTGTGATATTGGATACAGTGCATTAGGCCTTCATCAAATCCACACAGCTCTACAGCATAAGGAGTGATTCCCATTGTAAACTAGGGAATTTAGTTAATAAAATAATCAATACTGGTTCATTAATTACAGCACTTCTGCCACACTAAGCAAGATGTTAGTAAAAACTGGGGGCAGGAAATGAATATATGGAAAATGTACTTTCTGCTCAATTTTTCTCTAAACCTAAAACTGTTGTAAAAATAATCTATTAATTAAAAATAAATCTGAAGGTTGTAGTTATTTAGAAAAGGTGAGGGGAGAATGGTCTCCTTCCTTACTTTAGCTCTGCTGGTCAAAGCCTCTCCAGGACCGCCGCTGTGTGCTTTACTCTGCATTCACTGAGGTCAGAACCATGAAGACCAGGACCCGCACATCCACTTCTATACCTGCCCATCATGGTTACAATCCAGCAGCTGCATTCAGAAATGCATGACTTGCTCATCCATGCCAGGGCTGGCTGGGACTCTTTTCTGATCCTTTCTATAATTTTACCTCCCCAACTTCACCATCAATTGTATGAGATTTAATTCCTGATATAAAGTCTGTATCTCATAATACTTACACTGCCTCTGCTTCCCTAATTGAACCTTAACTGAATCACAAATTTTAGAATATCCTCTCTATTCTATTCTAAAGATTATTTAGTGAAAGCAGGGCTATCGTGTTTGTGATCATAAAGTGAAATTAAAAGACCATTAGGAAAAAAAAGGAGGACATTTCTATTGCTTCATTCTCTGGTCATAGGCCTTCAATATTTGTTTCTCATTTGTGGGTCTATGAATATAGACTTTATCTGAAATTGCTTTGTATATTTAAAGTGACTTGCTATTAACTTCTTGCAGAATTGGTAACATGCTCCTCTACAAGCTACTTAATTTGTGTACCTTATCCAAGCACATGTTTTGCATAATAAATAAACAGTAACTCACTGTCCTGCTTGATGAGTGACTACACATTGTATATTTTAAGCAAGTAGACCACATCTAATTCAAACTGCTTTTAATGGCTTTTATTTTTCTCCCAACAGCTGCTCCATGCAGTAGAGATAACTCTGAACTAAACCACAAGTGTTTATGTAAAAACTCTAGCACAGGGTATATTATCTGACATAATTACACCTTTGAAAGATGCAAATGTGCAACCTGAAACCCTGAACAATCCGTGAGATGTATTCTAATGTACTAATTCTCTGTGTTTCTTGGCCATTGTTACAGATACCATTTTATGCTTAATCAGCCTGTAGGAAGTGTGTGTGTGTGTGTGTGTGTGTGTGTGTGCGTGCGTGTGTTCACGTTGTGATGTTTTGGCTATGGCACTATTTCTGTTAGCTGCTCTTATGAGTATCTCCTAGGAGACAGGCAAAAATACAATTTTATGTCTTCCACTCTTCCTGTCCATTCCATTTGAATGAGAAGCTTGTAGTCACTCTAAGAAAAAACTAACAATAGAATTCTCAAGGGGATGTTTTTGTACTGTTTGACCTAATAGGATTCTCAGCATAACGCACAAGAATCCTCATTATTTAACTCCAGTCAGCCTCACTAGCATCATCTTTGTCTATTCTCTTTCTTTGTACCACAACCTCAGGGCATTCCACACTACTTTTGGTTCTCTGAAACTATCATGTTTTGCTCACCTTCTGGGCTTTGGTTTGTGCAGTTGTATATCTCTAAAATGATTTCTCAAATGCCTAATTTTTTTTATCCATTTAATTTCTATTTATTCCCAATGATGTGCACCCAGCTTCTTTTGGGGCTTTTCACATTGAGGTGGCACATGGTAAATATTGGTTACTGATGGACATCTTGGGGTTCCATTTAGAGATATTTGAATTTTTAATTTGTGTTCTGTTAACACTTCTATTTTCATGTAGTACCATGCCTTGATTAGTGATCCTCCAGCAATGTGTGTGTGATTTTTCAAGCCTACTGAGGGCAGACTCTTCTGGCTTATTCTACTCTTATTTCCTGAACACAGTCTATTGTTATTCTGTGGTTATCAGTTGTTACCAGTTCTATCAGTGCATTCTGGTTCAGTGAAAATGACTGACCAGGCTTCTCTTCAAACCTTCCCAACTCATGGTTTGAGCCTTTGGGATAGAGAAGTCAGGCAACACCATCGGAAAAGAAATGGCCCAATGGGGCATCACAAGCATAAGTTAACTCACTGATGTCTTGTTACTCATCTGGGAGAGATACTATGTCCTTATTTAGAATATACGTTTGATTAATGTACAAAGATGGTAGGAATTTGTATTTACTAATTCAATAGCAATATCAAGAACTTCTAGAATGTATTGAACACTTAAAGTAATGTTGACACAGTCTTAAGCACTTGATGTGTAGTAACTCATTATCCTCATTAAAAATCTAAGAATTAGTTACTATGACTAATCCCACTTCATGGGGTAGGAAATCAAGGCATAGAATCAGAGTGTGTTTTATTTTAGCAATCAAGAGCATAAAACTAAGGCTTTACTTAAGTAAAAATAAAAAAAAGTGATAGAATTGAATTTATATATTTTATGAGCTCCAAGATAAGACCTTTATGTGAGTGACCTCACAATGCAGTTCATTAAGTAAATAGCTAATTCTTACTGATCTTTCTACCAAGTGTAGTTTATATGAGACTTCCTGAGAGATTCTTCTCTAGTCATTCTCCATTCTTTGTATATCATACCTTTTTATATATGCCTCTTATTTTTCTTGACAACACTTACCAAAATCTGTTCTAAGGTACTTACTTCCATGATTTATTCCATGATTTAGCCAGTAAACAGGAATGGAAGCTCTCTCTTTGGGCCATGGTTTCAGATTTTTCTAGTTGAAGGTGAGGTTTCACTGGGGACCTGCACCATCTGCCTCCTGCCTCTATCACTTGTATTCCCCATAACCTAACAGATCACCATGGATCAGATTGGAGAAATCAGTTGGTTTGCTAAGAGGAAGATGCAGAAATAATAAGAGAGATTGAGATGTTGGCAATATCAAATCCTGAGATTTCCATAAATTCTGTGAGACTTTTGTACTTTCACAAAGGAACTTCTCAGAGAAGAAATAGATGCAGACATTAAGGCTACAACTCAACAAGCAGATGTATCCTCATGATACATTCTACACAAGAAGAGACATAACTTCCTTAGAGAACATCATCCTTTTACAAAATCTCAAAAGATGATCTTCTGTGGCACAGAAGCAATCTCATAGAAAATACATATTCAGGACTTCTCGTTTATTAAGCCATTTAAAGGCCTGAAAATTTCCCTCATTTTAACTCAAAATTCAACAATTCAGGCATTTTCTGTCAGAGTCCTCACTTAATCTGTTTACTTATGCTTCTATCCATCCATTATCTTTTGTTCATTTAAGATTATTTATTAAGTATTTTCTCTGTGTTAGACACTGGTTAAGGCACTGGGAATACAAAAGTGAATAAAACAGACAACAAACAAAATAAAATGAAAATACCTTGCTTCATGGAGCTTACATTCCAGTGGAAATACTTGAGTCCCAGAGTACTAATGACAGAGTTATCTGTAATACACAAGTGAGACATTTGTACCAAGCACCTCATTGACTTTTGAAAGGCTGAAACAGGAGCATCCAAATGAAAATATCTATATAAAATAGTATTTCCTATGCAGCTGAGCTATTAGCAGTAGTCTTATATAAAATTAAATCATGCCCTTTCACATTTCATGGGAATCTCCACTACCATTCCAATATCTAACTTTTTTGATTTATTGTAAAATGAAGGAATCTTTACTCCTGGATTTATTCAGCACTGATTTTCAGCTTCTACTGAATTCTGTCACACAGCTCACTTCAGGCGACTGCTCCTCTTTCTTGGTCACTGTGTGTTGACCTAAATGTGGAACATAACCCCTTTACCTTCAATTCTACAAAGCACTACTCATTACAACCCACTATGTATAGTGGATTTTTACAAAAATTCAGGGTAATGACCGGTGATTATGGTGCACAAACCCAACAAAGCACAAGAAGGGGAAAATTTTACCATTAAATTTTAGCTAGACCGAATAGTTTTTGTTTGTTTTGTTTGGAGACAAGGTCCTGCTTTGTCCTCCAGCCTCCACAGGCTAGAGTGCAGAAGCATAATCACAGCTCACTGCACCTCAACTTCCCAGGCTCAAGTCATCCTCCCACCTCAGCCTCCTGAGTAGGTGGGACCACAGGTGCCCACCACCACACCCGTGGTTAGTTCTATTCTTAAAGCTTCCAATAACCTTGCTATCCTACCAGTATCTCCCCTAGAAATGAGTAGACCCATGCAGACACGTGCTAATACACTCCCCGAGGCATCTGCACACTCACCATTTTCTTCTTAAGTTCTAACTTGTTTCTATTTTGCTGAACGTTTTCTTTTATGTTGGACTTTTTTCTTTTCAACCTCACTTACTCTCAGTAGAATGTAAGCTCCAAATGTTCCAGGGGTTTTCAGTCTGATGCATTCTCTGTTAAAGCTCTAAGATTTAGATCAGAGGTCAGCAAAGTGCAGCCTACAGGTAGTATTTGGCCTGTTACCTGTTTTTGCATGAGCTTTCAGCTAAGAGGAGTTTTTATATTTCACATGGCTAAAAACTTATTTCAAAAGAATAACGTTGTAAGGCACGTGGAAAGTACATAAAGGTAAAAATGTTAACCTTCATGAGTACAGCATGTTTGTTCGTGTTACATTCCATTTGTATGGAATTCTGTGGCTGCTTTTGTGCTATAATGGCAGAATAATAGCAACAGAGAGCTTGTATTTACTGTTTATCCCTTTACAGAAAACATTGCCAACTCCCAAATTAGAGGGTTTCCTGTTATATAGGCATTAAAACAACATTTTTAACATTATATCCAAAAAGGACTTACCACTACTAAATTGAAGATTTCATCCTATGTCCATGAATAATCATTTAATACTCACTGAATGTCAGTATCACTGAATGTCAGCATCTTCAGCTAAAACCTAGAGGAAGAGTTCTATCTGTCTTGTCAAAATAAAAAAGCCGTGAGACTCAAATGAGATGTAAATAAAGTTCTTTGAAATCTGACAAACTTGTAAATTTACATGTTAACTGAGAGTGGCAGGAAAAGGGGTAAATTGAGATGTTAGACAACATCTGAAGTGTTACATAGTTGCAGATCCCTTTATAACTCATTGAAAATGGCAAGGAATGAATCCCCACAAGTCAACTCCTCTCTGACCTCCAACTTTACAAGCATCATATGATTATATCGATATAATAATATAAATAGGCCGGACATGGTGGCTCATGCCTGTAATCCCAGCACTTTGGGAGGCCGAGGCAGGCAGATCATGAGGTCAGGAGATCGAGACCATCCTGGCTAACAGGGTGAAACTCCGTCTCTACTAAATAATACAAAAAATTAGCTGGGCATGGTGGTGGGCTCCTGTAGTCCCAGCCACCTGGGAGGCTAAGGCAGGAGAATAGTGTGAACCCGGGGGTTCCCGCCAATGGTGGAACTTGCAGTGAGCCGAGATTGCGGCACTGCACTCCAGCCTGGGCAACAGAGCGAGACTCCATCTCAAAAATAAATAATATAATATAATATAATATAATATAATATAATATAATATAATTAATATAAATAAAAGCAAAGAACAAAGCCCAAGTTTTTATGGAAAAGTGATCCCTAGTCATCCAACGGACTGTCTAAGTATCAAGACAGTGAAGAAGAAAGAAAGAAGACTCATGTGCAATGCACTTGAGCTCACCAATAAATCTTAAACCTCAGTTTTCTCATCTGCTAAATGATACATTTTTTCTTTCCCTCATCATATTGTTTTGAAACTTTGGAGAGAGATTGCAAGCAGTCACATTCTACATATTTTCCCCCTTAACCAGCACACAGTAGGTGTATGCTGATTAAATAAAGTTTTATGGTTCTGAAAGGAGTTTTGGAATGGAAACTTTTATCTGCCAAAATATGTATGCCAAAGACATGTGTTGTTTGAAGCCAGTCCCAAATGTCCTAGACTCTTCTAAAAGGTAAAGTTCAAAAAGAATATTATTAAATTCTACAAAAACAATTCAAAACGCCCAAAACAGATGAAAGTGTCATTGTGATTAACCAACAGTACACATTTTAATGCTTTTATAATAAACCAGGGTGAGTACCTTGCATTCCCATCAGCAGAGTGAGTGGTCGGGAATATTGCACATTAATGTGAGTTACAGTGTCTGGGAGTTGTTCTTTCCAAAGACGTATTAACAATTCTCACTCCATCTCCAGGGAGATTGCCATGGAACTCTTTCAGGGTGCTTATTTCAGAAACCTGAAGCCTAGATCAGGTCCATATGATTAAAGTAAAGTGGACGAGGAAGGCAAGATTTCAAATCATAAACCCAGCCACCTCCTAAAATGTCGCAAAGATGATCTAAGTTAGTCATGTCCTCTCAGACTTTGGAATGTTTCCAAACAAGCTGGGAGAAGTTGCCAACAATAAGGATGAATACAGCTCATTAGGGACACAGACTATCTACTGCTGCCTTTCCAAAAATCTTCCTACCTCTCTGATTCTCTTTGTATTTTTCTTTGACTTCATTTGTTAATTCATTCATTTATTTATGCAAAAACGTCATTTTCTATGACTTATATTCGATTCTGAATATTTATGTATAAACAAAATAAACATGGTCATTGTCTTCGAGTTGTACATAGCACATAGGGCCTACCTCTTTGATTTTGAGTTTCTACTAATGACTACCCTTTATTCTGATGTCCACTCTTAGCTTTCTGAGGCCTATGTCCGCAAGAGGCCAGATGAATTCAAAGAAGGATTCATAGTTCCCTTGGGACTTTTTGAACATTTTTCCATTTGTTTCACTGCAAATTATTTTATTTTTTACTGGTTTAGTCCAGAACTATTCATGACAAACTCTTCTGTGTACTTGCACCATTTTAGGTACTGAAGATAACATATCCTGAAAGAATTACAAAAATGATGAGGGAGACTGAAAATAAATAATACTGATATATAATACAGTCTAAAATGATTCACACAAAATACAATTATCTAGATGTAATTAAATGTTTATTTTATGAATAGGGTGATTCATCGACTGTCATGTACTGAAGATGAAGTCACAGAAAATCTCTTTAAAAAAGAGAAATAATAGAAATACTACATCTTCTTCCACATAGAAAAAGAGGGTCATTGCTGCACTGGGTTCCTTCAAAATTCATATATTAATCTTTTTTTCAATTTTTGTTTAATTGTTATTAAAAGTAAGTATTTCTTTTCTGTTTGAAAAGGGGCTTTTTGCATATTTATTTATTTATTTATTTAATCTTTTATTTCCATAGGTTTTTGGGGAACGGGTGGTGTTTGGTTACATGATTAAGTTGTTTAGTGGTGATTTGTGAGATTTTGGTGCACCCATCACCAGAGTAATATATACTGTACCCAATCTGTAGTCTTTTATCCCTCACCTCCCTCCAGCTATGAAGATGCAAAGCCATATATTAAATTTTTAACCTCTAGCACCTCAAAATGCAACTGTATTTGGAAATATGTTCCTTAAAGATGTACTTATGTTAACAAGAAGTCGCTATGAGGTGGATTAGATAGGATGGGCATAACCTCCCTTAAAGGGGAACAAACTTGCCAAATAGATGCAGAGGAAAAACTGCCCAACAGTGCACAAACCACATCGTGGGCTTATGGTTAGAGTATCCTGCAGCAAGGAGGTAGAAGAAGAGAAGGGGAAATCTCCAAATTCATGAAAGTACAGAAACCCATGATTAATGTCCTTGGGTTGACCTGTTGCTCATTATAATAGTAAAACACACACCCCTGGGTGGAGACTTAAGATGCCAATGTGACATGCGATGTATGTACTGGCATGTACATCAATAGCACATGTGCATCCGGAAGACCACCCAGAACATGCTTAATAGCAACAACCCTTCCCACCCACTTTATAAATAATCTCGTAAGCGTCCCATAAAGGGACACTCCCCAGTGTCAGTCAGTGCCATCTTACCTTTCAGCAGCCCGCTCTGACCAGCTCTCAGAGTACACTTTCCCTTTGCAGTAAATTCTCTTGTTTACTTTTATTTTGGATTCACTCTCAAATTCTTTTGTGCAGTGAAGTCAAGAACCTGAACCAGCCCACTGGCTACAACTAGGGTTGTCCCTAATCCAATATGCCTCAGAAGAAGAGAAAATTTAAACTGATACACAGGAAAGCAATCCCACGTGGAGCCACAGGCAGCAGACAGCCAGCTGTAAGCCAAGGAGAGAGGCCTCGGAAGAAACTGAATCCCAAAAATTTGAGACAGGTCTCAGTTAATTTAGAAAGTTTATTTTGCTGAGATTGAGGACATGTGCTCGTGACACAGCCTCAGGAGGTACTGATGATATGTGACCAAGGTGGCCAGAGCACAGCTTGGTTTTATACATTTTAGGGAGACATGAGACATCAATCAAGACATGTAAAATGAACATCGGTTTGGTCAAAAAATGTGGGACCACCCAAAGCAAAAGCGGGATAACTGAAGCAGGAGGAGGCTTCCAGATCACAGGTAGGTGAGAGACACATGGTTGTATTCTTATTTATTTATTTATTTATTATTATACTTTAAGTTCTAGGGTACATGTGCACAACTTGCAGGTTTCTTACATACGTATACATGTGCCATGTTGGTGTGCTGCACCCATTAACTCGTCCTTTACATTAGGTATATCTCCTAATGCTATCCCTCCTCACTCCTCCCATCCCATGACAGGTCCTGGTATGTGATGTTCCCCTTCCTGTGTCCAAGTGTTCTCATTGTTCAATTCCCACCTATGAGTAAGAACATGCGATGTTTGGTTGTCTACTCTTGGCAATAGTTTGCTGAGAATGATGGTTTCCAGCTGCATCCATGTCCCTACAAATGACATGAACTCATCCTTTTTTATGGCTGCTTAGTATTCCATGGTGTATATGTGCCACATTTTCTTAATCCAATCTGTCATTGATGGACATTTGAGTTGGTTCCAAGTCTTTGTTATTGTGAATAGTGCCACAGTAAACATACGTGTGCATGTGTCTTTATAGCAGCATGATTTATAATCCTTTGGGTATATACCTAGTAATGAGACAGCTGGGTCAAATTGTATTTCTAGTTCTAGATCCTTGAGGAATCGCCACACTGTCTTCCACAATGGTTGAACTAGTTTACAATGCCACCAACAGTGTAAAAGTATTCCTGTTTCTCCACATTCTCTCCAGCACCTGTTGTTTCTTGACTTTTTAATGATCACCATTGTAACTGGTGTGAGATGGTATCTCATTGTGGTTTTGATTTGCATTTCTTTGATGACTAGTGATGATGAGCATTTTTTCACGTGTCTGTTGGCTGCATAAATGTCTTCTTTTGAGAAGTGTCTGTTCATATCTTTTGCCGAAGTTTTGATGGGGTTGTTTGTTTTTTTCTTGTAAATTTGTTTGAGCTCTTTGTAGGTTCTGGTTGTATTCTTTTGAGTTTCTGATTAACCTTTCCAAAGAAGGCAATAAGATGCATTTATCTCAGTGTGCAGATGGATATCTTTGAATAGAATGGGAGGCAGGTTTGCCCTAAACAGTTCCCAACTTGAATTTTCCTGTTAGCTCAGTGATTTTCAGAGCCCAAGATATTTTCCTTTCACAAAACCAACCCTCATGACAGCTTGATCTTGGACGCCTAAACTTCGGAATTGTGAGACAATAAACTTATATTGTGAAAGCCACCCAGTCTGTGATAATTTGTTACAGTGACTCTAGCAAAATACAGAGAAGAATGGAACAGGGTCTCATCCCCTCCTCTGTGAAGCCTTGTCCTGTGAGGCCCATCTTCATTGCTTTTGCTGTAAGACTCCTGAGCTGCTGCTGTTTTTCCCTTATTTTTATTCTATTAGTGCTGACACTTTTTTTTCCTACCATATAAGCCTTACGTTTACCATGTTGACACTGAACTCTATTCTGAAATTATTTGTGGAGCAGGGAAAAGAAACAGTGTCTCAAGACCCCCCAGAATTCTGATTTTGCCACTTACTCAGTGACAGTAATTGAATCTCTTCACAATTTTGAGCTTCCCTGGCTGTACTAGCCCACAGAGATACTGCCCAACTTACTAGATGGTTGTCAGGAATAAATACAAGACTACAAGCCCAAGTGTCCAATAGAGTAAGCACTTAACATATTTATACTCTTGAATATGTTGATTCTAAATATCCTGGGGCAGCTTGTTCCAATTTAATGAAACTGAGTTGTGGAAAAAATATCTATATTGAGTCCCAAGATTACACAGGTACCTTTTACTCTTGAATGTAAGTTCTGCTGAACGAGCCAAGGCACAATATTTCTCTGTGGAGTCAGAAAGTAAATTAAGTAACTGTTTTCTCCTTGGTGCTTTGTTTTCATGTTTTTCTTCCAGTTGTTGAGTGTGATGCTCCACTGATTTTAGAGCGACCAAGGCAATTTAGGGGATCAACACTGAGAAATATGGGAGAGCAGAGACAGCCTAGATTGTTCACAGGGTCGATGCTGAGTCTATGTTTTTGAAAATCTAGAAGGATCTGGGTAGAAAATCCAAGGCCTTGTACAGAACCAGATGAAAAGTGGAAGGTCAGACAGAGGAAGGTGAGAGATGGCCAGTGAGACCACAGTGAAGCAAAACCAGACACAGTTCTAGAGATGTTTGTATATTAGTCTGTTTTCACGCTGCTGATAAAGACATATCCAAGACTGGGTAATTTATAAAGAAAAGGAGGTTTAATGAACTCACAGTTCCACCTGGCTGGGAGGCTTCACAATCATGGTGGAAGGCAAAAGTCACATCTTACATTGGGCAGGCAAAAAGGAAAATGAGAGTCAAACAAAAGGGGTTTTCCCTTGTGTAACCATCAGATCTCCTGAGACTTATTCACTAGCATGAGAACAGTATGGGGGAAACCACCTCCATGATTCAATTGTCTCCTACTGGGTTTCTCCCACAACCTATAGAAACTATGGGAGCTACAGTTCAAGATGAGATTTGGGTGGGGACATAGAGTCAAACCATATCAGTTTGTCAACATTAACACTGGCTTTTTCTTCACATCCTCTAATAAAAAAGCATAACTTTTCATATTCTCAAGGTAATATTTACCCATTTAAAATATTAGATTCAATTAAATAGAATAAATTTTAAAATACCTATAATTTCATCATAGAGAAAGTAGCACTATCAGCTCTTTGCAGTCTCTTTAGCCTATATATATAAATTATTGGTTTAATTCCTGAAATGTTATCATGTTGTGTACAGTCATTTGTAGCATACTATTTGGTACTTGAAAATTGAAAAAAATATTAAACATCTCCACATGTCCATACATACTTAACCTTATGTGGGAAACTGAAATTTATTTATATTTTTGGTTGCTCTGCAAATTGGTAGAATCTTTGTACCAGGTTACTTGTTAATGCAGGAAAAGCTTAAAGTGACTTGGCCCTTTGACACAGTATGGTCTTACTGATGCTTTAATTTGGACTTCTTTGATAAGAATTTAAAAGGATATATTTTATATATTTCATGGCTATTTCCATTTATTATTAATCAAGTGAAATATTAATATACATTTTCTCATTTTTTCTATTATGTATTTAAAATTCCTCACTGATTTTTTTTACATATTAAAAATATTGATCCATTATCTGTAATATATTTTGACAATTTATTCTTTACCTTTTTATATTGTAATGTTGGATGATAACACATTCAAGTCCTTTCATAGATTGATGAAAGAATCTAGGCCCTTCTTATTAGGAAAAAAATGTGGGTTTGCAGGATATTGAAAATTAAACAAGAGGGAAAAATTGAAAGAAAAAAATAAAGGAAGGAACGAAATACAAGAAGGAATAAATCCCAGTATAGATCAGGACCAACCTTATTTTATGCTAATTTTTCTTGAAGTTTGGACATAAATGTAGACAGTATTTATCAAAAGACAAGAAAAAGATAAATTTCAAGTCAATTTCTTCTTGAAGCTCAATATGCATTTAAATGGTTTGACTAACCTTTGAATTCACTAAATGAGTTAATTGAATTATGTGGTTTCAACCAATGGAGCTTCTAGTCATTTGTCTCCAGAAGAGTTTGAAAGTATTGAGCCCTTTTACCAGAGGTCAAATGGTGATAGCCTCTAGGATCAATTAGTAGGCCAGCTAATTAGGTGTGATTAATCAGCTCTGAACCATGAATTGTTCTTGTGTAAGTGTTGTCTCTTTAGCATATGAGCTTTGCTGACTAGCTGGGCTACTTCTGATGGACTGGATACAAAGATAGGCTTTGCCCATATATAGAAATTATGTCCCATGAAGGAGATGGAAGAAAATAGCTAGTCTGGAAGCAGCATGTCATATCTGTCATTTTCACTTTTTTTGCAACATGCCTAACTCCTAGAAATATATTTGGGCCGTCTTGTGTTGAGCATGATAATAATGTTAGTGCTAAAAATAGGAACTTAGTCTATGATTCTGTTTTCACTTAAGAGAAAGTAAGTGTAGATGAAAGATAATGAGCATGGAATCTGAACAGTCTCGGTCCAACTCCTGACTCTATCATTTACCCTGACTCTTAGCTAATAATTTTTATAATACTTTTTCTGAGGCTTATCACTTGTACACAAGTTCTAGATATTCCACTAAGCCTTCTTCTAACTCCATTTCCCTAAATAGGGCTAATTTTCAGGTAGTCAAAAATAACCAACTAAAAAATAATTGCCATGGTTTAGGAGTGACTTTGTTTCCCCTAGGGCTTACTAAGGTATTTTTGCCCTTGGTGATTTAAAATGATGTCGAGGAGACACCACTCAGTCTCAGGAAGAACAATAGAAAATCACCAATCACTGACACTTGATCTTTGAGATGTCAGTTCAAAGTCATCTCCAGTAAGTTCCATCTATTTATCTTTGTTTTGTTGCATTTGTTTTGGGTTTTTGGTCATGAACTCTTTACCTATGCCAATGCCTAGAAGAGTGATTTTTTGATATTATCTTCTAAATTTGTTATGGTTTCAGGTCTTAAATTTAAGGCTTTGATAAATCTTGAGTTGATTTTTATATAAGATGAGAGATGGGGATCCAGTTTCATTCTTCTACATGTGGAGTGTCAATTATCCTATGCATCCAACAAAGGACTAATATTCAGAATCTATGAGAAACTCAAACAAATCAGCAAGACACAAACAAATAATCCCATCAAAAAGTAGGCTAAGGACATGAATAGACAATTCTCAAGATACGCAACAACAAACGTTTAAAAATAACATCACTAATTATCAGCGAAATGCAAATCGAAAGGACAGTGCAATACCACCTTACTCCTGCAAGAATGGCCATACTTTAAAAATACAACAATAATATATGTTGGCATAGATGTGGTGAAAAGGGGAACACTTTTACACTGCTGGTGGGAATGTAAACTAGTACAACTACTATGGAAAACACTGTGGAGATTCCTTAAAGAACTAAAAGTAGAACTACCATTTGATCCAGAAATCCCACTACTGAGCATCTACCCAGAGGAAAAGAGGTCATTATATTAAAAAGACACTTGCATGCACATGTTTATAGCAGCACAATTTGCAATTACAAAAATATGGACCCAGGCTAAATTCTCATCAACCAAAAAGTGGACAACAAAAATGTGGTAGGTCCAGGTCCGGTGGCTCATGCCTGTAATCCCAGCACTTTGGGAGGCCAAGGCAGGTGGATCACCTGAGGCCAGGAGTTTGAGACCAGTCTGGACAACATGGCAAAACCTTTTCTTTACTAAAAACACAAAAATTAGCCAGGCGTGGTGGTGCATGCCTGTAGTCCCTGCTACTCAGGGGGCTGAGGCAGGAGAATTGTTTGAACTTGGGAGATGGAAGTTGCAGTGTGCCAAGATCATGCCACTGTACTCCAGCCTGGGAGCTTGGGTGACAGAGTGAGACTCCACCTCAAAAAGAAAAAAAAATAAAAATCATGTGGTACATATATACCATGGAATACTACTCAGCCACAAAAAGAAATAAGGATGAAGTTGGGGACAACTATTCTAACTGAAGTAACTCAGGTATTAAAAAGCAAACATTGTATGCTCTCATTTACCAGTGAGACCTAAGCTATGAAGACACAAAGGCATAAGAATGATACAATGGACTTTGGGGACTCAGGAGGGAGGGCAGGAGGGGGTTAAGGGATAAAGGACTACACGTTGGGTGCAGTATACACTGCTCGGGTTATGTGGGTGGACCAAAATCTCAGAAATCACTACTAAAGAACTTATCCATGTGACCAAATACCACCTGTTCCCCAAAAGCTATTGAAATAAAAATAAAAAATAAATGAAAAACAAACTCATCACCAATGCAGGAGCTTTTCTGATGATCCCCATTACCTTGCTTCTTCCAAGCAGTAAATTTACAGACCTGCCTTTATCTGGTATTTGTCCCTGGCTGTGACACTCTTTCATCACGCCCTATATGCACAATCAGTTGCCAAGTTCTGTTGACTCAACCTTCTAAAATCTCTGGAATCCACTTGTCTCATGTTTCTCAGGACCCCACCACCACCACCCCTGTACCTTACAGGTAATATTACACTCATTATACTCACTTACATTATTGCAACAGCCTGTTTTCTCTGCCCCGATATTTGTGCCCTCACATCTATTTTCACCATTTCCCAACTAGGGAGATTTCTACTAAAATAAATACCAGATGATGTCACTTTTTCCTAAAATCTTTTAGAAGTTACCCATTACACAAAGAGTAGAATCCCATCACCCCAGCAAATCTTCAGTCCTGTAGTGTGATTCAACCAACTTACATTTTCTGCAAATTGACCTTCATAATACATCATATGTGAAATCACGTGTCTTGCAGTTCTCCAGTCCATCAGTTCTATGTCCTTATAAAGAATGGCTGCCAGCTTGTGTACTGGTCTTTTAGGACCTTCTTCTATGAAGTTTCCACCAGTCACATTAGGTGTTATTTCTCCCAGCTCCAATGACGTTCAATCATACCTCTATTTTTAGGGCTTATGCTGGAATGTGGTTGTCAAATGATTTAAAAAAAATCTTCAGAAAAGGGATCACGTTTTTATTCCTGTGTCTCCAACTGAGCACACTGTCTGCTTATATTAAGTTTTCAGAACAGGTGTATTGAACATGTGAATCAATCCACGAATGAATTTTTTTTTCCTCCTTTGATTCTCAATTGCCTTTGACTTACTCTTGTCTCACCATGGGATGTTGCTTAGGATGCTGATCTCTACATATGCCTATCTCTCTGGTAGCATGGCAAAAGTCTAAGGACTTTTGTTTCAATTATTTTTGTATTCTTTATAATACATTCACAATATATGACACATAGTAGGAACTCTAAAAATTTGTTGAGTAATCCATAGATCCATTGATTTATTTATTTACTTGTTTACTAATGGAATATTTTGAATACCCATGGCCCACTGTATTAACCCTTGTTTCCTAGAAATGGAGCCCATGGCAAAAACTTGCATGTTCACTCTGTATTTGTGAATACAACCCCAGGAAAGTGAGCGAGTCAGGGAGGAATGGAGAATAAATAAAATCATGTACATTTCTGAGATGCTCACAGATTCCACACAAGCACAACTGATGGCAAAGCCTCACAGAACATCTTCAGAGATTATTATATATGTATGTATATAATGTTTGTATTATATATTTGTGTATGTGTGTTTGTGTGTGTGTATTTACCCCAATGTAAATGTAGAAATTAGGTGTGAGTATAGATTACAAGTGTGTTACACCAAAGAGAATGGGGCACAATATTAGTCCGGGACACATCCATTGATATGGAGTCACTTAGTAGAGATTCTGGATTTCATATGTTAATTTATGTGGCAGTAAGTGGCTTGAAAATTCACTTGTTCAAAGAAGCAAAAGCTTCCTTGGCATGATGTGAAAGAAGGAATCTGTTATCTGCAAAAGATAAAAATGTTCTAGTTGATTTACCATATGCAATCTGAACCCTCACCTCTTCACTATATTCTTCCAGACAACCCAGGAGACATTCTTTTTACTGAGACGTAGAAAAACACATTAGAGTGTAGAGCACCTTCATTTTTGAAATGTTCTGCTATGATTTGAATGTTTTTGTCTCCTCCAAAATTCATGTTGAAACTTAATCCTCAATCGAACAATCCTCTGGTATTGGGAGGTGCGGACTTTGGAATGTGATTGAGCCACGAGCGCTCAACCCTCATGAATGGTATTAGGTGTCCTTACAGGTGAGCTTGACAGAGGGAATTCATCTTTTTTTTTTTTTCTCTGCCCATTCAGCCTCTTTTGAGGTGTAAGAACACAACATTCTTCCCCTCTGACATGCCATCTTGGACACAGACCCAGCTCTCACCCAATACCAAACCTGCTTGTGCCTTGATCTTGGACTTACAACCTCCAGAACTGTGAGAAATACATTTCTGTTTGCTATAAATTACCCCGTCTTAGGCATTCTGTTATTGCTCCACAAATGGACTAAGGTGCTTCCCTTTATTGCGTCACATTTACCAGACGAGATGGTTCCATTAAGATAGATTCATCTAATTTCAGTGGGGATGATGGGATACCAGGCTGGGAAAGATGAGGTGGCAGCACTAAACCCCTAAAACCAAGGTAGGCACAGTTAATGTAAAACCAGCAGGAAAACACTGGTGAATCACTGTGTCTTTGATCAGTTTCCCTATAAATGAAATAGGTAGCCTACTGGAGTATCAATTTATAGTTATAGCACAAGGCTTTCTAGGTCTGGAAGCCAAAAACCTGACTCAAAGTTGCAACAGTGTAGACTCATAGTCCTTTGGGAGTTTTTAATCTAAGCTGGTTCAAAGACTTGATCATATTAAGAAAATATCCCCTAGCAGTTTCACAGTGTGTAATGTTAACTAATCTTGCAAGCCTTTCCTGCAGGGACCTGAAGCCATTTTCTAGAGTGGCTACAATGGGGAAACAACTAAACATGGGTTGAAAATTGACCCTAATTCCGGGGAACCCAAAATGCTAATTTAACTGATCAAAGAGGATACTTATTGCAATCATATGATAAATGAAATATTAGCTTAAGTTAAAATTGCAGGATGTTAGTGACTTTATTATATCAATATATGGTTATATTCCTAATTCCTAAATTAATAATTGGCACATAAATACCTGGAAATCTGTAGAATCCCCATTTTGGCTTTCTCACCTATTGGGTAGTGGCCATTACTGTAGGAAGGGGTAAGAAAAAGATTCTGTAGCTTTCTCTTTATAGTAATGTTAATTATGGTAATGCATGTTAATCTAGGAGCAATATTTTATTTTCATGGAAATTGCAGAGGATCAAATACTTGAAATATGCAAGGTTATAAAAACATATGATATTCACACTTAATTTGCATCTTTTGCCTGTGCAAAAGTTGAATGTGTCTTGAAAGAGACTTAGCACCAATATACCCAAGTTATGAATCCAATCGCTGCTGATATTACATATGTATTATAATTGGGAAGCAAATCAAAACAGTCTCTTTCAAAATGCAGCTGTTGGCTGAATGGTTTTTCTCCCTTTGCAATTTTCAAGAGCATCAGAAGCAGTCTCATAGTATATACCAGATCTAACAGTATACATTTTAGAATCTTGTTACAGGACTGGACCAACTCTTCTTTTCTCTGCCTAACACAGTCTGCGGAGTTATTGATCATTCTGACATTCCAAGATCATCATACCCATCCTCCACATCTATGCTACTATGGATCCGATGAGCAGAATTATACTAAATGCCTAGGAAGTACTTACAAGAACCAGAGAAACAGAGAATTTGAACAAAATTTCAAGGGTCCACTACTTCAGTGAAATTCCTAGAAGTCGAATAGTCAAGAGCATGTAAAGATAGCTCTTCAAAGGTAATAGGCAAGTTGCTGCCTTTTGTACCATCTACCTCAAAAATGAAAACCAAAAGGATGCACAAGTCTTATTACGCCTTTTTTCCTGGATTTTAGAGGCAGCACATAACATATTTAAGTATGTTTCTGTGGCCAATCTTTAGAGTCACCCATAAACTTACCAGACATCAGTTATAAACAGAATAAGAGAAGGTTCTGTACCAAGTCCAAGCTTCAATGCAAGCTTTTCTCCTAACTGGTCCTTAAGATCCAGCAAAGCGAATGTGTTTGTGGTTTGGTAGAGGTGGTATGTTTAATCTCTCAAAAGAACCAATAGGAAAATCACACAGCAAGCCTCCCTCTAATAAATCCATGCCATCTTCTATGGATAACTATTTACATTTTATACACAGCCCTTGGCTTGCTACTGGGTCATAGTAGAGGCTGAATACTTAATATGGGACATCAGATAGCCATATAAGCAGAGTTTCCTATCATGCTCTGGTTGTTATTTGACTCACCAAACCATAAAGTTGAGTGTATGAAAAAAAAAACTGTCAAGGGGAAAATAGTGCACAGGAAATTAGACTTGAGCTGGTCTAAAGGGCACAAGAAAATTATTTGCACAGATAAAGTCAGCTCCTTCAAAACAGATTACCACAACATTACGTGTTCTCATTTAATTTATGCTTATGTGACCTGGTGTGGACAAACTCAGGCTTGTTTTACTGATGGTTCAGCCCAATATTCTAGAACAAACATGAATAACTGCAGACCAACAACCCTACTTCAGAGTTTCCCAGTTTTGACAACCTCCCCAGGAGACAGAATTTCAAGTGATACATTAGATTATCTATTTTGTCTAGACAGAGATATAACCATAAATATAAATTTGCATGGATTCTTAAGCAGTCGATAACTTGAAATTGCTTGAACACATTGGATCCTATTCATTACAGAGGAACAGAGACAAATCCTATTTCCTACAGAAGTCTTTGGGTAAGCTATGTTACTCAGGCCTAGTATTGACGGGAATAATTAGAATCCTAGTTGTTATCTCAGAGCTGTGCCTTTGTATCGGCTGGGATAAGTCACGTTTACATTGGGTTGCCTCAATGTTGACTAATCTAGTCCCTACCATGGTAGTGGTGGGGGCTTAACAAGAGTCCAAAGAGGACCTTGGGCAGGAGAAGCCAAGGAGATAAACTCTGATTTGGATGAAGGGAATAAAGTTATGTGATATAGTGTATCTGAAACTTTCAGGAAAAAGTGAAAATATTAATAGGTTTTTCTTCTTATGGTTAACTCTCTCTTGCAAACTTTGATCAGCTATCCCTGTTGGTATGCTTTTTCTCTTTCTTCCTTCCTTCCATTGTAGCTAGTACTGTGATACCAGATTTTTTTTTCTTTTCTTTTCTTTTTCCTAGTGAGGTAATCTCAATCTGCTTGAAAGACTATCTAAAATTAGGATGGGAAACCAACATATACAAACTTAGAAGTAGTATCCATAGACCAGATTTGTTCTAGGATTTAACATTTTGTCTTCTTTTATTTACTAGCACCCTAAGAAAATAAAATTCTGAACTTGTCTGTTCAAGATTGAGATGTGAGTCTCAATCTTGAGAATATGTAGAATAACCCCAACAATCAGGCAGCCTGACTTGATTCTCATCTGGGCCAAGGTGGCTTCTGTTTCATCCAACTCTCCAGGATTACAGATCAAATAAAAATATAGGGGTGAATCCAGAGGTAATAAAAATTATGAAAAAAGAGAATCATGTGTATGTCTCTTCTGAGTTTAACAACCAAGGAATTGGATATTAAAACTCCTAACAAGATAGCTTTAAAAAATAGATGTAACAAAGACATACTTACGTGTCATGCACAGTGATAGGGACACCAACATGATGAGATATAGTTCATTTTCTTTGTGCTCAAGAAAGTGATAAACACTGTATACATGAGAATAAAATACATGATTACAAAAGCATAAAAAGGGGTATAATATCATTTTGTGGAAATGCAGATGGAGAATATATCATCTGTTGTAGACAATTGCTATTTTTTTTTTGCCTACCCAGTCTCTGTTTTCTTTTCTGGTGATATCACTCCGATTTCCTTTTAAAAACACATACTCCCTCCATTCTCAATCCACATGTGTTCATTGCCCTTATCCAAGCTCCTGGGTGGTTATGTGATCCAAATTGAGCCCATGAGAGTTGATAATAAGATTTGTCTGAGCTTCAGAAAAGAGAAACACTCTCTCTTTCTCCTCTTTCTTTTTTTTTTTTTTTAATTTTTCTTCTTATAGTGAAGAAAGTTTTAAGGACTATTGAAACTGCTGCCAACCAGTTTTTTCACCATATAGAAAGATCTTACCTATACAATATGGCTTCTACACTGGCAAGGCAAGGACCTAGTTGGAGAAAGAGAAACAGAGACCATGTCTTTGCAGCCCTTAGATCTAGCCATGACTGAAGTTATATTTAACTTGGAAATTTTCAGTTGTGTGAGCTAACAATAACACTGTTTTGTTTATTCCACTTTCTGTTTGGTGTATTTGTAACATTTCAAAAAACTAATCAATACATAATTCAAACAATAAAACCATTATCTTTAATTCTACCTGTGTATCAGAGTTAACTGGAAAAGAAAATAGTAATGATAATTATTATAATGAAATACACAAATCTGGATCTTATTCGTGCAGACTGACTCTGCAGTTCCAATGTGCAACACACTTTCTCTCAGTCTCATGCCTAAGCTTCAACAGGCCTTGTGTATTTCTTTTATCTCTGTTGTTCTTCTGCCTTCAGTATAATAACAGGTACATGATACCCTTTGGGAGAGGTTAGACATCTGGAACAGAGCTGAGTCAGCCTGGTTATCTCAGTTGAGACTTTAGACATTTGAGAAAGACCAACCAAAATAAGAAAAGCTGCCTGCTTAACCTGCAGCTAACCAAAGATGGATGAGTAAATTCTGCCAACCCCAACTTAGATCTATCAAACCACCATGCTAACCCATATATTTTTAAGAAAAAATAAGTAACATTATTTTAAGTCACTAGGTTCTGAGGTATTTTGTTATGCAGCAATAGCTAACTGATACACTCAGACACATTTCCACAACTTGCATAAGTTATATATCTCAGACTCATGCCTTAGTTCTATGGTACCAGAGCCCATGGGCTTTTCCAACTTACTATTACCTTGGTTCCTCTCTGCTGAGCCTTTTATTCATGAATTTTTAAGGACATAATCTTTCTGTGAAGTATATAACCCTGAGGTTTATTTTCCTTTTCAATGGAGATTATCTAATTTCCTTTCAAAGTCTTTCCTTAACCTCATCAGCACTTGTCATCTGTGCTTACCATATCAAGTGGTTCTGTGTTACTTGTGCAATTCCACTATGCAGGCCAGAGATGAGCATCCCTGAAATAAATATGCTGCCAAGAGAGTTTATCTGTCAAGAGAGGTTTGCTCCAAGTTTCTGAAATACAAGGAGACATCCCGATTTAAAAACAACAGATATGCTATGTGGGTATGCTCAGGAAACTCTTGGTTGACTCAGAGAGCTATTTATGCAGTATACTATTTTTTGTAACTATTTATAATTTAGTGGGAAAAATGGGAGGAAGGGAAAGGATTTAAAAGTTTTTGAGCTCTTCTATTATACCAAAAATATGTACATGTACTATTTTATTGTCACAAAAACCTTATGAAGTATTTATTATTCACATGTCCTAAAGTTAAAAAAATTTAGTTTAGTAAAAGGTAAATATTGTATTAGAGTTCTCCAGACAAGCATGACCAACAGGAGATAGATAGACAGATCAATAGATCGATAGATTGATAGATCAATAGATAAGTAGATAGATAGATAGATAGATAGATAGATAGATAGATAGATAGATAGATAGATGATAGAGATAATTTATAATGACTCATAAAATTATGTAGGCTGGGAAGTTCCACAGTGTGCCTCCTATAAGGTGGAGATCCAGGGAAGCCAGTAGCATGGCTTAGTCTAAGTCTGAAGGCCTGAGAACCAGGTAATGTAACTCTCAGTCAGAAGCTAAAGGCCTGCAAACCTGGAGGGCCACTGGTGCACATCCCAGAGTCCAAAGGCTGGAGAACTTGGAGTACATCTGCTGTCTAAGGGCAGGAGAAGATAGATTTCCCAGCTTCAGAAAAGAGAGCAAATTTGCCTTCCTGCCCTTTTGTTCTACCCGGGCCTCCTGTGGATTGGTTTATGCCTGCCCACATTAGATACGGGTGGATCTCCCTTAGTCCACTGATTCAAATACCAGTCTTTTCCAGCAACTTCTTTCCAGATAAACCCTGAAATAATGTTGGCCCAGCTGTCTGAGTATCTCTTAGTCTAGTCAAATTGACAACTATAATTAATCATTGCAAATATCATATAAAATATTCAGCTTGTACATAAATAAAGCTGGGGTTTGAAGCCTAGTTCTTTACATTGCATGGCAGTATAAAATCCAAATTTTGGTATGATTAAGACTAACAGAACAAGTAAGTCACACTTCTAACTAGTTTTATGACCTTGGAACAACCTGATGTCGTCATTTTTTTATTTTTATTTTTTATTTTACTTTAAGTTCTGGGATACATGTGCTGAACATGCAGGTTTGTTACATAAGATATAACCATTTTTCTCATCTGTTAAGTGAAGAAGGAAGTGGCCCAATTTATTTTAGGCTTAAAACTGCTTTATCCAATAATATCACCAATAACATTGAAAGAGATACATTCACAGTCCCCAGGGACGCAAATTCATATTTCAAATAATTTATTTTCTTTTTTAAAAACTATAAAATTTAATCTTCTTTACTTTTTCCTATGGTATTTCAACACCCACCATTGTTTGCAACAAAATGGAATAGTTGTTTAGCATTTCCAGAACAAATATAATCAGAAGGAAAAAGGCTAGCACTGAGGCACAACATCTCTCTTCAAACACATTTTTTATCTGGAATGTGATCTATGTGTACCTGAAGTGCAGGGAATACCTGATATCTACTAAAAGGCAAGCAACTAATCTTAAAGGTGATTTTCAAAAATCTTTGTTCTGGTATAGTGAAATATTTTCTCAGGCTTCATCATTACTTAATATTGCAAAATACCATGTGTGAGAAGAAATTACAAAATCCCTTATATTCATTCTTGGCTAGATGCCCATAGATTATTTTTCATTATTTAATCAGTGACTTTCCTGCTGGACTTTATATATGCTTTGCATTGCATTTGGAGAATGGACTTCAACATTTAGATTTAGAGCCAAGTCTCACCTTACCCAAGGCTGTGACCTTGGGCAAATTATTTCCTATCCAGTGGTATAGTGCTAGTAGTAAGACCTACTGAAAGGTGTTGCAGCCACAGAGGTAAATAAATATAAAAGGGTTGGCATAGAGCAGATCGTACATGCTCAACTGAGTCTGCTTAGTTTCTCATCTTTGGGAGAGAGAGTCAAGTGGAAGTGAGTTTAAATCCAAGTTATATCTTCTACTTACTATGGCAAACTCAGCAGCTCATTTCTCTGTTTTGATATAATGTCTTCATTTGCAAGATGGGTTGTTAAATTCTCTACAGTTATGCTGAGAATTAGAAACCATACATATACATACTGAGTTTTAGAACTTGAATGGCCCAAAGGATGTGATGGAATAGTAATAATAAAAAGGTACCTCTTATAATTAGATCCTCCAGTGTAGCAATTCCTTCATTTCTGAGTCTTGAGGCTACAAACCTAGAAGATTTTCCTACAGAGAAACTTCGCTGGAATCAGTGTAGCACTCACTTTTAAATATTACAACAAAGCAGCACATAGGGCTGACTTCATTGCACTAGCCTTCAAAACAATTAGGCATAATGCTAAATCAGGGTAAACTACATTTCTGAATTTATCTACAGAGTAATGAATAACATCTGCATCTGCAGGGGAACAATTTACACTGTTCTGTAAAACACAACACGGTAGTGATTAGATTCTCTTCCATCCCTTATATAATATTTCTTTATTATTTGGTAAATCTTTCTTTTCAAGAGTCATGCTGGCACTAGTAGGAGCCTTTGCTGTTCTACCAAGTACTTCATTTCATAAAGAAAGACTCTGAGGAGTAGAGCATTATGTTACTGCACCAAGGTTTCCCAGGTAGAATGGAGCAAAATTGAGCCCAGAATGTGGGAAGTATGGCTGATTAACATCCCTCTCATTGTATCACACACTTCGGTGAAAACTGGACTCTCAAGTTTGGAGGGGATCTAAAAACATATCTCATGCTTTCTTATTTTCAGTTCATGAATCTCCTCTGGATTACTGACAAAAGTGGCCATGAAGCTTTTTCTTTTCTTTTTTTTTATTGTTATACTTTAAGTTCTAGGGTACATGTGCACAGCGTGCAAGTTTGTTACATATGTATGTATCTGCCATGTTGGTGTCCTGCACCCATTAACTCGTCATTTACCTTAGGTATATCTCCTAATGCTATCCCTCCCTTCTCCCCCCATTCCACGACAGGCCCTGGTGTGTGATGTTCCCCATTCTGTGTCCAAGTGTTCTCATTGTTCAATTCCCACCTATGAGTGAGAATATGCGGTGTTTGGTTTTCTGTTCTTGCGATAGTTTGCTGAGAATGATGGTTTCCAGCTTCGTCCATGTCCTTACAAAGGACATGAACTCATCCTTTTCTTATGGCTGCATAGTATTCCATGGTGTATATGTGCCACATTTTCTTAATCCAGTCTATCATTGATGGACATTTGGGTTGGTTCCAAGTCTTTGCTATTGTGAATAGTGCCACAATAAACATATGCATGCATGTGTCTTTATAGCAGCATGATTTATAATCCTTTGGGTATATACCCAGTAACACATGAAAAAATGCTCATCATCACTGGCCATCAGAGAAATGCAAATCAAAACCACAATGAGATACCATCTCACACCAGTTACAATGGAGATCATTAAAAAGTCAGGAAACAACAGGTGCTGGAGGGGATGTGAAGTCTTTTCTTAACTGTCTTCAGTGAGCCAAAATGTACTACCTCTGGAGCTAGACTTCCAGTATTAACAGAAAATGAACGTGTGTTAGTAACAGAACTTCATCAGAAGCAGAAACAAATAAAACTGGGCTCCTCAGAATCCTAGAATCCACTTCAGATGTTCAGACTCCTAACTGTTGTTATATAAAGGTTTGATAAGGAAGCCGAAAGACAAATAGACTTAGTAAAGCAACACTTCTACATTAGTGAAAGCCATGAAAAGTTTTATTAAAAAATTGAAAATCCAAACACTTAAATGTATATTAAATTTAAACTAAATATTTTTTTAATTTTAGTTTAAGTATATTAAAATGCCTTTGGTAGAGTTTAGTTTACTATTTGAATTATTAGGTTCATCATATTTCAATTAGAGTAATTTAGAATCTAAAATATACCTGGCACTCTGCTATGGGCTTTATAAATGGCATCTCATTTACAATATTTATCTCATCCAAACCTGGAAAAGAAAAGTCACTTTTTAATTGTCCTCATATCTGGGATGATGTAATAAATGTACCAGTAGTCTTAAACTTGAGCATGCGTCAGAATCACTTGGAGAGTTGCTAAAACAGATTGCTGGGCACCACTCCCAGAGTTTCTGATTCAGTGGGATGTGGGTGGGGTCAGGGAATTTGCATTTCTAGTAAGTTCCTAGGCGATACTGATGCTTTTGGTCCAGAGTCCAGGGTTTCAAAACTGCCACTGTAAGTCATAAGCTTTCAATACAAAAAAGAGGAATAAAAGTTCATCTAATTCAGTTTACCAGCTAGGTAATGTTGAGCAAATTAATTTTGCAGAAGCTCACTTTTATTATTTGCAAAATAAAAATAATATTTCAGTTTGAATTTGTTTTAGATGATTGCCATAGAGAAATGTCACTTTCAAGACAATTATTATTATTATTTTTTGCTTTCCTTCTCCTCTTCTGAAATCAGAAATTACATATGTATGCCACTGAACACAGATAATGCAAAGTCTTTGTTGTTAATATTTTAGTAGTGTGAAGTACAGGGAAAAACAGGTGCTTAGAATCAGATTTAGGTTCAAATGCTGTTTCTACCTTCATTACCTTGGCTGCATTAAATACCGTCTATTAGCTGCAATAATCCTCATCCCCCACCCACAACTTAGGGATAATGTGGCACTTCTGCTAGCTTCAGCCAAAAGAGCCTTTCCACCTGAATGCCTGAGAGGCATCTCAAGCTCAGTGGAAACTAACCTCATTACCTTTCTCCTAAAGTCTTGATTTTAGTAGGTTACAACAAAATTTCTGATATGTAATCTAGAAATTTTGAGGTGACAATTGGTTCTTCTGCCTCAGCCATATTTATCCAGTTGAACTTTTGAAATTTCCTTCTAAATCTTTCTCAAACAACTGACATCCTTTTCAAGTCTTTGTTCAAATATTCACAGGTCTCTCACTGAATCCATTGCAAGAGCCACTGAAGTTGAGAGTTGTCATTGTTTGAGACAATCCAACATGTAAATCCCTCTTATGCGTTTAGAGAATCCTCCTATTCTTAACCAGTAAGCTCCAGGTAAACTCTTTCCCATCTTGCCTTACTGATGGGTCCCAGGATCTACTAATTAGGTGCTCCCAACTTGATCAGAAACTAGGAACACCAAGAAGCAAAAGCCCTGCCAGACTAATTCTAGTAATGAAAGTAGTAGCAGTGGCCTCAACTACTTCCTAGAGGAATGGTTATCTGTGGTTGTAGTGGAAGATTCTATGCTCAGTATCTAAGATGGTACAGAACCCAGTTCTGCCATGATAGTGACCAAATCTCTGTGTTTTCCTGGAATTGATGGGGCTGCAAGGACATGGGATTCTCAGTTTTAAATCTAGAGACAGTCATGGCAAACTAGGATGAGAGTCTGGAGGTATATGGGTATCCTTTGTTCTTGACTGCTGACACTCAAGCCTAAGTCTCTGAATCTTCCAGAAATGTGTTAGATACTTTAGGATCCTTTAATAAGTACATTTTCTGCTTACATTTACCAAATATTTTGTTGTTTGCAATTAAGAATGTGGACCAGTGTCACTTCCTACTTTGCCCCCGATTCAGATAAGTTCTTTCTGTATGCTTCTGTCAGAACAGTCTCTGTAGCACCCACACTTGTCCAGGTGGACCCTAAATCCAAGAGATAACCACCCCTCACTTACTGACTCGCACCCACATTTCACAGTGTTGCCAGGTGGAGATGTGCAGATGCAGCTTGCCTTTCCAGCCTCATCTCTCATGAGCAGGGACTATCCTTCCATTGTGTGAGTCTTGTCTTGTTGATTGAGTCTTTGTAGGATTTTCTATTAAAGGGTGGAAGTTGTTGTAAGCAGATGTTTTTTGCATGAGTTGATTTATAGATTTTTTTCCTTGAATTGTACTAGTTATGCTTGGATGCGTATTAAATTTTGAAAAATTCACAGCACAGCAAATTTAAAAGCAGGATTTCTTGTGTTTACACCTGGACTCCCACTTCTCGTAGCATAGCAAGCATTTGCAGTATCATGGCAACAAATAAATAAATAATTATCTAAAACAATGCCCGTTCATATTTAGGATTTTTAAAAGTAGGTTCATTTAGCAGCTCATTCCTTAGGGGTATATTCCTCTACTGAAGACACACAATGGAAGGGAAAAAAAAGGAAAGAATAAAGCCTATTTGAAAACAGGACAACATGAGATTTTTAAATAAGTAAAGACAAAGGAAGCATGCTCCCTGGGTTCCAAATGACTCTTCAATTATAAAACATGCCACTGGCTTTGAAAACCACAGCTAAGGGATATTGTGCCACAGTTGCACCTCAGGGTTTTGAGTAGTTTGATATCATTATCATTTGAAACATGGTGACTTTGTATTCACACGTACGGTGCATAAATTTCTAAGTTCAGGCTACACAAATTAACAAATAGAAACATTTTTGGAAACAACAGGTTTTCCTTTGTGATTTGATCCCTAAGTTAATGGGTTTGCTTTGTGGTTTCTTGGTTATCAATTGGCTAATCAATACATTACTTGTTAACTAGATGATCAGGTTATATCTCTGTTGTACGTGCTTAGAGGGTTTGTGACAAGTTGGAAAATCATTGATCAGAATCACTTTTCTTTAGAGAAGCCTATGGTTATTCTTATATAAAGTGCAGTATTATGGAAGAAAACTATATTTGAAAGTCAAATAGACCCTGATTCAATTGTAGATTAGTGACCCAGAGGGTATATGTCTTTAGATAACTTCTTTAGTTTCTATGAGTTTATTTTTTCCATCTGTAACTTATTGATTATGAAGAAGATTCATAAAGCTATCCATTTTAGGTTAAGTTTGCACAGTGGTATAGAACCTAGTATATGTGTAATAACTATTTTTTTTCACACCCTAAGAAATAAGGAATAAGTCAATGATTAAGAGATTTTATTGAACAGCTACTATTTCATCTGATTTCTTTGTTCATCTCTTTATTCAATCATCTGATGTAATCAATTGGTTACAGAGTCCAAAGATGAGTAAATGTCAAAAGGAGAACACAGTCCAATGGACGAATCAGACAATTACAATGTTTTGGGATAAGGTGTGTTATGTGCTAGTAGAGCATGATATGAGACTGCTTAGGCCCCTCAGGAAGCCAAATAACTCAATGGTTAAGGGCCAGTTAAATGTGGTTTTTGAAAAAGAAGAGAGAAGAGAAGTAAGAGAATGGAAGTTTGTGAAAGAAGAGAACCTTGTACCCAGCCAGGACAAGTGGCATGAATGTGTAAGAAGGCCAAAAGAAAGAGTAAATGAGAGAGAATTGAGAAGAAACAAGATGAAAGAGATAGTTTAGAGAAGTTTAATATACATTAAATATATAACGTATATTATAATGTGAGACTCTTATAACTATGCTTTCTGGTTTTGGCCCAGGACCTTTATTTTCTTTCAGGAACAATTATCCATTTCTGTAGAAAATATTTTCTCATAGATGTTCCATATGTGGTCTAAATGAGAGCTGATATTTTGTTAATAATATTACAGTTACTATACTTGTGATTGGTTTAGGTTGCAAGATTGCATGTTTCCTAAATCTGGCAAATTAATACCCTTAAGAAATAGTATAGTGAGGTGGTTAGGAACAAGTAATGTGGTTAGTAATACAAGTGCCCAGTTGTCAGAAATGCAAGCAAATTGTTTAACCTTATGTCTTGATTTCTTTATTGGTCAAATGGGGAAAATAGTATCTATCTTCTAAATTTACAGTAAACATTAAATTAATAAACATAGACAAGGACTGACCCTAACAGTGCCTATTACTGCCACCACCATCACTCACCCTCCAGAAGCCTGAGGACCAGACCATCTGTTGTTCCATTCCTAGTAAAGCCCCCCCCAGCAATCCCACCAACATAAGCCACTGAAGAACTCTGAAAATGATTAAAGCTGAAGAAATAATACAAAGACTAAACTACTGCATCACCCCAAAGCCAAAGACAAAGCACTCAACTCAACTGACATTATAAATGCATCTATATGGGAACACATAGACACATAGAGGGAAACAACAGACATTAAGACATACTGTAGGGTGGAGTATGGAAGGAGGGAGAGGACTAGGAAAACTAACTAATAAGTACTAGGCTTAATAACTGGGAGATGAAATAATCTGTACAATAAACCCCTATGACACAAATTTACCTGTATAAACCTACACAGGTATCCCTGAACTGAAATTAAAGTTAAATAAAAATAAATAGACATACTCAAGGAAAGAAGCACATGCCCATAGAAATAAGTCTTTCCCTATGAAAGCTACCCCATAAAATTGGAAGAAGTGACTGTTACACAAGATCACAGATATCAACATGGGGACACAAGAAATGTGAAAAAGCAAGAAAACATGATACTGCCAAAAGAACACAATAATTCTCTAGCAATAGACCTTGGAGAAGACAAAATCTATAAAATGCCAGAAAAGAAATTCAAAATAATGATTTTAAGGAAACTCAATGAGATAGTAGAGAACATAGATTTACAGTATTTAAAAGTTCAGAAAAATAAATCGTAATCTGAATGAAAAATTTAAGAAAGAGATAGATACTATAAAAAAAGAACAAAAGAGATATCTTACAACTGAATAATTCAATAAAAGAAATACACAATATACTTGTGATCGTTAATATTAGGTGTCAACTTGATTGGATTAGAAGATGCCTAAGTAGCTGGTAAAGTATCGGTTCTGGGTGTGTCTGTGAGGGTGTTGCCAGAGGGATTGACATTTGAGTCAGTGAATTAGTAGAGAAAAACCCACCCTCAATGTGGGTGGGCACCATCCAATAGGCTGCCAGCATGGCTAGAAGAAAGCAGAAAGAAGGTGGCATAAGCTGGCTTGCTGAGTCTTTTGGCTTTCGTGTTTCTCGCATGCTGGATGCTTCCTTCCATTCCTCCTGTCCATTCTTCCTACATCAGACTCCAGGTTCTTTGGCCTTTGGACTCTTAAACTTAAACCAGTGGTTTGCTGGGAGGCTCTCAGGCCTCCAGCCACAAATTGAAGGCTACACTGTTGGCATCCCTGCCTTTGAGGCTTTTGGACTTGGACTGAGCCACTACTGCCTTCTTTCTTCTTCAGTTTGTAGACAGCTTATTGCAGGACTTTGTCTTGTAATCGTATGGGCTAAATCTCTCTTTTAAACTCTCTTTCATATATACATATATTCTATAAAGTCTGTCCCTCTAGAGAAGCCTGACTAATGCAATGATCATCAAGAACTTCAACAACAGACTACATGAAACAGAAGAAAGAATTTCTGAACTTTAAACTAGGCCTTTAAAAATAACCCAGTCAGGGGGGAAAAAAAAAAAGGAAACAAAGTGTTTATGATCTACGGGATATCCTTAAGCAAATAATATTTACATTTGAGTCTTCCAGAAGAAAAATAAATAGAAAGGGGTACAGAAAGAGTATTTAATAAAATGATAGCTGAAAACGTCCCAAGTCCTGGGAGAGATATAAACATTCTGATACAGGAAGCTAAAAACAAGCCTCAAATAGATTCAATCTAAAAAGATCTCTCTCCAAGGGACAATATAATTAATCTGTCCAAAGTCAAATACAAAAAGAGAATTCTAAAAACAGCAAGAAAAAAGTGTCAAGTAACATATAAGGGATTTCCCATCATAATAACAGCAAATTTCTCAGCGTAAACCTTACAGGCTAGGAGGGACTAGAATAATATATTTGAAATGCTATAAAAAAAATAAAAAGCTACAATCCATGAATACAGTATTCAGCAAAGCTATCCTTCATAAATGAAGGAGAGATATTTTTCCAGAGAATCAAACACTAAGAGAATTCATTACCACTGGATTAGCCCCACAAGAAATGCTTAAGGAAGTCTTATATCTGGAAGCAAGGGATGACATTCACAATCATAAAAACATACAAAAACATAAAACTCATTGGTAGAACAGATACACAAGAAAGAATGAAAAAGAAACAAAAGGTTACCTCCATAGGAAAACACCAATCTGCAAACATAAACAATAAAGAGAAGAAAGGAACAAAGGATATACAAAACAATCAGAAAAGGATTAGCAAAAGAACAAGAGTAACTCTTTACCTATCAATAACAATCTTGAGTTTAAATAGTCTAAATTCTCCAATTAAAAGATGTAGACTGGCTGAATGGATTTTAAAGAAAGAAAACAAGACCTAGCTATGTGCTGCCTATAGAAACTCATGTCACCTGTAAAGATAACATAGACCGAAAATGAATAGATATAAAAAGATATTCCACACAAATGGAAATGAAAAGCATGCAGGAGGAGCTATATAAGACAAAATAAACTTTAAGTGAAAAAATAAAAAATAGACCAAAAAGGTCATTATACAATTATAAAGGAATAAATTCAGCAGGGGTATATAACAATTATAATTATAGATAGGTAGATAGATAAGTAGGTAGATGGATAGATAGATAGATTGGTCTAACACTGGAACACCCAGATTTATAAAGCAAATATTGTTTGAACTAAAGTGAAAAAACAGACCCCAATAAAACAACAGTTTGGGGCTTAAGTACCCCACTCACAGCACTGGACAAAACATCTAGAAAGAAAAATCAACAAAAAAACATTGGGCTTAAACTGTTCTGTAGACAAAATGGACCTAACTTATATTTACAGAATATTTCATCCAAAATGCATATACATATTCTGCAAAATACACATTCTTCTCATCAGCACATGGAACATTATCTAGGACAGACTATATGTTAGGCCACAAAACAAGTCTCAACAAATTTAAAAATCTCAAAATCATATCAAGTGTCTTCTCAGACCACAAGAGAATAAAATTAAAAATCAATAACATGAGGAATTTTGAAACCTGTACTAATACATCAAAATTAAACAATGTGTTCCAGAATAACCAATAGGTCTATAAATAAATTCAGAAGAAAATTTTAAAAAAACTAGAAAAAATTAAAAATAGAAACACAACATACTAAAACTTATGAGATACAGCAAAAGCAGTAATGAAAGTTTTAACAATACATGCCTATATCCAAAAAGGAGAAAGATTTCAAATAAACAACCTAACATTGTACCTAAAGGAATTAGGAAAGCAGTAACAAACCAAAATTAAGATAATAGAAGGAAAGAATAATAAAGATCAGAACAAAACTAAACCAGAAAGAGACAAAATCAGCAATATATAAAGATCAACAAAACAAAAAGTTATTTTTTGAAAAGATAAACAAAATCAACAAACTTTTAGCTAGACTAAGAAAAAAAATAAAGTCCTAAATAAATAAAACAAAAAAGTACACATTAGAACTTCTAATACAGAAATACAAAGGATCATTAGAGAATATTGTGAATGTTGGTGTATTAATTATACAGGAACAAATTGGAAAACCCAGAAGAAATAGATAAATTCCTGGGCACATATAACCTACCAAGACTGAGCCAGCAAGAAATAGAAAAGCTGAATAGACCAATGATGTATAACAAGATTGAATCAATAATAAAGTCCTCCATCAAAGAAAAGCTCAGAATCCGATGGCTTTACTGGTGGATTCTATCAAACTTTTATAGAGGAACTAATGCCAATTTTTCTCAAATGATAATAAAAAATTGAAGACAAAGAAATTCTTTCTTTGAGGCCATTCAATGAACACATTCTGTGAGGCCAGCATTACTATGAAACCAAAACCAGACAAGGACGCAACAAGAAGTAAAACTACAGGCCAACGTCTCTAATAAGCTTAGATGCAAAATTGTTAAAATACCAGCAAAGCAAATCCACCAATACATAAAAATATAATGAACCAGGATCAAGTGAGATTTATTCCAGGGATGTGAGAATGGCTCAACATATGCAAGTCAATAAATGCAATATACCACATGAACAGAATGAAAGACTATATATATAGTCATCTCAATAGACACAGAAAAAGCATTTAGTAAAATTCAACATCCCTTCATGATAAAATCTCTCAACAAATTAATACTAGAAAGAATATATGTAAACAATAAATGCAATATATGACAAATCCACAGTTCACATATTGAATGGGGAAAAGCAGAAAGATTTTTCTCTAAGATCTGAAACAAGACAAGAATGTCCATTTCACCACTTTTATTCAACATAGTAATGGAAGTCCTAGCCAGAGCAAGGAGGGAAGAGAAAGAAAAAAGGGGAAACAAATTGGGAAACCAAAAAAATAAAAAAAAAGTCAAATTGTTTTTCTTTGTAGATGACATGATCTTATGAAAAGAAAAATCTAAAAATCTCCAAAAAATGTCTTAGAACTGGTAAGCAAATTTAGTCAAGTTACAGGATATAAAATCAACATACAAAAATCAGTAGCATTTCTGTATGCAAATAATAAACTAGTTGAAAAAGAAATTTTAAATATATTATAAGCCCATTTATGCCAGCTACAAAAATATATCTAGGAAAAAATTTAAACAAGGAGATGAAATATCTCTATAATAGAACTACAAAATGCTGATGAAATAAATCGAAAAGAATACACACAACAAAAATAGAAAGCCATCCCATGAATTGGAAGAATTTCTATTGTGAAAACTTGCCATATTACCCAAAGCAATGTACAGATTTATTTCTATCTTTAACAAATTACCAATGCCATTCTTCACAGAAATAGACAAAAAAATCTCAAAATGCATACATAACTAAAAGACCTGAATAGTTAACGTAATCCAGAGCAGAAAGATAAAAGCTGAAGGCATCATACCATCTGACTTCAAAAGATACTACCAAGATATAGTAACCAAAGCAGCATGATATTGGGGTACAAACAGAAACATAGAGCAATGGAGCAAAACAGAGAACACAGAAATAAACCTGTGTATGCACAGTCTACCGATTTTTCACAAACGAGCCAGTAAATACATACTGGGGAAAGGATAACCTCTTCAATGGTCCTGGGATTAGTGGATATCCATATGCAGAAAAATGAAACTACATCCCTTTTCTTGCCATATACAGAAACCAACTTATGACGACTTAAAGACTTAAATGAAAGACCTAAAATTACAAAACTACTGAAAGAAGAATCCAAAAAATCCTTCAAAATGTTGGTCTAGACAAATATATTATTGGGTAAGATTTAAAAGCACAGGCAACAAAAATAGAAATAGACAAGTGGAAGTGTATCAAACTAAAATGATTCTGTATAGCAAAAGAAACAATAAATAGAGTGAAGAGACAACCTGGAGAATGGAAGAGAATATCTGAAATTATTCATTCAACAGGGAACTAATATCCGTAATATACAATGAACTCAAACAACTCAACAGTAACAAAACAAATAATTCAATTAAAAAATAGTCTGGGTGTGGTGGCTCACGCCTGTAATCCCAGCACTTTGGAATGCCGAGTTGGGCAGATCACTTGAGGTCAGGAATTTGAGACCAGCTTGTCCAGCATGATGAAATCCTGTCTATACTAAAAATATAAAAATTAGCCGGGTGTGGTGGCAGACACTTGTAATCCCAGCTTCTCAGGAGGCTGAGACAGGAGAATCGCTTGAACTCAGTGGGTAGAGGTTGCAGTGAGCTGAGATTGCACCACTGCACTCCAGCCTGGGAGACAGAGCAAGACTCCGTCTAAAAAAATAAAAAATTAAAAAAATTAAAAAAATAAAACAAACGATTTCAATAGACATTTCTTCAAAGTAAAGATACAAATGTCCAACAGGTATATGAACAAATACTCATTATGTCTAATCGTCAGGAAAACGAAAATCAAAACCACAGTGAGATGTTATCTCACAGCTGAGTGAGGTGGTTCACACCTATAATCCCAGGAATTTGGGAGGCTGAGGCAGAAGGATTGCTTAAGGCCAGGATTTGAGATCAACTTTGGTAACATAGTGAGACCTTTATCTCTGCAAAATAAAACATTAAATAATTAGCCAGTTGTAGTGATGCTCACTTGTAGTCCCAGCTACTCAGGAGGCTGGAGTGAAAGGATTGTTGAGCCCAAGAGTTTGAAGTTACAGTAAACTATGGTCATACCATTGCACTCCATCTTGGGAAACAGAGCAAGACCTTGTCGCAAAAAAATAAAAATAAAAAGACAGAAAGAAAATTAAAAGATATCTCACCCCAGTTAGAATGGCTACTATCATAAAACAGAAAAGAACAAATTCTGCAGAGGATGCAGAGATAAAAAATTTCATACATTGATACACTGATAGTGGGATTATACATTAGTACAGCATTTATGGAAAACACTTTAAAGCTTTCTCAAAAATTAAAAATAGAACTACCATATAATCCAGCAATCCCACAATCCCACTACCGGGTCTTTATCCAAAGGAAACAAAATAGTATATTCAACAGATATATGTACCCCCATGTTTATTGCACCACTATTCACAAGAGTAAAGACATGAAATCAACCTAAATGTCCATCAACAGGTGAATGGATAAAGAAATGTGATATGTACACACACTGAATACTATTCAGCCATTAAAAAAATGAAACACTGTTATTCATGGCAACATGGATAAACCTAGAGGACACTGCATTAAGTGAAATAAGTCAGGCACAGAAAGATAAACAGCACATGTTTTCACTTATATGTGGAAGTCAAAAATAGCTGAGATCATAGAAGTATAGAGCAGAATTGTGGTCATTAGAGGGGAGGAGAGGGAGACGTTGGTTAATGAACAATTACAGATAGATAGAAGAAATAATTTCTGGTGTTCAATAGCACTGTAGCATGGATATCGTTAACAATGATTTATTGTACATTTAAAAAATATTAGAAGATTTTGAATGTTCCCAATACAAATACAAGATAAACATTTGAGGTAATGGATATGCTATTTACCCTGATTTGATCATTACACATTGAACACATGCATCAGAACTTTACTCTGAATCCCATAAATATGTGCAAGTATTATGTATCAGCTAAAAAGAAAAAGAAAAAATAAGTAAACATAGGTTAAAAAATGCAAAACAGTGCCAAGCACTTCCATAATGCTATATAAGTTTGATATTATTTCCTGGAATGTTTGTTATTATAAAAAAGGGAACAAGGTAAACAAATACTTCTCTCTCTTCCTGGAGATACAGTCCAGGTGTTGCTAGAGATCTGGTCTGCTTTTCATGAGAAGGAAGCGAGTCTTTACTAAGACAGACCACAGTAGAGTCAAAAGTTATCTAGCCTCCTTTTCTCGCCCCTAAGATTCCTGGACCACACTATTTTCCATTATTTGATGTCTAATTATTCAAAAATTATTTTTGTTTTGTGAGCTACTCAACAGTCCTTACAATAAACACCCTTAATTTTTTTGACTAAGGGAGATTTACTTAAAGAAACAAAATGTGATACCCAATGTGGTGCTAATACAGATGGTGTTACACAGATAATGAAGAGGAGATGGAGTTACATCACTGATCATAGGCCATCATCACAATCATGAGTTAGAAAATTTACTCTGGAAGCAGGGAGGCAGAAAGGCAAGACAAAAAGCTACTGCAGGTGTCAGTGAGATGTGGGGCGAGGGTCTGACCTGCAATCATGAGAGGAGACCAGAAAGGCAGAAACATGTTGGAGGTAGAGCTGACGAAATGTGACAAATATTTGGAAGATGTTTGGGAGAATTTAGTAGAAATCCATCATTTATGAATGTTCTAAATTGTATGAACCCCTTTCCATGTTTTGGTAGGACGCTATGTTAATGGAAACTCATGCATATCCAAGCTACGTTCTTGATTTTCAGGTTTTCTTGCAGTGATCAGGGAACTGTGAAACACAAAGACAGAGTTCTAATATGTACAAGTTTCAGGTAATACAATGTTATGGAAAGTAAGAACTGCCTGTGTGCATGTGCATACTCTGCATTCCTACATTTCATGCTACTAGTGTGCAGGTTTGAGATGTTGGTTGTTCCAGCTTGATCTTCTCTAGGAGTCTTTGATTTGGAAATGAACTTTTTGAAAATATAGATTAAGCATAGGGCATTGATTCCTTCCACATAGTAGCATATCTAATATACTGCAGAAGGTCTCTAGAATTAGAGGTAATGCATAGCATTGCTCAGTTTTCTACTAGAGCAGAGGAATTCTCTATTGGGGGTTTAGCAAAAATAATACCCTTAACAATACCAGACGGTGGGGGGGGGGGGCATTGTTTCCCAAAGCCCTGGATATATGTATATGTGTGTGTGTTTATATATGTGTGTGTGTGTGTGTGTGTGTGTGTGTGTGTGTGTGTATTCATAAGTCCACCCCAAATATTCTGTGAACTACCAAATATCACTTAACAGCAGAATATCATAGGTGCAGGGACAGGAAGAACAGTCTTCCCCAGATTCAGGAAATAAGCAGGTACAATATTTGCAGAGAATTTAAAATCAATAATGAAATTAACCAAAAGTTAGTCTGCTTTTTATTATCATCACATATCCGCAATTCCAAACAATCTCAGTGTTAAAATACTCCTCCTCCCTGGAAAAGGTATTCCCTACAGACATCCCCCGACCCTGTTATGTCAGTGTCCCTTCATAAGTTTCTTCCACATAAAATTGCTAAAGTGCATTCTGTTACCTGTAGCTTAGAACTTTGGCCAATGGAGAGGAAGAGGTGTTAACAAGTCTTAGTTGTCAAGTCTAAGCAGCAGGAAAAGAGATTATGACATTAGCTAGTTGGGTGAAACTAGTTTGGAAGAATGATTATGAGTAGTTTTAGTTAACTACATTTGAGGTAATTGTGACCTATGCAGAGAAATATTCACATGGAAATTAGGAGAAAGAATAATGCTGAACCATTGCTATGAAAATGCAATAGTAGATTAATCATTTTAGCAGTGTTACAGTTGTAATGCAAATGTGCTTAATACATGCTGGACATTGTAGTACTGGTATCTTTATACTTTTACATATTTATATTAAGCATATTTAATTAAATATCAATATTTATTACATGATATAGGTGCATTTTTAGTTCTCTGTTTTAATGTTTTCTTGTGTTTCTCACTTTTTCTCTATTTAGGAAAACCGAAGGAATAGAAAGAGATTGAGAATCCTTGTAAAAGGCTACTTAGCAAGAACAGGCTAATGCCAGATTTTCAGCAAGGTATGACTAACTCTAAAACCTATACCTGTAGGGAGACAGACTGTGGACAAGATTTCCAAGCAAAGGTTGGGTTTTGAAATAAGGTGGGAAAATGGGAAATATAATAGCAAACTAGGCTATAAGAATTGACTTGAGAAGATATAGATGAAGAAGGTAAGTTTGGAAGAGTGAAGGTCACCCTTCTTCGAAGTAAGATTCATTCCTTTATTCAACATTTACTGAAAAATACGCCAGTCTGGTGCCAGTCCCTGGAGTTGTGGAGGTGACAAACTATAGTTCTGCTCTTGGGAAGACTATGGTCTATGGGTGGACACAGACTCTCAGAGAGAACCCATTACAATGCTTTAGTGAGTGTTATGAAAGTACAAGTTCCCAAGGGCTACAAGAACCCCAAAGGAGGGCTAGCTCCAGGCTTTCTGCAGGATACTCTCAAGGAGTCTTAATGGCCAGGAAGAATTAACCCTCCCAGAAGCTTGAGAAGCACTGATGCTCAAGGATCATGACCAAAGGCATGAAAAAAGGAGGCAGCAGAGGGTGTACAATGGGAACAGAAAGCTTCTTGGTGTCCCCGGACCATTAAACGTAAAACCACAGATACCCATGAAAATTAATGCTTGAAACCAAGGAAACTTTGGTTCTGTTCTATACTGGCTATTTTGGAGCTAAGTGATGAGAACACATGGACACAGAAGGGAACAACACACATTGGGGTTTATTGGAGGGTGGAGGGTGAGAAGAAGGAGAGAATCAGGAAAAATAACTAATGGGTACTAGGTAGCATACCTTGGTGTTGAAATAGACTGTACAACAAACCCCCATGACACAAGTTTACCTGTATAACAAACCTGCCCATGTACCCCCGAACTTAAATAAAAGTTAAAAAAAAAAGAGCAAGAAAGGGAAACTACTATTTATGGAACACCTATTGTATATCTGCCAGAGACAACTTCCCCAATCTGATTTAAGTAATAAGAATAGTTAACACTTTCTGAGCACTTACTATTTGCAATTTTGTATTGAGACTTTCCTGTGTTGCATTAGCTTTTATATCAGTGTATTGTTTTAACCTGGAATATTTCTGAGGTATAATCTGCAGTGGCTGAATTTTATTCCATTGAATGGATGGATGTTTGCTAGTATGACAACTATTTATTAAGTGCTTATCACATGCCACGTACCATTCTAAGTAATTCATGTAAATTTGTTTCTTTAATATTCATAAAAATGCATATGAGGTAGGCTTGCTATCATTCTCCTTTTACAGATGAGGAGGCTTTGACACAGAAGTTAAGTCACTTGCCCGTGTCACTCAGCTAAAAAGTGTCCGAGCCATCTTTCAGGGCTAGGAATGTGGCTGAGCGTCTGATTTCTTTACCTCAGCTCTCAGGCTTAAGTGACCTCCTTCTACTCCCCTGGAACAAGTGGCCTGCACCTACCTGTATCCGTGACTTCCATGGTATCTTAGGCTGATTTAGTGCTGCTAGAAAGATGTGCCTGGGACTGACTAATTATAAAGAAGAGAGGTTTATTTTGCTCACGGTGCTGCAGGTTGTACAAGAAGCATGGCACGGTCATCTGCTTCTGGTGAGGGCCTCAGGTTTCTTCTACTTATTGCCAGAGAGCAAATAGGAGCAGCTGTGTGAACAGATTATATGGCAAGGGAGAGGAAGCAAGAGAGGAGGAGGAGTTACCTTTTGAACAACCAGTTATCACAAGAACTAAAAGTGCAAACTCACTCCTGTGAGAATAGCACCAAGCCATTCTTGAGGGATCCACTCCCATAATCCAAACACCTCCCACCAGGCCCTACCTCCAACACTGGGGGGCAAGGGGCCGATTTCAACATGATCAAATTTGATAGGGCCAAACAAACCATATTCAAACGACAGCACACACCGTGAGCTCATGAGTGCAGGGGCTCCACTGTTTCTATGGAACTCCTGGTACCCAGCTCTAGGCCTAACACAAAGTAGGTGTTCGATAGGTGTTTGCATAAAGACTGCCATGATAAAAAGTCAACATACCAAAAATGTGTATCTGAAAGTGACTCCACGAGATGCTGAGCCCCACATTATGCTGAAAGAGTCCTTCCTGCACCCTTTGGTAAAGCATGCCTGCACTTTTGTGGCTCAGAATAATGGAAAGTCCCATGGGAAACTTCATGAACTTAACTCGTATAATCATTCTCAATTTGGAATTCACTCCCTTCTATGCTTCTATATTTAGTTCTCTGCTTTTGGCTGCAGAGACTTGATAAAACTCATTTCTCGAGTGACCCTCAAACCCTGGATTGAAAAATAAATCAATTCGGCTTTGTTTTTAGCTCTTTATTCTCCTTTTTAACAATGTAAAAGCGAATGTTTTCTCTTTTAATCCTAACCGCAACCATTTGGGACTATTTTTATACTTGAGGATACTGAAGCACAAAATGTATAATTAATTTGTTCAAAGCCTCACAGCTACTGGTATGTGGTAATGAAAAGTATAGAATTCCACTCATAAGATCAGCATTTGTCCAGAATTAAAACATGTATTAATGACCTCAGAAACACCTAGGCGTTTGTTGAAATGCACCGGTCCCGGGTCCACTCCAGATGTGCTAACTTTGGGTTTCAGTATCTTTGGGTTTGAGGTCTGGGAATTACATTTTTAGCAAGCTCTTTCAATGGTTCTCGTGTGTCCTAAAATTGGTAAGGATTTATTTCATCAAGTCGCTGAAATGAATTCTAGGAACTCTGACTCTTACTGATTGGCCATAGCATGTAATCTTCCTCCTTGTATTCATTACTTAGATCAAATTATGTGCCTCTCAAATCCTAAAGTGCAAAATAATGTGTCTGGATATCTGTTAAACTACAGATCCTGATGCAGGAGTTCTCCAGTGGGATATGAGCTCCCAGGTGATGGTGAGGCCAGTGGTTCACTCTGGCAGACACAGGTGCTACTCAGATCCCCCTTCAAGAAAATACTCATTACCCCTTGCTGAAGAATGTGGCCAGCTGGTAGCCACCAGCATTAGCTTCATCAAAGTCCAACTCAACTGTCCAAATGAAGCTGTAGCACTCCCAGTCAATGAGGGAGCACGGTATTGGGACAACGGTCTGGCTATTTCTAATCACAGTAAGACTCCAGGCTGCAGAGTCCTTCCATGGACTCCCACTGGGTTGGCAGAGACTTTGCTGTATGTACTGTGAAGGTCTCGCTGACCTTCTCAGCCCCTCTCTTTTCCTTGCATAGGTATTACTCTTTTTTTCACTCTGAAATTTATGTTTGCACTTGCCTTCTGGAGAACCTAGAAGGCACATCTATCGCCCAAACTTTGAGTAACAAGGAGCTTACATCTTGGTTTCCAAACTTTGAAGCAGCCAAAGGCAGTTGTTCCATCCCTATTGGACTGATCTTATCTCTGAAATCAGGGAACAGACTAAGATGAGCTTAAAACAGAGAAAAGCTGTAATCCCAGCACTTTGGGAGGCCGAGACGGGTGGATCATGAGGTCAGGAGATCGAGACCATCCTGGCTAACCTGGTGGAACTCCGTCTCTACTAAAAAAATACAAAAAAACTAGCCGGGCGAGGTGGCGGGCACCTGTAGTCCCAGCTACTCGGGAGGCTGAGGCAGGAGAATGGCGGGAACCCGGGAGGCGGAGCTTGCAGTGAGCTGAGATCCGGCCACTGCACTCCAGCCTGGGTGTTAGAGCAAGACTCCGTCTCAAAACAAAACAAAACAAAACAACAACAACAACAACAACAAAAAAAAAAAAAAAACAGAGAAAAGGAGGAGACCTGATTCATCACTCTTCTTAACTGTCAAGGTTTATTTGGACCCAGCGCTGACTTAGGTTTCTTCCTGATTCCTGAAAGCCAACCTCCTCTTTCATGCCCTTTGCAGGGGATTCATATAAGCAATGACAGTTTTTTACAAAGAAAATCTCATGACAAAATAAATAAACATTATAGATTTATATAAAGCAGTTTGGGCTAAAGTTGGGGATGGGCACAGATCCCAGCCTGCTATCCACCTCCAATCGTGAAGTTTGTCTTCAGGGCCTTAGGCTCAGTGTGTACCATTTGAAAAACAATTCTTTTCCCATGTTAGCTCTCAGTATAACAGGCTGGAATAATTTTTCACAGCTTCCTAATAGATACCTTGCTTGAAACTGCTATTTAAGTCAAAACCTCCAGTTTTCTCTCAGTGAATTAAAAGGTAATGCAGTTTTAATTTTAAGTCCAATTATATCTTGAGAGATGAATGGTACAGGGCTAATCCTTGCTTGGGGCCAAAAGGGAGTGATAAATCATTTGCTTACATGATCAGATTGCTTCCATGCTCCTCTGGGCCACTAAGAAAACAGAAATGAGTCGTTAACACCAGCCTCTTCGGTGAAAAATGAAATGGAAGGGAAAGTCACAGTAGATGTTTCCTGTATCAGTCAGGATATTTAAGTTACACTGTGGTTAAATAAAATGTCAGTAGCTTATCCCAACACCAGCATTATTCTTATTCATGCCTCATGTCAATCCAGCTCATTGAGGGATCCTGCCTCCTGCAGTTGTGCAAGTACCCACTGATACTCCAATTTGATACACACTTGGAGATTATGGCCATGAAGAGAGGTAGATGTGGTGAATATGGTGGAAAGCTTCCATTGATAATTTATCTATCAGTCACATGGATAATTTATCTATCAGTCACATGGATAAGACAAACTTTCAGAGGTAGGGAAGAGCAATCTAATACTGTCTTCCCAGAAAGAGAACTGGAAAAATACATCAAATAAAAATCACCAGTGGTTCCAATGGCTATTGCACTGTCTTTCAGTCTCTGAACATGATTTTCAAGTAAGGATGAGGCTGAGAGCAGAAGTAACATGTATTACTAAGCATCAAGTTTGGGTAGGCACTTTGAGATATAAAACTCTCAACAATGTTTTGGGATAGGTAAAATTTCCTATTTTACATTTTCTATGGCCCAGAGAAGTCCAAGTCTTTTCCTGAGATGAAAGAGCTAGTGCATGAAATCAGGATACTCATCCAGAAATGTCTGACCCTGAAGCCCACATTTGTTTCACTACTCAGTGCCGCATACTACATATGGAGATGTTCACCCTTTGAATAAATCACAGTCCTTGAGGCTGGAGTGCCATGAAATTGAACCTAGAGAGAAAGGGAAAAAGGGAATAATCAGGCAGAATGAATTTAGAAATTTTTCCAAAGAATAGATCAATCTAAAGTAGCTTAAGTGTGCATATCTGCAACAATAATGAACAATTACTGCATTTGTTCTAAGTGTCTAAGCTAACAAAATGTATTTTGTAGCTACCCCAAGAAATAGTACATGAAAAACACATTTTGTTGGCTTAGACACATAGTAATTACCTTTTGGGAACAAAGAGGTAATTATCTCTGTAACCCCATGAGATAAATTCAAATTTTAGTTCTGCTGCCTACTAGTGCTATGATCTGGACATATTCATTAAAGTCTTTGAACTTTAATTTCCCTAGTTATTCAATGGACATATTCATACTTTCTACATATTTACTTGGAAATGAAAATGTAAATGGGACGTTATAGCCATTAAATGGCATTAAACATACTAGATGCTAAGTAAAGATAGGCAGGGATCATGTGAGCAAGTAAACAACACAGGCTTTGGAGTAAGACACAACTTACATTCAAATCTCAGCCCTTTGTATTTGGCTGCATGGGTAAATGGCTTAACTCCTGTGGCTTTCCTGAGTTAGTGAAATCTGTTGAAAAATGGGGCTAGTAATTTCAGTCTGAAGGGATGCTGTGGGGAATGCATAAGATACCGTAAGTGAAATTTTCTAGGGAATAATGATACTCAGCAAATGGTGCTGACCTGTAATTCCCTTGCCGATCACAGACTCATAATGTGAATGTGTCCACCAAAGTTCATGTATTGGAAACTTAATCCACAATTGAACAGTGTCAGGAGGTAGGGACCCTGATGAAATGTTTATTTAAGTCATGAGAGCGTCACCCTCCCAGATGCATTAGTGCCGCTATTAAAAGGGCTTATGGGTATTGGGTTCTCTCCCTTCTGCCAAGTGGGAACATGGCTTTTTGTTTCTGTCTTGCCCTTCCACCTCCCCTACACACCTTCCAGTATGTGAGGACACAGTAAGAAGGCACTCGTCAGAAGACAGCACCTCGATCTTGGACTTCTCATTCTTCAGAACTATAATAAATAAATTTCTCTTTATAAATTACCCAGTCTGTGGTGTTCTGTTACAGCAGCACAAGACTGACTAAGACATAATGATTTTGAGAGAATATTCTCCCAAGTCCTCTGGAAGTCTTTTTTTTCTTTTCTTTTCTTTTTCCTTCCTGAAGGGGTGGCCTGCCCCTCCACACCTGTGGGCGTTTCTCGTTAGGTGGAACCAGAGACTTGAGAAAAGAAATGAGACACAGAGACAAAGTATAGAGAAAGAAAAAGTGGGCCCAGGGGACCGGCGCTCAGCATACAGAGGACCCATGCAGGTACCGGTCTCTGAGTTCCCTAGTATTTATTGATAATTATCTTAACCATCTTAAAGATAAGGGAGTGGCAGGACAATAGCATCATTGTAGGGAGAAAATCAGCAGTAAGACATGTGAACAAAGATCTCTGTGACATGAATAAGTTTAAAGGAAAATGCTGTGCCTTGATATGCATATGCAAACCTCTCCATAAACATTTTAGCAGCATTGCGCCAGCATGTCCCACCTTTTGCCGTAAGGCGGTTTTCTCCTATCTCAGTAAACAGAGCATACAATCAGGTTTTACACCGAGATGTTCCATTGCACAGGGACGGGCAGGAGACAGATGCTTTTCTCTATCTCAACTGCCAACAACCGCCAAAAGGCCTTCTTTCCTCTTGTACTAGTCCCCTCAGCACAGATCCTTCATGGGTGTCAGGCTGGGGAACGATCAAGTCTTTCCCTTCCCACGAGGCCATATTTCAGACTATCACATGGGGAGAAACCTTGGACAATACCTAGCTTTCCTAGGCAGAGGTCCCTGTGACCTTTGGCAGTGTACTTGTCCCTGGGTACTTGAGATTAAGAGACTGGTGATGACTTTTAACCAGCAAGCTGCCTTCAGGCACTTGTTTAACAAAGGCACATCCTGCACAGCCCCAAATCCATTAAACCTTGAGTCACCACAGCGTATGTCTCTTGCAAGGACAAGGTTGGGGATAGGGTCACAGATTAACAGCATCTCAAATACAGAACAAAATGGAGTCTCTTATGTCTACTTCTTTCTATACAGACACAGTAACAGTCTGATCTTTCTTTTCCCCACACCCACCTACCTACCTACCTTCCTTCCTTCCCTCCTTCCTTCCTTCCTTCCTTCCTTCCTTCCTTCCTTCCTTCCTTCCCTCCCTAATGCCTCTCTCTCTCTCTCTCTCTCTCTCTCTTTCTTGACCAAATTTTGCTCTTGTCAACCAGGCTGGAGTGCAATGATGCAATCTCCACTCAGTGCGAACTCCGCCTCCCGGGTAGCGATTCTCCTGCCTCAGCTTCCCGAATACCTGGAATTGCAGGCACCCACAACTATGCCAGGCTAATTTTTGTATGTTTAGTAGAGATGGGGATTCACCATGCTGGTCAGGCTTGTCTCAAATGCCTGACCTCAGGTGATCCACCCGCCTCAGCCTCCCAAAGTGCTGGGATTACAAGCGTGAGACACCATGCCCAGCCCTCTGAAATTTTTTATGAGTATTCTTGCCTTACAATGGAAAATTCCTTTGTGTTGACCAAGTTGCTTATGGCCTTCATGCTCAACTTCTTCTTGCCTGAGTAAAGACTAATCCTGCTTGGCAAAGTGTATTTCTCTAAATTTTGTTTTCTAAGTCCCACAACCACTTACTTGAGAAAATCCACTCCTGAGGTGCTTCAGTATTTTGGCTCATCTCTTTTTATTGTGAGACATTCCACTAAATCACTTCTGGGTGCTGGGGGAGAGACTCCTAGTAGTTGTTTATTATCCCATCCTCTTTGTGGGGAGAACAATGACGGACAGAGTGCACCTCTACTTCAGGGTCCTTTGAAACTTCAGCTTTCTAAAAACAGGCTTCCCTGATGAGTAGAAAGATGAAGAGGAGCAGGAAAAGCCACAGTCCGGGGCAGTGGAGGAAGTGGAGGAGAGCAGTGGGAAAGTTCTTGGTCAATTCCAGTGCCCACGATGCAAGCTGATTGCTCCAGAAGAGATAGCAAAAGTGTAGGTAGGCATCAGGGAACACCACAGTAAAGGGAGAAACTGGCAGGAAGTGGAAGTAGGGCTATGAGGACCAGAGGAGAGACTCATTCTAATTAAAATAACTTCTAGAGATCAAAGGGATCATGAAGTGTGAGTGACTATTGTCTTGAAAAAATTTACCACGGAAAAACATGCTCCTATACTACCCAAGGCAGTGACGCCAATAGAACAGAATATTCAGAAAAGAAGGGAGAACATAACTTCCAGGGGCCGTTCCAGTTTGGGAGGTCAATGCTTACTTGATTTCTATTATGATTTACTTGACCTTACCCACAACAGCAGCTTTTCTTTCTGGTGGATCAATGGTGGTATCTGTGATTTGTGCCAGTTCAGTATTCAGACACTGATAAACATCTGCACCGATACACTGACCTTCTTGTTTTGATGGACAGTTTTGGTGGAAATAACAAATCCATATGTCAATATGTGACCTCACTCAGGTTAGATTTCTACTATACCCCACAAATAATAATTTATCATGTTTTTGAACTTAAGACCTTTGAAAGTTTTTACCATATTCGCCTTACCTATGACTTCTATATAACATGCACATGCTGAATTTATGTATGTCAATACTTTTTCCCACATGCATTTTTCATTGAAATATAAATACATAAGGGCATGAACCCTGTCCATTTTATTCACCATCACGTCCCGGCACCTACATTCCACTGGCACATGGTTGATGCTCCATTGTTTTGTTGTGGTCATTAACTGATTAAATAAATGAATAACTATTGAATGAATGAGCAAAGTAGCATAAGAAGACGATAGGCTTGGGAGATAAACACACTAGCATTTTTTTAATTTGTAAAACTTTGAAGACTAGCAGCCCATTGTGTATCATCAAAGCCCTTCAAGATAAAATCTGGTTTAGGGCATGATACTAGGGAGTGATATCCAGGGCGGCCTTCAACTCTCAGCTTCTGAAATCCATAGTGGCACCTCCTTTGAGTCACTGTGTTTGACTCCCTCACTCACAACGATAATGCTCCATCACCCCAGCTCTGTGATTGCCCAGCTCCTCTTTCCTGAGGGTGTGAAGATCACCCACACGGAAGACCAAGGCAGCCTCTGAGTACTGTCAGCAGCAGGATCAAGATGGTGTTTAAGCAGGAGGATGAGTCATTAGCACTTAAGTAATTGAGGCTCTGTGGTAATAAAATTGCCAGTAATTTTTTTTTCTTTTCCTCCAGATTCTGTTTTTGTTGTTCTCCCATGAAATGAAACAAGACAATTGCCATGCATCCCCGGGTGATTTGAAAGGCCAGGATAGCGGTGCCTTTTCAGCGTGATACACAATTCTATATCAAATTACCAGGAGCTGCAGAGAATCGCAGCTAAGTCAGAATCTAATGGACACGGGGTAGGATTTATGTAGAGATGGAGTAATAGACAGGGATTTTAAAATTTGATGGAGAGCTGAAGAAATTCAATAAAAACTGGGTCTACGGAGGCATCTTTTACTGTGTGTGAATGTTTTCATAAACACCTCTGAAGAGATAATACTATACAGGTGAGCTTAATAAAAAAGGACTTTCCTTTTCATTCCTGCCAATCTGGCCCTTTCACAAACTCTCCAATGAGAGAGAAATATGGGCTTGTTGGGACTTTTCTTCCTTAGTTATCTAGTTTCCTTTTTCAGCCTTCTAATCTTGCTCCTCGCCTTTCAGCTTTTATTGAATTTTTGCAACAGGAAAGAATTTTGCTAGAAAGGATTTTACTAGAAAGAGCAAGTTAACCTGAATTGCTGACAAATGCAAGGCACTCAAATGCCTAACGAGTCACCTGCAGCTAAAGGTGCAGCATCCTAATGAACCCAGGTATCACTGGGGAGACAAGAAAAAGAGGTAGAGGGAAAAAAAATGCATATATTAGAAAAGACAATTACACTGGAAAAAGTCTTACATATGGGTTCTTGGAAAATGTACTGGCACTGGAGCCTAGAGTTCCTGGTTTTAAATCCTGACTCAGCTTCTTACAATCTCCATGACCTCTAACATATTGCTTAATTCCTATGAGTTTTAATTTCTTCCTTTTGAAACAGGAGATGATTTTTCTCCCCAGGATAAATGGACAAATAAATATGATGTATGCGGACTACTATATCCACAGCCTTGGCACCATAGTTCTTCATAAACTCAAATTCCCACTCTGCCTTCTAGAGCCATAAAGAAGGCAAGGAGGAAGTGGGAGAGGCAGATTTTTTGCTATCGGACGAGAATTAAACCATTAATGTGTAAGCGAACTGAACACCTACCGGAATTACACATTCAAACGACTCCCTTTTCATCCATGCGTCTTTTAGTCCAGAAAGCAAAACACAGGAGAAGGGTTCTGATTATCTTCGCTTTGGCATCACCCTGAGGCTATGCTGGGGAATGAGAGGAAGCCCTAGGTCGGGGAAAAGAAAGAGGAAAAGCTCAGGATGCCTGGAGGTTCCACTTGAGAAGCTGCACCGATGGAGAGACGCCTTTAAATGACTGCAGACCCAAGGGGAGGAGGAGAGTTTGCTGGAAAGATGATGGGCCTCAGGTTAATCTGCTTGAACACCCACACTGCTCAATTTACCTTGTTGGTGCGTCAACTTTATCTGGTATATTTTCTCCACCGTCAAAGCGAATCCTTACTGCAGCAAAAGAACAGAGGTACCTTGTTAATAAAAGCAGTTTCTCAGCTGGCATGTGGTTGGCCCATGCTTCAATATCAATCTGTGTGTCCCTCTATCGTTTTTTTGAGAGGGAGTCTCCCTCTGTCTCCAGGCTGGAGTGCAGTGGCATGATCTCGGCTCACTGTAAGCTCCGCCTCCTGGGTTTAAGCGATTCTCCTGCCTCAGCCTCCCGAGTAGCTGGGACTACAGGCGCCCGCCACCATGCCCGGCTAATTCTTGCGTTTTTAGTAAAGACGGGATTTCACCATGTTGGCCAGGATGGTTTTGATCTCCTGACCTCGTGACCCGCCCACCTTGGCCTCCCAAAGTGCTGGGATTACAGGCGTGAGCCACCGTGCCCGGCCTGCGTGTCCCTCATTCACATTCTCTTATTCATTCGGTTGATCATCTATTTGTCCTCCAAGTTGGAACGGGAAGATCATCTGTCTCACTCGAGTTTACTTCCTTTATTTCCCTCCAGAATTAGTCTATTGCCGTTTGGTGTGAACCAGTGGAACGGTACCAGAGGAAGTGAGGAAGGAGGCCGGTCTGTGTGATTAGGCTATGTGTGTTTGCTAACTGGCACTCATCAAAGTTAGGCTCCTGCCCTCCTGCAGATACCAGAAGACAGGATGTGCTCTCTCCTCGCACAATTACATTTCGAAGAAATGACTTCCACTCCTTAAGAAAGATGTTACTGGATAGTCCAACTGATTGGAAGATTTACATCCCAAAAGGAGTGGATAACAAATTTATAATTGAAAATTTTCTGAAGTAAATGCTTTAAGAAAGAGGAGATCAGGAGCCTAAGGCCAGGAAAAAATTAATTAATTAATTAAAGGCTGTCTAAAATATAGTCAAGTTGTGTTGAACTTCAAGTCCATCTTAATTACTCCCTCACCAACTGAGGACTGCACGCAGGTTATACGTGGGAGTCCTGCATCTTCCCCTCTCACTGACTCAGAACACGGGTCTGGAGCACTAATGAATAGAAATGAAAATTCAAGTACACATGCCTAAATCAAATGGCTAAAATTACTCTGTTTTTCCCTTAGTGGAATATTATCACTCCTGAAGACATATAATGTTTTGTCATCTTTTCTGTTCACTTAGATATCTGTTAGTTCCTAACCCAACCTCCCCCTGCTTCACTCAATAAAGGCTTCTGATTTCCACTTTCATGTATAGCCTGGGCTCCACTTGAAGAATACAACAAGGAAATATCCTCCGTGTTGTATTCTAGTAGTGGAACCCAGGCTATACCTGAAAGTGGGAATCAGAAGGATAAATCAGTGAGAATAAAAGGATACACACAGACACAGATGTCCCTTTATTTGGGAGACTAATTTAGAAGATAGCATTCTACCATGATTAAGAATGCAGAGAGTAAGTGAAGCAAGTTTTAAGTGGAAAATTTAGAAGGAGGTTCAATTTTAATAAAATGGAATTGCAGTTTATATAGTAAATTTTTGCTTCGTCTCTCCGCCCAGAATCACCTATATCCGTAATTTAATATAGGTAATAAAATCTAGGTAAGGTCCTGTTCCTTCCACCATGCTCTTAACGTTATTTCTTCCACATTGCTGTTCTTAATGATACAATATCACACTTTCTATTCTCTGATTAATCCTGGATACAACCTACTTACCCACCCAGTCTTTTTCTTAAGAAAGGATCTTCATCTTCCGTGGATGTTCAAACAATGATCGGTAAAGGAAAAGTGCGCTGTGAATGAGGTGGACCCTTGGATTTCTGAAGACATTAATGTTCTTAATAGTTTCCAGGTTCCTTGCCAACAAATCAGCAGAGGTTTAATTTGTCTTTATGAAGTTTTCATTCATCATTGTACAATCTGTATTGGATGTTTCTAATTATCCAACTGATGTATTATTTGGAGACCTTCTAAGACTAGTCAGATTCACTGGAAGTTTCTCTTTATTTTATTACCAATAAGAACGTGTATCAGCCAGAAAAAATTTATATTGTTCCATGTTACCCAAGAATATTGTTCATTATTTACTTTAAAAGAAAAGCTGCTCAGGGAAAAAGAGAAAAGCGCTTTAGTAAATTAGTTTTTAGTTTATTTTCTCAGCAAAAATATATAATAAGTATATTATAAATAATTATATATTATATATAATAGTTATATAATATACTTTATATAATATATTAGTTATATATAATATGATGTATTATATAATATATAACTAATATAGCATTTAATAGTCTTATGTAATCACTTAAATACTATAATATAATACATAATATATAGTATATGTGTAATATATAATATATGCAATATATAAATATAATTATATAATATATTATAATATATTAAATATAATAAAATGTATTCTATGTAGTAGTTACAAATAATACATAATTATTATATATAATATGTTTTATTATATTTAATATATTATAATATATAATAATTATATATAATAAAATGTATTATATATAATGGCTATATATGTAACTGTTATATGTTATACATTATATATAATATATATATTATATATATAGTCCAAGGAGAATATATATTATATATAATGTATAACATGTAACAGTTACATATAATCATTTACCATCTTATATATAATACAATATATTATATATTAAATATTTCTCATATGTAATTATATATTAATATATTATATATTATATTTTAATCATTATATCACATATCACCTATAATAGTTATATATAATAGTTATATATAATAGTTACATATAGTTACATATATAACTATTATATATAACTCTTATAGGTGATTATATATATAATAGTTATATATGTAACTATTATGTATTAGTTATATGTAATATATAACAATATTATACATCATAATAATATATAATTATTATATATAGTTATATATTATATATAGTTATATATAATTATTATATATAGTTATATATTATATATAGTTGTATATAATACATTTCATTATATAATTATATATTATTATGATATATAATATTGTTATATATTATTATGATATATAGCTATGTAGTAATTATATATTATTATATGTCATATAGTTATATATAATAGTTGCATATGATACATTTTATTATATATAATAATTATATATTATTATGATATCTAATATTGTTATATATTATATATAACTATATATAATAGTTACATGTAATAATTTACTGTCTTATATATAATACAATATATTATATATAAAATTAAATATTTATCATATGTATTTAATTATATATTAATATATATTATATTTTAATCATTATATCACATATACAATTATATATAATAATAAAATATATGTTTTATGTATTATATATACTATATATTATATAGTACATGTTTTTATATATGAATATAAAATATATATTTAAAATATTTGGGTTACAATAGTAAGGCTCAGTTTTTAATCCTCCATGAAATTATTATTAATAAGTAATGACAGTTTTACTCTGATTTATTAACCTACCCACTTTTCTATTAGTTTAAAAATGACGGTGATATATATGGTGTCTAATTTTGGCTATGGGCCAAGGTTTAGTGCTATTTAATAGAGTAATTATTGGCAACTAGTAATGCCTGATCTCACCTATGGTGCGTTGCTTTATTGTTCTCAGTTCTTTTTCCCTCCTAGTGTCCTGGCTTCTAGCCATATGACTTTGCAGTTACTCTTACTAAAGTCGATCTCATTTACGCTGTGCTTGCATGGGAGTTTGGTCAAAGGTTCCAAGACTAAGTCTAGTGTTTCTACTTACTCCTCCTGCACTTCTGCCATCACCATAACAACAGGCACCCCAGGGAGCCATTGGCTCTAGGAAGACCAAGTAGATCTGGGCTGAATACTGCAGTTGGACAGTAAACTGACCAGCAAATACATGAACAAGAATAAATGATTTATGTCTTATGCTACTGAGTTTGTGTTGTCTATTATAGAATATTATTATGGTAACAACTGACTGATATATCTGTCTTCTTTCAGGATTTATAAGGGAGTTATGGACATACAAGACGATAGTGATAGCAGACTAGAAATCAAAAAGTTGATCTAACGTAAAAGAGTACAAACTCACTGCCTGCATGCAGAGTCTTAGAAAGCCTGGGCTGGTGCTTGTGGTTTAGCCCTGAAGTCCAAGGAGAATTTTTTGCTTTCCCTGAGTCTTGTGGCCTCATCAATTCAGCTTGGTCTAGACTGAACAATAAACAAAAGAGAGTAAGAGGGGCATTGATAGGCCTGGTTCTGGAGATGAATGTGGCCAGCATCTGTGAAAACTGCATGTAGGCATGAACTGACACAACTACTTCAAAGCATACTGGAAGCTGATGGCAACTGAAAACCCTTCCTTCTTCTTCCTTTCCTTCCTTTCCCTTTCCCTTCCTTCCCCTTCCCTTCCCTTCCCTTCCCATCCCTTTCCCTTCCTCTTTCCCTTCCTTCCCCTTTCCTTCCCTTTCTGTCCCTTTTCCTTCCCCTTCCTTCCCCTTCCCTTCTCCTCCCTTTTTCCTTTCCCTTTCCCTTCCCTTTCCCTCTCCTCCCCTCCCCTCCTCTCCCCGCTCTTCCCCTTCCTTTCTTTTCCCTTCCCTTCTCTCTGTTCTGTTCCCCTTTCTCTCCTGTTCCCTTCCCTTCCTCTCCCTTCCTCTTCCCTTCCCTCCCCTTCCCTTCCCCTGCCCTCCCATTCCTTTCCGTGCCCTCCTCTTCCCTCCCCTCTCCTCCCCTTCTTTTCCCTTCCCTTCTGTTCCATTCTGTTCCCTTTTCCCTTCCCTTCCCTTCCCATCCATTTCCCTTCCCCTTCCTTCCCCTTCTCCTTCCCCTTCTCCTTCCCCTTCCTTCCCCTTCTCCTTCCCCTTCTCCTTCCCCTTCCTTCCCTTTTTCCTTCCCCTTCCCCTTCCTTCCCCTTCTCCTTCCCCTTCTTCTTCCCCTTCCCTTCCTTTTCCTTCCCCTCCTCTCTCCTTCTTTTCCTTTCCCTTCCATTCCATTCTGTTCCCTTTTCCCTTCCCTTCCCTTCCCTTCCCTTCCTTTCCTTTCCCTTCCCGTCCCATCCCTTTTCCTTCTTGTCCCTTTCCCTTCCCCTTCCTTCCCCTTCTCCTTCCCCTTCCCTTCCCTTTCCTTCCCCTTCCCCTTCCTTTCCCCTTCTCCTTCCCTTACCCTTCCCTTTTCCCTTTCCCTACTTCTTCCCTTCCCTTCTCTTCCCTTCCCTTTCCTTCCCCTTCCCATTCCTTTCCCCTTCCTTTCCCTTCCCTTCCCCTCCTCTGCCCTCCTTCCCTTCCCTTGCCTTCCCTTCCCCTTCCCCTTCCTTCCCCTTCCCTTCACTTTCTCCTTCCCTTCCTCTTCCCCTTCCTTTTCTTTCTCTTCCCCTTTCTTTTCCCTTCCCTTCCCTTCCCTCCCCTCCCCTTCCTTTCCCTTCCCCTCTCCTTCCCTCCTCTCTCCTTCCCATCCCTTTTCTTCCATTCCCTTCCGTTCCCCTTTTTCTTCCCTTCCCTTTGCTTCCTTTCCCTTCCCTTATCTTCCCCTTTCCCTTCCCCTTCCTTCCCCTTTCCCTTCCCTTCTCCTTCCTTCCCCTTTCTTTTCCCTTTCATTTTCCTTTCCCTTTCCTTTTCCCCTTCTTCTCTTCCTTTCCCTTTCCTTTTCCCCTTCTTCTCTTCCTTTCCCTTTCCTTTTCTTCCTTTTTTTCCTTCCTCCACATCTTCTTGCTCTTTTTCTTATCTTCATATTTATCTTTGTCTTCCTCCACCCCTTTTACTGGCAGCTTCCATGATAAAATTAACATGAGCAAAACAGAAAACATCCAGTTTCTAGACATGTTCACATCTTAGATAGCAAAGCTGTCTGGGAGTCCTGTGACCCAAGGAGCTAGATGAGTAACCATCACTTTGGTTGGAGTAAGGGCAGTGGCCACAATCACCAGTGGAGACAGATGTGCTTACTGGGGCAGCCAGCCCATGATGGCCCTCAGCCGCAGCAGCAACAGCGAACAGCAATATACAAAGACACATGCACCTGGGAGATTGCTTTTCCTCACCAAAGACAAGATGCCATGTCCTGAGAAACTCAGAAAATGTTACAAAACATTCCTATGCACTGAATGACAGTTAATTTTTATCAAGTATTCTAAAGAAAGCGTGTACCCTAATAATATGCAAACAATAGGAAATGAATATTTATTGTGTAAGCATAGAAGAGCAAAATTTTTGTCTCAGTCTGTTAGTGCTTCTAGGACAAAATACCATTGACTGAGTAGTTTACAAAAACCAGAAACTTATTTTTTTACAGTCTGGAGGCTGGGGAATCCAGGTCCAGACATGGGTGTTCAGTGTCTGGCGAGGGGCCCAGTCTCTCCCTCCAAGAGGGAGCCTGTTGCTGTATTTTCTGGAGAAGAGGAACATTGTGTCCTCGCATGGCAGAAGGCAAAGGGGAAATGAGCTGATGACTGTGTAAAGCCTGTTTAATCAAGATCTTAACCCCATTCACAAGGGAGGAGGCCTCATGGCCTAATCACCTCCTGAAGGCCCCACCTCTTCATAACTTCACATTGGCCACCCTTGAGGAGCTAGAGGGGATCCTTTTAAACTACAGCACACAAGATGGTAAAATTACACAGTGATGTGAAATCCGCATCCCTTATAACCTCCAAGATGTTGCCAGAAATCTATCAGAACTGGCCATAAGACAAAACTATGGTATTATCTACAAGGAGTCCGAAAAATATATAAAGAAATCCTGCCTATGATGCTTTACTTTATTGAAAGTAAAAATTCTATTTTTTAAATAAGTGTTCCACAAATGTTCATCCTTCTAACTCTTTAAAGATGATCAATACTAACTCTAAACAGCGAGGGAGAATGGTGTTCGTGCTTCATGTGGTATTATTGAAGATGATTGAGTGGAGGTGGCTTGGACAAAGGAGAACTTTCTGTTCAGAGTCTGCTTTCTTCTGATGTTTTTGATGTGTTTATTTATCCACATAAATGTCATATACTGTACTTATAAATACACAAATCTTGGGTTGCAAGATTTTCTGCCTGCAGTGAGATGTACATTATCTTCAGGAGCTAAATATTTCTTAAGTTTCTCATTTCGGTCTAAAAGCAAACAACAGTTAAAAACAATGCAAATGGCTATCAAGTGTGACTTTCTGAGTTATTCTAAGACACAGACATGAATGTCCTCCGCGTCTCGTTTCAGGCTGCTGGCTTTTTGAAACAATCCTAAGTAAGGAAAACAGTCCAAGTCAAGTGCAGGCTCTAGTTTGAGTCTAATGGTCTCAATACTGGCATTCAGTTACCCAGCATGACTGTAGGCCACCCGTGTGTCCACTCACTGGGCCTACTCCACTCCTGCAAAAGCTTCTACCTGTGCGTCTCAGTTGGCACTTGAGAGTGGATACTTAACCACCTTTGAAATAGGCAAAGCCTGGGGCAGAAAGTGAGGCTTCAGGAAAAGCAACTTGAGAGTTGAAAGAGTTTACTTTCAGGGCTCCGTTTGGAGGGGACAAGTGGGATTCAGGTATCAGCAGGAGAGATGTTCAAGGGACGACTGTGGAAGGAAAGTGAAGTGAACCTCAGCCAGTAATGAGATAGAGAAATGTGTTCTTGGCTATTCTCTGAGCATGGTCTTCTGTCTGCAACTTTGTGTGCTGAGTGAAGCCCTATCCACTACAGTTGTCAGGCAGTATATGCCATAGTATTCCGAACAGTTTGGAGCCACACAGCCTGAGTTCAAGCCCTCTTTCACGGTCTGCAACTACTTGGTGTATCAATTTGTCTAAACCTGGAGTTCAGTGGCAGAAAGTCTACCTTCCTGCATAAATAAGGACATTTTTCATCATCAGATTTACTAGCAAGAGAGGCATATTTGAGCCTTCACAATCTTACCGTTTTTTTTTTTTCTGTTTGTTTGTTTGTTTTTTTGTTTTGTTTTTGATAATAGGGTTTCATTCTGTCATCAAGGCTGGAGTACAGTGGCACAATCATAGCTCAGCCTTCTGAGTGTCTGGGACTATAGGTACATGCCATCATGCCCAGCTAATTTATTTATTTATTTTATATTATTTTTTGTAGAGATGGGGTCTCACTAGTTGCCCAGGATAGTCTCGAACTCCTGGCATCAATAAATTTCTCCCACCGAGGCCTCCCAAATTGCTGGGATTACAGGTGTGCCTTTTTTGATATAAGTCAATTAGCCAGCCTGTTTTCATTTTATAAAAAAATAAAGAAGAGTTCTACTTATTAATACACTTGTATCTTTCAAGAAAAAATTGCCTTTCTCATAGTGTTATTGTAAGTCTTAATTGTATATCTCTTTAATATATCCTGACACATAGAAACAATAAATAAATGGAAGATGTTACTCTTGATGTTTTGCTATCAATTTTGATATTTTATCACATTCTTTCTGTTCTTGTCATTTCTATGGATACATCAGGGGAAACAGAAGCATGAGTCATTCCCGTAAACTTAACTCCAGGTAGGCAAGGGATCTACTCAGGAACGTGTTTTCTTGAATGTAAGACTTGTGAATTCTTAGAAAAGTATCATGAAAAAAGATCAGCCTTTGGGGTTAGGAAGAGTCATATTTGACGTCAGTTCTGACATTTTTCAGCTCAAAGGACTTCCCCGAACTATCCAGTAAGAATGGTAGTTCATACTTCCTAAGAAGCTGTAATTGCCAGACACTGATCTAACTGGTTTACATATATAAGTAATTAACTTTCATAAGGCCTCTTTCAGATTAATGCTATTTTTATTTCCATTTCTTAGACAATGAAAACAAACCAGAAAAAAAATGATGGTAACTCACTGTGCTCTGAAGTAGCTCAGCTCCAAGGACTGTGACTTTAACTTCTAAGCAACACCCCCACTCCACTTCGGTTTTCTTGCTGTGCAATGGGAGTGATTCCCACTATTCAAGCTTCATTTATGAGGATTAAATTCGCAAACTTTAGTAAAAGCCCTAGCACACTGATTGCCACACTCTAATTACATGTAAATAATGACTTTTATCATTAAGTTTCTTGGTTGCAAGCAATAGAAAGCAACTCTAGCTAACTAAAGTAAAAAAAAAAAAGGAATTTAGTAAAAGGATTTTTGGTAGCTGAAATAGTTATAAGAAGGCTGAAAACCAGGCTACTCAAACAAGCAGGACCCAGAAGAAATTTTTTATCATATGTAACAGCCAAAGAATGCATGCCTCCGCACCTGTTTATTTAGGAAGTTGATGTACCTACCATCATCACCTTTTCTCTGACATATAGCCACTGTTAGACAGTGTTTCTTCAAAGTGTAAGTAACAAGACTGAATCAGTAAAACAGTCTCCTGAAAAAGAAAAGTCTAGAACTGCATAACTTCACTGCTGATTTCTATGCAAGTTTTAAAGAAGAAATAATACCAATTCATCTCAAACTACACCAAAACTTAACATGGAAGGAATACTTCCTAACTCATTTTACAAGGCCAACATTACCCTGAGAGTACCAAAACCAGGGAAGGAAAAAAGAGAAAAGGAAACTACAGGTCAATATCCTTGATGAAAATAGATGCAAAATTCCTCAACAAAATATTAGTGAACTGTCTAACAACACATCAAAAAATAAAGAACAACACCATGATCAAGTGGGATTGATTCCAGGAACACAAGAATAGTTCATCATACACCAATAAATGCGATATATCACCTCAACAGAATAAAGGACATAAATCATGTGATCAGTTCAGTAGATACAGAAAAAGTATTTGACAAAATACTTTTAAAAACTCTCAATATCATGAAAGGATGTTGAATTTTGTCAAATGCTTTTCTGAATCTGTGGAAATGATCATATGATTTTTGGAAAGTACCACAATATTTGCAAGCTATACAAAATTTTGGAAAGTACCACAATATTTGCAAGCTATATATAACTTTTGGAAAGTACCACAATATTTGCAAGCTGTATATAATTTTTGGAAAGTACCACAATATTTGCAAGATATACATAATTTTGCAAGGAAAGTACCATGACACAATAAAGGCCATATATGACAAACCCAAAACTAAAATACTGCATGGGGAAAAACTGAAAGCTCTTTCTCTAAAAACTGGAACGAAACAAAGATGCTCACTTTCACTACTTCTATTCAGCATAGCTCTGGAAGTCCTAGACAGAGCAATTAGTCTAAAGAAAGGGCATACAAATTGGATGGAAGGAAGTAAAATTGTCCTTATTTGAAAACAGCATGATCTTATATATGGAAAAACCTAAAGACTCCATCAAAAACCTCTTAGAACTGAAAAACTAATTCAGGAAAGTTGCAGGATACAAAATCAGCATACAGTATCTTATTATTTTTGTAGCTATTAAAATAAAAGTGTTTTTGTAATTTTGTTTCAGATAGTTCACAATTAACATGTAGAAACACTAATTCTTTCTGTATATTAATTTTTTTGTACTGTAACTTTACTGAGTTAGTTTGTTAGTTCTGAGATATTTTGGTATTTAGGTTTTTCTAAATATAAGATCATGTTGTCTGCAAACAGTGACTTACTTCCTCGTTTCCAATTTATATTCCCTTTATTTTTGTCTATCTTGTCTAATTGATCTGGCTAGGACTTCCAGTACGATGTTGTGTAGAAATAGTGAAAGTGGACATCCTTGTCTTGTTATAGATCTAAGAGGAAAAGCTTTCAGCTTACCCTCATTCAGTATAATAGCTGTGGGTTTGTCATATATGGACTTTATTGTATTGAGGCACTTTCCTTTTACACCTAATTTGTTGAGTGGTTTATTGTGAAAGAATGCTTAATTTTGTCAGATGCTTTTTATATACTTACTGAAATGATCATTTAATATTTGTAATTTATTCAGTTGAGGTGATAAATCATTTATTGATTTGTTTATGTTGAACCATTCTTGCATCCCTGAGATGAATCCCACTTGATCACAATGAATAATCTTTTAAATGTGTTGTTGAATTTGATTTGTTAGTATTTTGTTGAGAATTTTTGTATCTATACTCACCAAATTTATTTGACCTTTCTTTTTCTTTCTTTCTTTCTTTTTTTTTTTTTTTTTTGCTTGTTTTATCCTTGTTTGGTTTTTATATAATGGTAATGGTAACCTCAGAAAATGAATTTTGAAGTATTGCCTTTCTTTAAATTTTCTGGTATAATTTGAGAAAAATTGGTATTAATCCTTCCTCAAATATTTCATTGAATTCCTCAGTAAAGACATCAGGTCCTGCACTTTTTTTTTTGTTAGAAAACTATTTACTATCAATTCAATTTTCTCACTTGTTAATGGTCTGCTCAAATTTTCTATTTCTTCAGAATTTAATTTTGGAAGGTTGTATGTATTTGAGAATTTCTTCTACATTAGAAAATTTGTTGATGTACAGTTGTTCATAATTGTCTGTTCTAGATCTATGTGCTTTTGTGGTATCAGCTGTAATGTCTCTTTTTTCACCTCTGATTTTATTAATTTGTGTCTTTCCTCTTTTTTCTAAATACATCTGGCTATGATTTATCTTTTTATCTTTTCAAAACAACAATTATTCATTTTGTTGATGTTTTAAATTGATGTTCTAGTTTCTATATTATTTATTTCTGCTCTGAGCTTTAATATTTTCTTCATTGTGCAAAGTTGGGGCTTATTTATTTCTTATGTTTGCAGATTTTGTGTGGTGCATCATTAGGTTGTTTTTTAGAAAGTTTTCTTTTCTTAAATGTATTTGTTTCTCCACGTCTTCTCTCTGCACACTCCTATAATGTAAATACTTGTTTGTTTAATTAATAGTGTTCCATAAGTCCCATAGGCTTTTAAAATTCTTTTTAAATTTAATTTGTTTCTCTGACTGGATTATTTTTAAAGACCTGTCTTCAACTTCAGATTTTTTTTTTCATCTGCTCAATCTAGTATGTTGCTAAAGTTCTCTGTTGTACTTTTTATTTTGTTCATTGAATTCTTCACCTCCAAGGTTTGTTTGGTTCTTTTATATGATATCTACCTTTCTCGAATTTCTTATTCAGATTATGAATTGTTTTCCTGATTTCATTAAATTGCCTGTGTTGTCTTATATCTCATTGAGGTTCCTTGAGATCACCATTTTGAATTCCTCTTCAGGTGTTTTAGAAATTTCCTTTTACTTGGGGTCTGTTACTGGAGAATTATTATATTTCTTTGGGAGTGTCATGCTTCCTTGTTTTTTCATGTTTCTTGTGTCCCTACTTTGACATCTGCACATAGAGTGGAACAGCCACCTTTTTTGATTTTATGAAGATATTTTTAATGTAGATGGGTCCTAGGGTGTTGGATGGGTGTAGTGCATTGGTTTGATTCCGGCTAGACTCAGTAGTGTGGTCTCTGTGATGTTTCCTCAGCTATAATCCACATCAGTGATATTTGTGATTGTGTCAGTAGCTTAGGTGACAGGAGTGAGAGCAGTAGTTAGTTTTTGCTGATGGAAGTGGTGCCACACTGGCTGTCACGCCAAAAATGTGCATGCTTCATGGATCAGCTTGGTATGCTATGGGCTTTCCAGGGGATGGAGTCATCTTTGCTCTGGCTGTTAAGCATGGTGACCCATGGACTGGCCTACTGTGTTGTTAACTCTCCAGGGACCTGAGCTACCACTCTACTGGTGGTCAGATGGGACATATTGTACGTGGATATACACAGGTGTGTATAGGCATGGTGGACCAGCCAGCTGTGTGTCACCTTTCTCACTCTACAAGTGTCTCTTTTCCTTGGGATTTGGGGTTCTACGTAGGTTCACACATGGGGTCTAAGCCATGTCATTAGACCTAGTTTTCATGTCACCATGGCCAGTTGCTGCAGTGATCTGCCTGAGCATGGTAAAATGATGATGGAGATTCAGGGACACAAAGAAGCAGTGGCCATTGGCCCCAAGGGCAGGGACATACTCTAGCTGTGGGTTCAGCTTTGAGATGGAGCCATCTTGGGTTGCAAGGATGGGGTGTCCTCAACCTAAGCTCCTATTCTGGGGCAATGCAATTGAATGATCTACAGGTAACTCTCAAAACTGGATTTGGAGTCTGTGAGGACTGTGAGACTCTCCTGTAGCAAGGACTACAGGCATCTGCAGTTGAAATGGGTACTTCTGGAAGTCTCCAGCCTAACAATGATCCCAGCTTGGGAGATGGTATGGTAGAGGTAGAGTGCTTCACTCACCATTCTATGTTGCTGTCCTAGGTGACCATCTTCTACAGGAATTTAGTCACTCCTCTGGTTCTCTCCAGCATATTTTCTTAATCATTCTAACAGAAATATGGTTGTTTGTTCATTGTCTTGGTTTATTTCTGTTGGCTGACTAGCACCAGGAAACTTTAGTAGGGTATCTTGCTAATGTCACTTATAACTCTTAGTTTATGCCATTGAACTGTAAAATTCCTTGGAAATAAAAATCATGTCTATTGTTTGTTCATTTTGTAGTAAATACTCAGTGCCCTATATTCTATTGGGTATTGAATTTTTATAAAAATAGGATCACATTAAGAAGCTTGGGAAGCAGAACAAGATGGCAGAATAGAAGCCTACACAATTTGTTCCCAGTCCCACAGGAACACCAAATTTTAACAACTATCTGCACATAGAAAAGAGAAAAGCACTATCATAAGAACCAAAAATCAGGTGAACAATCACAGTACCTGGTTTTAACTTCACATCACTGAGAGAGGCATTTAAAAGAATAGGAGGTACAGTCTTGACTAATCAATGCCACCCCTCCACTGGCAGTGACCATTCAGCACAGAGAGTCTATGCACTTGTGGGAGTGAGGGTGAAATGACTACTGGACTACATTGAATTCAATGTTGCCAGGTCACAGTGAAGAGAAAGACCATGCTGGGCTCAGCCAACATTCACACAAGGAGGGAGCATTTGGACTAGCCAGAAGGGAATTGCCCATCTCAGCAGGCAGAACTTTGGTTTCTTAGAAAGCCTGGCCACCATGGGCCAAAGTGCTCTGGGGTCCTAGGTAAACTTGAAAGACAGTCTAGAACACAAAGACTGCAATTTCTAGGAAAGTGTTAGTACTGGGCTGGGCTTAGAGCCAATGGACTAGGGAGGCACATGACCTAGGGAGACACAAGCCATGACAACTAAGGAAGTACTTGTGTCACTCCTCCCCCAACACTAGGCAACACAGCTCACAGCAATGAAAGTGACTCTTTCCTTTTGCCTGAAGAGAGGAGAACAAAGAGTAAAGAGGACTTTGTCTTGCCTCTCAGTCACAGTAATATAGAATGCCAGGATGAGTCATGAGGTCTCTGTTTCAGATCCTAGCTCATGGATGGTATTTCTAAACACACTCTGGGCCAAAAGGGAACTTCCTGCCTTGAAGGGAAAAAACAAGTCCTGGTGGGATTCATTATCTGCTGACAAAAGAGCCTTTGAGCCCTGAATAACCAGCAGTGATACCTAGGTTGTATGCTGTGGGTCTTGAGCTCTGAGACATGCTGGCTTCAGGTGTGACCCAACACATTTCCAGCTATAGTGGCTACAGTGAAAGATTCCTCCTGTTTGGGAAAAACAAAAACAAAAACAAAACAACAACAAACACAGGGAAAAGTTAAGGGGACTTGGTCTTGTACCATACATACCAGCTTAACCACAGTAGGATAGAGCAATAAAGAGGATCTTGGGGTCCTCACGTCCTAGCCTAGGCTTTTGAACATTATTTCTGGACCTGCCCTGAGGCAGAGGAGAGCCCAATGCAGAGTAAGCCCCAGGCTTGGCAGCATTCGTCACAAACTGATGAAAGAGCCCTTGCACCTTAAGAGAACACTGGCAGTGACCTAACAGAATATCCCCATTGACTGGTGGTGGTGGTGACCATAAGGAGAAGCTCCTCTGTCTGTGGAAAGGGGAGGGAAAAGTGAGAAAGACTTTGTCTGGTGATTTGAGTGCCAGCTTAGCCACAGTAAATAGTACATCAGGTAAATTTCTATGTTTTTTTACTCCAATCTTTTGCTCCAAGATAGCCTCTTTGGACTTGTCTGGGGCCAGAGGGAGCTTGCTGCCCTGAAGGGAAGTCTATAAACTGGACTGGCTTTGCTATCTGCTGATTATAGAGCCCTAGAGCCTTGCATAAACACAGATGGTAGCCAGATAGTGGTTATAGTGGGCCTTGGGCAAGACCTAGTGCTTTGTTAGCTTCAGGTCTGACCCAGCACAGTTACAGTGATGGTAGCCACAGGGTTGCTTGCATCATCAAACTCCCAGTTCCAGGTGGCTCAGCACAGAGAGAAACTCCATTTGTTTGGGAGAAAGTAAAGGAAAAGAACAAAAGTCTGTGCCTGGTAATCCAGTGAATTCTTCTAGATCTAATTTAAGACCACAAAGGCAGTACTTGTATGAGTCTGAAAAAAAAAAATCACAGCATTATTAGGCTTAGGGCTCATGTCCTTTCAAATAGCTAGAAAGCTTTCCCAAGAAGGATGGGAACAAACAAGCTCAGACTATGAAGGCAACAATAAATACCTAACTGTTCAATGCCCAGACACCAATGAACATCTATAAGCATCAAGACTATCCTGGAAAACACGACCTCACCAAAGAAACTTATTAAGGCACAAGGGGACCAATCCTGGAGAAACAGAGATATGTAACCTTTCAGAAAAACAATTCAAAATACCTGTTTTGAGAAAACTCAGATAAATTCAAGATAACATAGAGAAGGAATTCGGCATTCTATCATGTAAATTTAAAGCCAGTTCTCAAGGGAAGATAAACAAATGGCCCATGAATAAAAGAAAAGGAAATGTTTGATATCACTAATTATCAGGGAAATGCATATTAAAACCAGAATGTGATACTACTTTACTCCTGAAAGAATGACTGTAATTTAAAAATGAAAAAATAATAGATGTTGGTTTGGATGTGGTGGAAAGGGAAAACTTTTACACTCCTGGTGATAATGTAAGTTAGCATAACTACTATGAAAACAGCATTGAGATTCCTTAAAGAACTAAAAGTAGAACTACCATTTGATCCAGCAATCCCACTACTGGTTATCGACTGAGAAAAACTAATTACTATATGAAAAAGACACTTGTACATGCATGTTTATAACAGCAGAATTTGTAATTGCAAAAGTATGGAACCAGCCAGATGCCCAATCAATAAGTGGATAAAAAAAATGTCATATGTATACACCATGGAATACTACTCAGCCATAAAAAGGAATGAAATAATGGCATTAGTGGAAACCTGAGTGCAGTTGCATATAATTATTCTAAGTGAAGTAACTCAAGAATGGAAAAGTAAATATTGTATGTTCTTGCTTATAAGTGGGACCTTATAAGCTTTGAGGACACAAATGCATATGAATGATATAATTGACTTTGGGGACTTGAGGGGAAGCAGGCAGGGGGTGAGAGATAAAAAACTACACATTGGCTACAGTGTACACTGCTTGGGGGTTGGGTGCTCCAAAATTTCAGAAATTGCCACTGAAGAATTTTTCCACTTAACAAAAAAACACATATTCCTCAAAACTATTGAAATAATTTAAAAAGATATTGAAATAAGAAGAATCAAGAAGAAATTCTAGATCTGAAGAATGCAATTGACATATTCAAGAATGTCTCAGAGTCTCTTAATAGAGAATTGATCAAGCAGAAGAAAGAATTACTGAGCTCGAAGACAAGCTATTTAAAAATACACAGTCAGAGGAGACAAAAGAAATAAAGAATTAAAAACAATGAGAGCACATCTGCAAAATCTAGAAAATAGCCCCTGGAGAGCAAATCTAAGAGTTATTGGCCTTGAAGAGGAAGTAGATAAAGAGATAGGAGTAGCAAGTTTATCCAAAGGGATAATATCAAAGAACTTTCCAAACCTACAGAAAGGTGTCAGCACTGAAGTACAAAAAAGTTATAGAACATCAAGCAGATTTTAACCCAAAGAAGATGACCTCAAGATATTTAATAGCCAAATTTCCAAAGGCCAAGGATAAGAAAGGATCCTAAAAGAAACAATATAACAGAAACAGATAACATATAATAGAGCTCAAATATGTCTGGTAGTACACTTTTCAGTGGAAACCTCAGGCCAAGAGAGAGTGGCAAGACATATTTAACTGCTGAAGAAAAAAAGAAAAACAAAAACTTGTACCCTAGAATAGAATATCCAGTGAGAATTTCCTTCCTGCATGAAGGAGAAATAAGAACCTTCCCAGCAAAACAAAAGCTGAGGGATTTCATCAACACCAGACCTGTCCTACAAGAAAGAAAGTTCTTCAATTTGAGAAAAAGGGCATTAATGTGCAATTAAAAATCAACTGAAGGTACAAAACTCACTGGCTATAGCACAGAGAATAAACAGTATATTTTAACACTGTAATTGTGGTGTGTCAAGTACTCATATAAGTAGAAAGACTAAATGAGAAACCAATAAAAAATAATAACTACAACAACTTTTCAAGAAATAGTATAATAGGACATAAAGAGAAACAACAAAGAGTTAAAAAGTGTGTGTGGTAGGTGTGAAGTTAAAGTGTAGCCTTTATTAGTTTTTCTTTTGGTTTGTTTGTTAATTTATGCAATCAGTGTTAAGTTGACATAAGTTTAAAATAATAGGTTATAACGTAGTATTTTCAAGCCTTATGGTAACCTCAAATCAAAAAACATACAACAGATACCAACAAATAAGAAGCAGTAAATTAAATTATAACACTGAAGAAAAATCACCTTCACTAAAATGATAACAGGAAGAAAGGAAAAAATGAAGAGAATACAATTAAACAACAGGAAAACAAATGACAAAATGCCAGGAGTAATTCCCTACTTATTAATAATAACATTGAATGTAAATGGACTTAACCCTCCAATCAAAGGACATAAAGTGCCTGAATGGGTGAAAATACAAGACCCAATGATCTGTTGCCTACAAAAAACACACTTCACCTAGAAAGATACACACAGACTGAAAATAAAGGGATGGAAAAAGATATTCCCTGCCAATGAAAACCAAAAAAAACAAAAAACAAAAAAACAAAAAAAAAAAAACAGGAGTAGCTATACTTACATCAGACAAAATAGATTTCAAGGCAAAACTTGTAAGAAGGCACCAAAAGGTCATATATAATGATAAAGGAGTGATTCAGCAAGACAGTATAACAATCATAAATATATATGCACCCAACACTGGAGCATCTAGATATATAAAGCAAATGTTATTAGAGCTAAAGAGAAAGATAAACCTCAATACAATGAGAACTGGAGACTTCAACACTCCACTTTCAGCATTAGACAGATCTCCCAGACAGAAAATCAACAAAGAAGCAGAACAAATGGACCTAATAGATATTTACAGAATCTTTCTCTGAACAGTACAGAATACACATTCTTCTCCTTTGCACATGGATCATTCTCAAGGATAGACCATATGCTAGATCACAAAGCAAGTCTTAAAATATTCAAAAAATTGAAATAGTATCGAGCATATTCTCTGACCACAATGGAATAAAATTTGAAAGCAATAACAAGAGGAATTTAGAAAACTATACAAATACATGAAAATTAAACAATATGTTCCTGAACAACCTGTGGGTGAAGGAAGAAATTAAGAAGGTATTTGAAAAATTTATTGTAAAAATGATAATGGAAACACAGTATACCAAATCCTATGGAATGTGCAAAAGCAGTACTAAGAGGGAAGTTTACAAGTGCCTGCATCAAGAAAGAAGAAAAACTTCAAATAAGTAACCTAACAATTCATCTTAAAGAATTAGCAAAGCGAGAGCAAACTAAATCTCAAATTAGTAATGAAAAAGAAATAATAAAGATTAGAGGAGAAATAAATGAATTTGAAATAAATGAAACAATACAAAAAACAAAAGTTGGCATTTTGAAAAGATAAGCAATATTGACAAACCTTAGTCAGACTAAAGAATAATAAAAAAGGGAAAAGTATCAAATAAATGAATCAGAGATGAGAAAGGAGACATTATAACTGATACAGCAGAAATTCAAAGGAACATTAGTGGTTATTAGAAGCAATTGTATGGGCCGAGCACAGTGGCTCACGCCTGTAATCCCAGCACTTTGGGAGGCCTAGGCGGGTGGATCATGAGGTGGGGAGATCAAGACCATCCTGGCTAACACCGTGAAACCCTGTCTCTACTAAAAATACAAAAAAAAAAGAAAAAAAAAAAAAAGAAAAGAAAAAAAATTCCAGGCATGGTGGCAGATGCCTGTAGTCCCAGCTACTCGGGAGGCTGAGGCAGGAGAATGGTGTGAACCTGGGAGGTGGAGGTTGCAGTGAGCCGAGATCACGTCACTGCACTCCAGCCTGGGTGACAGAGCAATACTCTGTCTCAAAAAAAAAAAAAAAAAAAAGCAATTATACGGCAATAAATTAGAAAATCTAGGGGACATGGATAAATTTGTAGACACATACAACCTACCAAGATTTAACTCTTGAAGAAATCCAAAACCTAACCAGACCAATAACAAGTAATGAAATCAAAGCCATAATAAAAATTCTCCCAGCAAAGAAAAGCCTGGCACCTGATGCCTTCACTCCCTGAATCCTATCAAACTTTTGAAAAAGAACTAAAACCAATCACTCAAACTATTCTGAAAAATAGAGCAAGAGCAAATACTTCCAAACTCATTCTACAAAGTATTAGCTTGATATTAAAATCAGACAAAGACATATCAAAAAAGGAAACTACAGGCTGGTATCTCTGATGAATATTGATACAACAATCCACAACAAAATACTAGCAAAGTAGTATTCAACAATACATTTCAAAAGATCAATTATCATGACCAAGTGGGATTTATCCAATGGATGCAAAGGTGGTCCAATATATGTAAATCAATTACTGTAATACATCACATTAACAGAATAAAAGACAAAAACCACATGATCATTTTAATTGATGCTGAAAAAGCATTTGATAAAATTTAACATCCTTTCATGATAAAAATCCTCAAGAAAATGGTCACCTACAGAAGGAACATACATCAACATAATAAAAGCAATAGATGATAGGACCACAGCTAATATATTGAATGGGGCCTTTCCTCTAAGATCTGGAACACATCTGGGGTTCCCACTTTCATCACTATTATTCAATTAATACTGGAAGTCCTAGCTACAGTAATCAGACAAGAGAAAGAAGTAAAGGCCATTCACATTGGAAAGATAAAAGTCAAATTATCCTTGTTTACAGATGATATGATCTTATATTTGGAAAAACCTAAAGACTCCATCACAAAAACTATTAGAATTGATTAACAAATTTAATAAAGTTAAAGGATAAAAAAATCAACATATGAAAATTAGTACCGTTTCTATATGCCAACAGTAAACAATCTGAAAAAGAAATTTAAAAGGTATTACTATTTACCATAGCCACAAATAAAATTAAATACATGGGAATTAACCAAAGAAGTGAAAGATCTCTATAATGAAAACTATAACACACTGATAAAAGAAATTGAAGAGGACACAACAAGATAGATATTTTGTATTCATAGGTTGAAAGAATTATTATTGTTAAGATATCCATATTATCCAAGAACTCTACTGAGTCAATGAAAATTTCAATCAAAATACTAATGACATTCTCTATAAAAATATAAAACACAATCCTTAAATTTATACAGAAGCACAAAAGACCCAGAATAGTCAAAACTCTCCTGAGCAAAAAGAACCAAACATGAGGAATCATATTACCTGACTTCAAATTATATTGTAGTGCTATAATAATAAAAACAGCATGGCACTGGCATAAAAACAGACACATAGACCAGTGGAACAGAATAGAGAACCCAGAAACAAATCTACACATCTACATTGAACTCATTTTCAACAGAGGTGTCAGGAACATATATTAGGGAAAAGACAGTTTTTTCAGTAAATGGTGCTGGGAAAGCTGTGTATCTATATGAAGAATAATAAAACTAACAAATCTCTCACCTTACACAAAAATTAAATCAAAATGTATTAAAGACTTAATTCTAAGACCTCAAACTATGAAAATACTAAAAGGAAGCATTGAGTAAACTCTATAGGACATTGGTCTAGGAAAAAATTTCTCCACAAACACAGGCAACTAAAGCAAATATGGACAAAATGAGACCACATCAAGTAAAAAAGCTGCTGCACAGCAAAGGAAACGATCAATGAAGTGAAGAGACAACCCAGAGAATGGGAGAAAATATTTACAAACTATCCATCTGACAAAGGATTAATAACCAGAATATACAGGGAGCTCAAACAACTCTATAGGCAAAAATTGTCTAATAATATGATCAAAAAATGGGCAAAATGTTTGAAGAGACATTTCTCAGAAGAAGATATACAAATGGCTGGCAAACAGGCATACAAAAAGATGCTAAACATCACTGATCATCAGAGAAATGCAAATCAAAACTACAATGAGATGATATCTATATATCACTAATAATTTAATTGTACATTTTAAAATAACTAAAAGAGTACAATGGGATTGTTTGAACACAAAGGATAAATGCTTGAGGGGATGGATACTCCGTTTTCTATGATGTGATTATTACCCATTGTATGCCTGTATAAAAATATTTCATGTACCTCACAAATATATACACCTACTATGTAGCCACAAAAAATTAAAGAATAAAAAAAGAAACTGTATGTAGGTGAGAGAAAGGTCATTATTTTTTTTAGTTTTGACATAATTGTCAGAATCCACCTCAGAGATGGTAGTAAGTTAAGCCACACGATATTGCCAATATTTGCTTGTTTTAACCAATACAAAGAGCAATTTTATATGATTAATCTATGCTTTTAATATTCACAGCATAGGTCTCCCTGAGAATCTGACCTTAAAGCTTTGTTGCAATTACAAGGATGCCTATAAATAGGTAATTGTTTAGTTTGACTTATTGGGTTGTGACAATGGAATTCAGGTTAAGTCTATTGCTAGTTTTGCATAAATGGGCATACTGTGGTTTAATTAAGATGGATATTTTCAATCTTAGTGACTCTCTAAAAAATGTTCTGTTCTGTGTGTGGCCTGTGCAACGCTCTGATATTTTTGTTCTCTAATCACATAGGATGAGATTATTGATATAATATCAGTAAAATTTAAAGAGGGGAGTGCAAAGGAAGCATGGTGTGGAAGGCACATCCTTTGTGTTGGATATTGTGATAGCTATGACATACATCAGTCCATTTAATTCTTATTGCACTGTATAGGGAACGTCAGAGGATAAGAATCTTTTCTGATCCTTCAGAAAAGTGAAGAAAATTCACTCAACATCATAAAGCTAATAAATGCCAGAGCAAGAGATGGGACTGCTCCATTCGAGTCTAGAGTCCAGTGTTATACTAGGTGCTATTCCAAGTGGGTAAGACACAGCAGAAGCCACCAACACCATGCTTTAGAACACACTTGGCATCGTTTGATGGCTGTGGTTCTCGTGTGCCATAGAGGAGAGAATCTTCTGAAAAAGTTTCTGAGTACCCATAGACTTTGGAAATTGCACTATGCCAGCATCTGCATAATATGTAAGTAGAGGGTCTGTTACCATCTTAGTTAAAGCAGCTGCAAAGTTTATAAAACACAGGTAACAACCAGTCACAATATGCTTCCTCATTACATAAGATTTCCAGTGACCCCTTGACCTCTTCACCTCAGGCTTGCCCTAGATTCCAACCCCACTTTTACCTGGTTCATTGTAATAGCATGATAAATATTCTCTAGCCACAAGATGTACTTTGTGGCCAGTATGACCTCACAAAATACAAAAGGAGTCTAACCTGGAAGCCCTACCCGTCCCTCACATGCATTCAAAATTAAAATTCCTAACCTGGAGTCCAGATATCTTTATGGTCTGGCCTCATTCTCTCTCCACAGGCTTCTCCATAACCACTCTATCTTCTTGCTTGCACAGCAATATTCTTCCAACCCTTCAGTTTCTGCAGGCCCCTTGTGGCACAGCACCACAAGTCAGGGCTCTATAAATTGTGCAGGGAGCAAATAAGAAGGCTTTGATGTATATGATTTTCTCAATCTAAAATTAAGAAAAGAACATATTAAGAATTCTACAAGAATTGACAAGGAGCAATAAACCCTACTGAAAGAAGGATGGAAATTTCACAATCTTGTCTAACTACTGGGGGCCGTTCATGTATCCATTTTTGAGCTATTATGACATACAGTCATTTAAGTATCACAGTATGTCATTGATATGGTGACATTAATTAAACAAAGACAATAAACAGTAGACTCTTTAAAGGACTTTTAATGAGATAGTAGGCAATGATGTCAAACTTTAAACTGTGTGACATTGTTTGGTAATCTCATGACAGATTATTTGGAAGTCTTTGGAGTGTCCGTGACTGCAAAGCTGAGGCCCAGGCTCAGAGGTGGCAGCTGTGCAAACTATGATGTCTAGTGCATACAAGAGGCAGCAGTGGGACCATCATCAGACGAACTCTGTGTTTACTGGACATCATTCACAGAAGCTGAGGTGCAAACTCTGCTCTCAAACCCTCCCTAAAATACTGCAATCCAGTCAAGGCTGTGTTGATAAATTTTATGTATTTAACATACCAGAGCAGATTTGATTGTCAACTAGAAGCCCTGGTTCTATACAAATGTCCCACACTGGTTGGCATTTTCTGTGTTGAAATGTAGTTATTACTAGTATGCTACTTAAGATTTGATTATCTGGCTGAGAGCAGTGGTTCACCCCTGTAATCCCAGCACCTTGGGAGGCCAAGGCGGGTGGATCACCTGTGGTCAGGACTTTGAGACCAGCCTGGCCAACATGGTGAAACCTTGTCTCTACTAATAATACAAAAATTAGCTGGGCATGTTGGCGCATGCCTATAATCCCAGCTACTCAAGAGGCTGAGGCAGGAGGATTGCTTGAACCCAGGAGGTGGAGGTTGCAGTGAGCTGAGATCGTACCACTGCACACGAGCCTGGGCAACAGAGCCAGACGTCATCTCAAAAAAAAAATTCAGATGATCTGTCTTTGCATCTATGTATCCATCTATTTCTATATTGATATGGACAGATAGTTTGATAGATGTAGATATGTATATCTTGATAGATAAAGATATCCATGCATGCCTGCATGTCTATGTCTCTAAATACAGACAAAGATGGATAGATCTAAGTATCCATCTCAGAGGTATATAAATATATAGATATTTACATTACTCTAAAAATTGATTAAAACAGGTAAATATTTGTCTCTATCTTATATTTAGCAATATATGTGATGGTCAAATTTGTGTCAACTTGGCTAGGTTATAGTGTGCAGTTTGATCAAATGCAAGTTCAGATATTGCTGTAAGGGTATATTGTAGATGTGATTTACATTTATAATCAATTATGTTTAAGTAAAGGAGATTATTCTCCGTCATACAGGTGGGTATCATCCATTCATTTAGAGGTCTTTAGAGCAAAAAACGTAGCTTTCCTAGAAAAGAAGGAATTCTGCCTCAAGATTTTAATTCTGCCTCAAGAAAAACTGCATGAGTTTCTAATCTGCTGACTTGCTTTGTAGATTTTATATTTACCAGTCTTAACAATCGCAATAATAAATTCCTTAAGAAAAATCTCATTCTTTTCTATCTTTTTTCTCTCTCTTCTCTCTATATTTATGAAAAGCTTGACTGGTACAGTATATATCTATATCTGTGTAATGATAAATGTATATCAATTTTTTCTGTTTATATTTATCTGTCTTTACATACGTATGTTTATATGAAGTTAAATACAAATAATTATTTATTTACACATCTATTTAAATCTTTATGTTTTAATCTATATTAGATTCCATATCTATATACACGTGTTTATCTATATCTCTGTATCTCTGTCTATCTCTGTATCCATAGCCACATCTTTAGGGAAAAGATGGCATTTTAGTGATGAATAGCTCTTTTACCATAAGAACTCATTAAACACACAGCATATTGTATATGATTCTTTGAAATGTTTCCAACGTGGTGTGATTTTGTTGCCGAAAATAATGAAAACTGTATAATCTTTAAAAAGTTTTATATCTTCATATTGTAATTCTTTAATATATACAGTCTATAAAATGAAATTTCATTTATTAGAAGTATCCATGTCCTCAAATTCCCCTTTGGAGTTAGTCTGGTCTCCCTGACCCCTTCATGCCCCGACACTCTCTCTAGAGCAGAGCAAGTTTCTTTCTGTAAGCATGTAAGGCCTCTACCTGTGGCCCCGGCTCTTCCAGAATTTTCTCCTGCCCAATTACCAACAACTCCCCACCCCAAATGTGTGCTGCTACTCCATGCAACTGTCTGTGACCTCCCGCCTCAATCAACTATGTTATTGCATGCTCTAAATCATCCCTTTTTATTTGATTTGGTCTTAGATTCAACTTAGTGTTAAGCTAGTATCTTTTCTCAAAAAAAATTTTTTTTGCTTCGCTCAGGCAAACTGAAGGGCTCTTTCTCTGAGCTCACAGAGCACTATTTTTGTATTGCAAAGACCATATTATATTGCAAATGTTTATGTTTCGCCCTACCCATTATTGTATTGTAATATTCTTAAAGGTGGGGTCTTAGCATTTTTTGTATTTTCATCTGTACTCTCTGAAAGAGCTTGATACAAAGTTGATGTTGGGCTTTGTAAAAATGATTGGAAAACATATTTTCTAGTTTTGAACCTGTACCCGTTTTCCTCTCAAGCTACAGCGTCTTCACATAGTGCTTCTTCAGCAACCTCATTTTTAGCATTCTTTTTAGTCATTCATTACAGACCATTGCACATGTCCACATATTTTTTTATTGTGCCCACTTAGACTCATCCTTTCCTGGAGGCATGGCCTCTCCACCTGCTCAGCCCACACCGGGCTCTGACAAATATCTGTTACAATATAGCGGGGTTCCTCTGGAGTAGCCAAGAGCTATGGCCAGAAGGAACAGGTTAAGTATTCTTAACACTGATTGTTTATCTTTTTTTTTTTTTTTTTTAGACTGAGTCTTGCTCTGTCACCAGGCTGGAGTGCAGTGGTACGATCCTGGCTCACTGCAACCTCTGCATCCCAGGTTAAAGTGATTGTCCTGCCTTAGCCTCCCCAGTAGGTGAGGCTACAGGCATGTGCCACCACGCCCAACTAATTTTTGTATTTTAGTAAAGAAAGGGTTTCACCATGTTGGCCAGGATGGTCTCAATCTCTTGATCTCGTGATCCACCCGCCTCAGCCTCCCAAAGTGCTGGGATTACAGGCGTGAGCCACTGCACCCAGTCTTATCTTCTTACATAAGATTTCTCACACTAGGAATGGTAGGGGGCATTCTAGACCCTCTGCTTCCTCAAATCTCTTGGTAGTTTTAAGGCTTAACATTTATCTTAATGCGCTATTTGATTTTCTGCATTTGCAGTAATTCCTTTGCCAGACTTTCATAATTGTGTATATGTGTGTTTCTACGCAGTGTTTCCATTAAGCAGGGCAGCAGTGTCAAAAAGCTGTGGTACATTATTCAATTGTTATTGAATAGCCAGCATCAGTTCTGTGGCAGAGATTATTATAACTGTCAGTATTATCATAATAATCAAATAAAAGAAAGTCTCTGATTCAACTAAGCAACTTGACCTTTTGCACATGTCTATCTCTTTAACGTCACTTTAGAGAGGATGACTCAGCTTGTTCTAATACCAAACTAATGGTTTCAGATCTACCTGGCTCTTTCAGGGAGGGGTAGAGGTTAAGGCAGTAAAGTCAGAAGAACTGGCTTCCCAGGCAGGGGAAATCTCATTGTCTGTGACACACAACGAGTTTCTGGCTTTCTCTAGGCCTCCACGCTTTCATTTTTAACACATAGTCTCATTTAGCTCAGCAAGTCTCATTTCTATTGGGAGTTCCTGGGGGGCAAATCTCACTGGCTTTTTGCTCTTACACAAACTTGCATAGAGCTCAGAGTATTTGCTTCTCATAGACATATTGATAAAATTTCAGTGTAACTACTTTTGAAAATTCTAGAATCTACAATTCTCAGACAAAAACAACAAAGTTAAGCCAGGGCAGGGAAGTTTATTTGACAGAAATAACAAGGGCTTTTGTACCCTATCATTCCTGATAGAGTTCACATCTGGAAAACAGGAACAGCATTACCTTCTACTATATGTGTAATGAGGAGGCAGTTGTTCCATTGTGTTTAACTGCATAGGCTCCTATGACAGACAACCTCGGTTCAAACGCCCTTCCCACTGCTTCCCACATAGGCGTTCTTAGGCAAATGTCTACCTCCTTCACTTCAGGTTCCTCATTTCTAAAACAAGGTTACAGTCATAGTACCTACTGCAGAGAACCCTCGGGTGAATCAATGGTGGCTTAAGTAATACTTAATTGAGAGTGACCAAAGTCCTGAGTTCATGGAAGAACAACATGAATGTCCAACATTAATATAATAGACTCTTTCTAATTTTAAACATTTCAATTTGATATTATATAATATATATTTTAATTTATAATTATAATTATATATAATATAGTATATGTACTATATATAAGTTATAATTATAGATATATAATATACTATATACTATATTATATGTAGTATGACTATATGTATATACGTGTATATGTACATATGTGTTGTACTATATATAAGTATACTATATACACTATACATTATACACATTATATATAATGTATTTTTCTGTGTACTTTTCTATGTCCATTGAGTTAGTAAAATTTGAAGTATGAACTAAACCACAGATTCTGCACCTTAGAAACTTAATTCTAGTGAAGAAACAAATGCATCAGAAATTACATGCTTCATCAAAGACAAATAATGGCTCAGACATATCAGAGATATTTTTCAGTAGGGAGATCAAGAGTTTGGTGGTAGACTGTGAGGGTCATGTATATAGGAAGGGCTTGAACTTTTGGTCTGTAGACAGTAAAGAACTGATATGGTTTGGCTGTGTCCCCACCCGAATCTCATCCTAAATTCCCATGTGTTGTGAGAGGGATCCAGTGTGAGATAAGGGAATTATGGGGGGGAAGTCTTTCCCATGCTGTTCTTGTGACAGTGAATAAGTCTCATGAGATCTGATCATTTCATAAAGAGGAGTTCCCCTGCACAAGTTCTCTCTCTCTTTGCCTGCTGCCATCCATGTAAGATGTGACTTGCTCCTCCTTGCCTTCCTCCATGATTGTGAGGCCTCCCCAGCCATGTGGAACTTTAAGTCCATTAAACCCATTTTCCTGTATAAATTACCCAGTCTCGAGTATGTCTTTATCAGCAGCATGAAAACTGATTAATACAAGAGGCATTTTTGTTTTAATTGTAAAAAATAATGAAACTGACTTTCCATTTATTCTTGTGATATTGTTTTAAGTATTCATTATTTTCCATTTTCATAAATATTTATTTAACACCCACAAAATACCAAGCATTGTGCTAGGTTTGCAACATTCACAAATCAATTATAGTAATTTAGCTTATATGTGAGGTAGCAGATAGAATATCAGTAAGTAAACAAATAAATAGATACAGATTGTGATAAGAACTATGAAAAAAAAGGGGGGGTGGTTGTTACATGCCCAGCATAGGGGAGAACTTGCAGCAGTAACCAGGGTTTTCTGGATTGACCCTACTGAGGAGGCTCAGTTTAAGCTCAGCTCTAAAAGATAAGGAGACCCCAGAAGAAGCTGGGAGGTGGGATTGCAGATGTCTGAGGAAACACATGGAAAATTGACAAGGGTAAGAAGCAGTGTTGTGTGGTGCAGCTTTAGTAGATTTGGATTTTACTTATGTCATTCCTTGGGCATCACTCCTTGGGCATCTAATCTCTTAAAACCTTTGTTTGCTTATCTGTAAGAGGAGATACTACTACTGTCTGACAGGATTGTCGATAATTGAAAATCAATAACTTCATTTAAGGGTCATGTCTTAGTCAGTTCAGGCTGCTACAATAAAAATTGAAACAATAGATGGGGTAACATAAACAACAGAAATATATTTATTGCAGTTCTAGAGACCAGAAACGCAAGATCAAGGTGCCAGCCAATCCAGTTCCTGGTGAGCACCCTCTTCCTGGTTTGCAGACAGCTGCCTTCTTGCTATGTCCTCACATGGAGAAAGAGCTAAGCTCAAGTTCTGTCCTCTTCATCTTATTAAAAGGACACTAATCTCATCATGAGGGCCCCACCCTCGTTAACCCATCTAGCCTTATTATCTCCTGAAGGCCCCACCTTCAAACACCATCACATGGGGTTAGGGTTTTAACTTATGAATTTGGAATAGACACAAACATTCAGTTCAAAGCAGCATGGCACCAATGAGCTCCAATGATAAAATATTAGTCAGCTCACATCAGTTCTCTACTCAAAACTCTTTAATGAGCCCCCATTTTACTCAAAGTAAATACCATATTGCTCAACATGCCTTACCCAGCATGGCCTCAAATTCTGGAACATTCTATGCCTTTGCCCTTGGTCTTCCCTCTGTCAGGCATGCTCTTTCCCAACTCTCTACTGGCTGTAGTTCCTCTCTATCCTCATCAAGTCTTTGTTCAAGCCCAAGCTTTCCATTAGACTCATGTGACCCATTCTAGTTACTGCTGTAAGGTTCTCTACAGTCTGTCTTTTGATGCCTCTTACTCCATCCACATAGTTACCAAAGCACTTATTTATTCTTACATGGTTTTTAATCTACACATGTATCATGCTTATTAATAATTGTTTGTCCCTTTCCTCTAGTAGAATATAAGTTCTGAAAGAAAAGGATCTGTTTCTGTTTGGCTCACTGATATTTCCCTAGCAAGTAGAACAGTGCCTGGCACAACAGTTATTCAGGATTTATTTACTCAGATGACCACCTGAATAAATGGATGGCAAGTTGCTGTTAAAGTAGCCTTTGTAGAAGGATGATTGCATGGGACTGTAGATCAGAAAATATTTGGGGGAGAATGGGTATTATCCAGGGACCTGAACCAGATGTTCCAAAGAAGCAATTTGATATTACTTTGGAAAGTAAGGATTTTCTCCCTGTTCATTTGTCTTGAGCCTCTCTATCCACAGCAACTATTGCAATTCCAAATTTGAACTACATATTAAAAATAATCAATTCAATTTAATATATTGAACTGGGCTTATGGGAATATGAAGTATAGTTGTCTGATTAGAGAATTAATGTAGGAGGTAAATCTTGCAGAAAATATCCTGATTCATCCATGACTGCCTATGGTATTTCCTTAAGCTTTCATACCCCAGGTGATTTGTGGTAGAGGCAGATCCCATGTCTCATGGGAGAGTTTCCATTATTATGAGCACTTTTGTGCAGGCAGGAGACAAGACTTGAACAAAGAGAATGTTTTCTACAACTGAAATGTCATGAGAACCCAACTCCAGAGGAAGGGATACACATTGTAGGAAAAAATAAATCTTCTATTAGGTAGCCACAATGCCATGCCAATACAAATCAAAAAAAGTACCCGGGCCAAAATTGGAAGAAAACCAAATGCAGGAGAATGTGCTTTGGGGATAAAGAAAGGCAACAGTGATGCATTAGGGTCACCCATGGGTCTTCTAGGGAGAGGGACGGGCTTTGAATACTGACTTGGTTACAAGTGAGGACAGGGGCATGTGACTTAATCTCCTAGAGTCACAATTTTCCAGTCTATATAAGGATACATGTCAGACAGTGCTATGAAGCTCAAATGACATAGCATGTGCAGTGTGCATTTGTCAGAACAAATGTCAAGATTTACTCTCGTTTATCAGCAAAATGAGAGAATCCAGCAATCTTTCCTTTTAACAAGTATTTATCATGTTGCTATTCTTTGTAAAACATCCTCATTGTCGTGCCACTGCACTCTAGCTGGGGTGATAGAGTGAGACTCTGTCTCAAAAAAAAAAAAAAAAACAAAATCTCATTGTCATTATCTTGTAAAGTCTCCATAACTCATGAGAAAGAAATCTAGTATTGCCTCCCATTTTCCAGAGTATAAAATTGTGATACAGAGAGGTATAGAAACTTGTTCAAGCGTATTAAGCCACAGCTAGGTTGGTAAAACCAGCTTCACAACCTACACATAAAAGCACTCAGTGCAAATTGGCTATTATTTGTATTAATATTAGCAGGAAAAATAATATTTATCAAAGCAAATAATTCCAGAAATCATCAATTACCACTTGTCCAACAGTAAATACAGCAAGCAATATACAAATGCACACACACACGTGCTCACACACAAATGTGCATACACACACACACACACAAACACACACACACACTCTCACAAAGGAGAAAAACGAAGCAAAACTTTCCAAAATTAGAAGACTGATCATGCAAACTCTGATGGCTTAAGGTAGGGCCAAGAGCTGCTACTGCTTCTTTTACAGTTAATGTAGGAAGACTTTGATGAAACGTGGTGAACTGGGGAGTTCCCTTATCCCCCTCGCAGGAAGAGCATGTGACAGGGGTGTGGCTCACTTCCTAGGGTGCCCCACTGCTCAAACCCCTAGTGGGAGCTTGCAGATGGGCAGGTGCAGAGACCGTGGGGAGTGCTTTTGGGCTCTAGCCTCATGGCAGTGTCTAGGACTCCAAAAGCCCAAGTGGCCATGGGTTACACTGTGCTCTTTCAGCTGTGCCGTCTGCAGATGATTTGTGTTAGTCAGCTCAATAGACCCTCTGACTTACAACAAGCACAGGAGGCCAGTGTGACAGCCTGAGTTCTTCCCCAGTGTACTGGAAAAATTAGATCACGAGTGGGCTGGAAGGTTGAGTGTAAGGTTTATTGAGTGTTGGAGGTGGCTCTTAGGGAAGTGGATGGGGAGTTGGAAGGGGGATGGTGTGGAAAGGTGGTCTTCCCATGCAGTCAGGCCATGCAGTGGCTGAACTCTTCTCTGACCACCTCTGGCTGAACTCCCCTTGGCATCCATGTCATTCTGGTCTGCTAGTGTCTGCCGGTGTGTTCCTCTGCTCCTCTCAATGGCTAGCTGCTTGTGTCTGTGTCTGCTTAAGGTCTCAGGTTTATATGGGCACAGGATGGGGGGTATGGCAGTCCAGAGTGGTCTTGGAAAATGTAACATTTGGGCACAAAAATAGGTGTGCCTATTCTCACTTAGGTGGGCACAGGACTGGGGGTGGAGCCCTTGCCAGGGACCCTGCCCTTCTCTACCCATCACTTCCCTGCCCCCCTCCCGTATCAATGGAATTTGAAGAGAACTAGGACTGAAATAGAAAACCTAACGACTCCTGGATTGAAAGGGAGACGTTTTCCAAACCTGAGTATGCCTTTGCTAGTTAGTGATTCACCTTTGAGATGAATTTATATAAGACTTGGGTTGAGGAAACATCATGTAATTTCGTAAAGTTCAAATCCTGAGCCAGAAAGACTTCAAATATGAAATTAGGTCTTGCTTACTGAGGTATGGTGAAGGTACAGAACAGATACAAAGGTTTTGAAAAGCAATTTGGGAAAACTGATATAATCCAATAAAGTTATTTATCAGATAATTACTTACAATCATAAACAAATGAAACTCCTCATAGCAAATCTCAAAAAGTATGTTTGGTTAGTCGATTTTTTTCTTTTATTCAACTTAAAAACAGACTTACAAAACTCAAATGTCAAAATAGTACACTCAGGACATATTAAAATTAAGTGTATAAAGTGTTTCTAATGGCATTACTAAATGTATTTTAATACCAAGTAGGAACAAAATCAGATTGTGGCATGGGTTATGAAAATCCTAACTATTTAAAACGATTTATAAAGGGGAAAAATACTTTGGCAGAAGTTCATCATGACAGCTGATTGTGGAAGATATTTTATTTTATTATTTTATTGTAAACTTCTATAAGGAGCATGAATGCTGTTAACAATTAGACAATAAAATACCATTTTAAAGTAAGTCATATTGAGAGACTGGAAAATAGGAGGGTATACATTTGTCTCAAGGAGTTAAAGGTAATCTCAGTTTCACTGGTTTAGTGCTTTGTAATCTAATGTCACCCACCCCAAGCCCTGTCACTGAGGTTTTAACACTTACTTCCATTACAGCAGCAGTTTCCCCTATCTCCCTTGGACTCCTACATGAAAAAAGAAACAAGCTGTTCACATCTGTCTTATCTTTTAATAATTCTATTTTAAATTATAGTTATTTGTCAAAAAACTCTTAAACTTGCAGCTGTGGATCTATAAGTTCCATGACCTGTCTCCTCTGGAAAGGGCTGATGTAATTAGAAAGGTTCCATTATCAATCACTCAGCCAAAGGCCTCTCACTCTTGCTCTCTCTGTCTCACTCTTGCTCTCTCTGTCTCACTCTTGCTCACGCTCCGGCTCTCTAGCTTTCTCATCAATTACTCTGAATATTTTAAACAAAAGATAAGACCAGCTCCACCTCCTCTTGGCTACAATATTGTCATTGCTGCTAATGGAATTTTAAATCTTCCCTTAGAAGGAAATTTCCTGGGGAGACTTCTTTGGAACTGCCAATTAAGGGGAGGCTAATTCATGCACTGTCCATAGAATTAGTAATAGATTGTAACAAATGTGGCTAAAGATAGCCCATTTGGAACAAAGCAATTTTCTCTGACATTTGATGGAGTCTATAGTTGGTTTTTATTCCTCAAATCAAAAGGTTCCGAAGTGTTACTTACATGTTAAAGTGGTCTGTAAGGGAGCTGCTACCTTCTCTCCTTCTGTAGGAAATAGAAAAATTAGCAAGAGATGATTTTTTTTTCTATTTACTGTATTTCTCTTTATTTTCAAATAGACAAAATGGTTTCTGCAGCATTTTCTTCATCTCTCCTTTCCCGCCTCCTTGCCTGAAATCAGAGGAGTTATCTGTCCCAGGGATTATCATCGGGAATTTATTTCAGGGTCACTTTGTCCATCTTCCTATCTGGCAATTCACAACTAAATAGTTTCTCGCTCAACTCTCCCCATGCTCCCTACCCATTGACAAATCTTATTTCATTTCCTAAGGTGATAATTGGCTGTACACATGCTTTGCTCTTACCTTATTTAAGAACATTCGTGATCCAGAAAAATGTCTTAGTTTTCCTTGAAGAGATCCTAATAATTTGTCTTATAGTATTTAGATCCATGGAAACATAGTTTCTCTGTTTGTTTTAAATCAAATTAAACCTGAGCCCCCACTGACCAAGTCAGTGGCTAATTCAGTCTGTCATATGGGGGCTACCTGTCATTCTTGAGAGCTAAGGCCATTCCTCCAAAATTAAAAAAGGGTGTGGTCTTTAATCACCGCTGGGCACCATCCTTGCCTTTGCTCCTTCCACCACGGTGCGCTAGAATGAAGTCCTCGGGTCTCAGTGCTGGCAGAGTTTCTTAGCAAAGCTCTCAGAGGCCTCTGGTCTTTTTATTAATTCTTCACCGATATAATAGAACTTTCCCAGTACAGGGGTGCAACAGGCAAATGGGGCACAGATCTCCATAGTTCCTAAACCTCTAGCCTTCCATTACCTTCCAGGTTCTACAGACCTCTCTTTGTCTTCCTCCTAGGACAGAATTCCTCAATGGGGTGTTTGTTTGTTTGTGTTTTATTTTCTTTCTTTCTTTTCCTTTTTTTTTTCTTTTTTTTCTTTTTTTTTGAGACAAAGTACTAGCTCTGTTGCCCAGGCTGGAGTGCAGTGGCACAATCTCCGCTCACTACAACCTCTACTTCCCGGGTTCAAGGGATCCTTATAGGCGCCCGCCACCATTCCCAGCTAATTTTTGTATTTTTAGTAGAGACGGGGTTTCATCATGTTGGCCAGGCAGACCTCGAACTCCTTACCTCAGGTGATCCACTCGCCTCAGCCTCCCAAAGTGCTGGGAGATTACAGGCGTGGGCCACTGCATGGGGCCTCACTGAAGTTTTGAGGTAGCCAGGTGGGAAGCGGCTCCCTTTCAAAACTCCACCCAGCCTATGCACTGGGAGGAATGCGCACTGGGGTGGAGCCACAGAAGTTCATGCTCTTGGCAGCGAGTAGGAACCTGGCCCTTCCTCTTCCTGGTTGGAACCTGAAATTCAGTCTATGATGTGGGAAGCCCACACTAGCGGGAACCCTGACCTTGCGGAGAGTTCCTGTTCCCCCTTTTTCCCATTTTGCCCAATAAATCCTATTATTCTCACCCATCAAGTCATCTGCGAACCTAATTTTTCATGGCCATGTGATAAGGACCCGGCTCTTAGCTGAACTAAGAAAAAAGTCCTGCAACAGCTTTATCCTTTCTTTATAAGCTGTGTAAACTGTCGCCACCCAACTACACCCTGATGTGATGGTGTGTGTGTTGAGATCTCCTGGATGAAAGTTTTTTTCAGAGAGATGATCTTGTATTTAACAGTCACACCACCGGAATTGGGTTAAGGGATGCACAATTGACAGAGGAGAAAAATGAGAGCCAGGAATGGATTGGGGTGGCTCCATAAATATCACGGAAGTCTTCAACTGGAACTGGTAATACGGCCCACGCATCCTAGAAGGTCAATGTGCATCTTCACTTTTAATTCATCTACCTGCCTCTCATTCCAGAACTGTGGTCACCTCATGTGGTTGAGTCACACTGACCTTGTCTTGCTAAGTTTTCCCTCTGCTCACGGCCTTTTCAGTTAGTATTCCCTCTACTTAGGATTCTCTCTTCCTACTTCTTTCCATGATTAACCTCGTCTCACCTTTAATTTTCAGGCTAAAATATTGTGAGCTAACAGAATACTTCTCAGATTGTTACAGAAATTTTGTGATTTTACTACCCCCCATTTCCTGCATTACACCAGTCATATAATGGAATTTATTAATTTTATAATATAGTATCCATTTGCTTGATTATCTGTTTTCTTTCAACCCTTTTTATAAACTTATGAAAATAAGACTCTTTTCTGTTTCCTTATTTTTTCTTCCTAGCACTTAGGTCTATTTCTGGCATATAGTAGGTGCTCAAACAAGGATTCCTACTGCCCCCTCCTGGGTTTGATTAATTTACTAGGACGGCTCCCAGAAATCAAATACTTATGTTTTCCAGTTTCTTAGTTTTTAAAACAATTATAAAGGATACAAATGAACAATCAGATAAAGAGGTACATAAGGTAAGGTCTAGAAGGACCTCTGGCCCTGAGAAGGTGACTGTGCATGCAGTTGCATTCAGCAATTCAGAAGCTCATCTCATTGTCCAAGAGGCTTTATAGAACTTGATTTCCAGCCCCCAACCTCTACCTTTCCTGAAGATTGCCAAAGGGAGAGTCAATTCTCTTAGACTCTGATCACTTGGTCTTTCTGGTAACCAGCACCACCTGAAGGCTGTTTGGGATCTCACTCTAAGTCACCCCATTAACATAAATGCAGGTATGACCAAAAAGGCTTGTTATGAATAACAGTTTAGAAATCTTCAAGGGTTTTAGAAGCTTTGTAAAAAAACAAATATCATAATAAAGATGTTTCTATTACAATAATCACTTACGAAAATTGGGTTTAAGAACTCTGTGTCAGAAACCAGGGACAAAGACCAATATATGTGCATACGTGTGTGTGTGTGTGTGTGTGTGTGTATTTATATGTAATCTTGTTAAATAGTAGATAGCCCTCAAATTCCAAACATACAGTGAAAATGCGTTTTAAAACAGCACAACCTCCAAAAGGGAAGACATATACTTGTTGGTGTTCTTTTCAGTTATGAAAATCCTCCCCAATAGGCCTCTCAAATAATGCTGTTCAGGAAAATGACTAAAGAGATTGTCCTGGAGAGCAGAACTGGGAGGCATTGTTGATGGTCTGATCCAAGCAGTCATTCCATCAGCACCACCTGGACCGCAGGCTGGGCAATGCTACATAGGACCCTTTTCTCCCCTTGTCAAACAGGAAGTTTTTTCTGATTTTCTTCTGCCACTCTCTGTGGGATGTTGTAAAGTCATTCAACATACATGTGCCAGAAAGCCTGAGCCTTGATCTCAATGCTGATTTTAGCTTGTTTGCCGTGAGGATAGATGAACTATGTTTCAGTTTTAACATGCAATGGTTGTATTATATCAGGTAGGTAGTTAAAAAATTATATAACTGGAAAGAATGGTATGTGTTTATGCTAGAGGACTTGTAGGTGGACTATAGTGGATGTTTCTAATTGATTCCTAACCAACATCCCTTTCTTCAATTTCTTAATATGCTAATCCTTCTCCTTTATTGCCTGCAACTTTTCTGGAATTGTCTGACTTCACCAAGCAAAGTTATCAACCACAGTACCCCCAACTTTCCCTCCATTGGAGTGGATAAAATCATAATTCAGACTTTGCAGAGAGAGAACCCTGTTGCTCTACCCTGTTGTCCAAGGCTCAGGGATGCATTCAAATATATTACACTCTTTTTGCAGGGATTAGCATGTTTAATGAGACTGCATTTTCCCTCTTATGAGAGCACATGATAAAAAATCCTTGCGATTGCATGAGTCATCTTTGACTCCACATGAAGAAACAATGAAGAGGTGCTGTACAAGACAAATTGTCTAAGTATCTAAATGCAAGCCTGCTGCAAGCTACCCTTGTCACTTGACTTTACCATTAGCTGAACCAATAACTTTCTCCTTTGAACTACACATGCCAGGATGGTTTTTAGTTTTAGGTTTCTAAAAGACTCTATATTAAAGCAAGATGGTCATGGAAAAAACATCTTACATTTATTGATTATTGGTCATGTATCAATATCCTTACATGAATCCAATGCTCAGAACAATCATATGAGATAGAGACCATTATTGTTAAGTTACTACAAATAAAGAAATGGAGTCTCAGGGAAAAATAGCTTGGCTTAGTCTCAAAGATAGGACATAGTGAAATAGAGATTTAAACTCTGGCTATCTATCTCAAAAATTTCTGTGCACTGTGAATACAGTGTCATAAGAATGCAACATACTTCATAACTATGCGGTGTCACTGTGATGATGCCTTGTCTGACTGCTTATACTCTTCTAGTATTTGAACTCCTGCATAAGAATGATGGTGGCATTCTGGGGCAAAGCAGGAGAAAAGGCATAGTTCTTTCTTTTCCTGACCAGTGTAGACTCTGAGTATCATGGAAGGTGAATGTGGGGTATGACATGCTCTGATGTCTGATGAGACTCCCTAACTTTCAGAATCAATCTCTACGTATCCAAAATTCGAACATTTGGAATTAATTTTAATGTCTATTGTAATTTTAGCAACATTTTAACTTCTCTCTGGCTATTTCTAGTTGGTAAGTCTTCTGGGAAGGTTTTTTGGCAGGTGCTGTATTATTACTGATTGAACTTTTGAAAAACACATGATGGTGTGAAGATGAGAGTTATTTGGAGGTTATTAATTAAACAAATATTTCCTAAGCATCTACTATGTACATAGTAAATTTAAAAGGAGAGAACAGGCAAAGATAAATATAGAATTAACATGATATCCAGGCTTTTCTTTAGAAAAGTTATAAAGCCATTAGAGAAATCAAACAAATGTATGAAAAATTGTTGAAGGTTGTGAAACCAGCCTGGTCTTGATGGGAACTCATTTTAATGATTTATTTTTTCCTTGTGCTGAGCTTATTTGCAGATAAGGTGAGCCCTTAGCCATAAATTGCAGGAATCAAATAATTCTTTAAAGCATTTGGAATCAAAGATTAGTGATCAAATTTAGATGTGACTAGATATCTTGATGGAGACTGTTTAAACTGCAGATTCATGAACTCTGATTTAGAGCTACTGAGTCAAGTTTAGGCATAGAGACTGGGAATCTGTATTTCTAAAGTACATACACAGAGAGACCTCCACTTCCAGAAAGATGAAATACATGTACTTTTCTCTTATTTCTTCCATCAAGAAATACATGTGTATGTGTGTGTATGTGTGTGTGTGTGTGTGTGTGTGTGTGTACATATGACATAAGAACATTCTGGAAGGTGGAGAGATAAATGCAGATGAGATGGAAAACTCAGGAGCTAAGAAACAACAGTGACAAGGTCTCTGAATTTCCTTTTTGCTTCACGTATCCCTGACACAACGCTGAAGAAGATGGCGACCTAGAAATTCCCATGGGCGCAGGCAAAGCCACAAAAGCAGCCTGATCTCTCTAGCCAAAGGACTGGGAAACATGCAGCACTGCAGAGAGAAGACTTGAGGCAATAATTGCTATAATTCTGCCAAACACACAGAATCACTGGTGACCCCACACACTCATATCAGCAAAGGCCAAGCAGGAGCCTAGATTTCTACTATCACCAGACTATAGGGAGATGCCTCCAAATTCCCACTAGAGTAGTTCCACAGAAAGCCAAATCAATAGCAATAGCTAAAATCTTTATCTCCAGTGGAGGTAATTAGCCCCCTTTTGTGCTATCAGTGGAAACTATGTGGAGAGCCTGAACTTCTTCTACCCTTACTGGGCAGTGACGGGGCTAAATTTCACTTCCTTTACTGAGAATTTCAACATCAGTCAGATAACACAAAATTATTACAAAATACCCATAGTTTCATAACTAACATAATATCTACAATGTCCAGGTTATAATTGAAAATCACTAGTCATAACAAAAACCAGAAGAATCTCAAACTAAATAACAAATACAATCCATAAATTTAATAGTTTAATAGTAGCCCCCTACATTTATGTTCACATAAAACCTTAGAATGTGAACTTATTTGGAATTAATGAGTCTTTGCAGATTAAGGTAAAGATCTCAAAGTAAGGTCGTCTTGGATGAGGGTGGGCCCTAAATCCAATGATAATGTCCTTACCAGACACAGAAACACTAAGAGAAGAGGTCATGTGAGGATAGAGGCAGACATTGAAGTTATACTACCACAAGGTCATGAGAAGGTGGAAGACACATGAAAAGATTCTTCCCTAGATCTTTCAGAGGAAGCATGCCCCTGCTGAACCTTTGATTTCAGACTTCTAATCTCTAGAATTATAAAAGAATAAATTTATTTGGTTTAAGCCACCAAGTGTGTGCCAATTTACCATGACAATCCTAGGAAACTAATATTCATGTCAACATCAAGATGACAGCGATGTTAAAATTATCTGCAAAGATGTTAAAGTAGCCATCCTAAAAACATTGTAATGGGAAATGGCAAACATAATTGAAAAAAAATAGAAATTTTTAGAACGGGATTAGAAACTTCCAGGAAATAAATAAATATAAAGAAGAATCCAACAAATAAAAAACTCAGTGGATGGGCACAGCATCAGAATGAACAGAATAGAAGAGTGAGTGAGTGACTGGGTAAGAAAACAATGCCAATTACCTAATCTAATCAATAGGCAGAAAATAAAAAATAAAATCAACAAAGTCTCCAGGACCTCTGGGACTATTAAAAAAATATATCTAAAATTTGTGTCACAAGAGTTTCAGAAGGGAAGGAGAAAGGACAGGTCTAAAAAAGCACTCAAAACTATGAATGAAACCTTTGCAAACTTGGCAAAAGACATACATTTTCAGATGTAGAAGAAACTGAGTGAACCCTAACCAGCACAATGTACTTCCACCTCCTCGATGAAAACCAAGGAACATAAGCAAATTTATAAAAACTGAAGATAAAGAAAAATATCGAAACCAGTCAAAAAGAAACACCACTTTACTTAGAGGAAATCAGCAATTCAAGTGAGAGCTGATTTCTCATCAGGAGCAATGGAAGCCAAAACGAAGGGGGTATAATATTTTTCAAGTCTTTAGAGGAAACAAAGAAGTCAACTAGGAATCATGTGTTGAGTAAAATTATGTTCAGCAATGAAAGGTGGGGTGGGGTGGAGGAAATCAGTCCTAAGATGAAGAAAAGCTAAGAGAATCTGTCACCAGTAGATTCACCCTAAAAATAATGACTAAAGAAACTTTTCTAAACAGAAAGAAAATAATACAAGTAAGAACCTTGGAAGAGTAGGATGGAAGGAAAAAAAATGATAAGCAAAATCAGGTGTAATTACACTAGATTTCTCTTCATCTCCTTAGGGTTTTATTTTTTTTCTTTTTTGAGACAGAGTCTCACTCCATCATCCAGTTTGGAGTGCAGTGGCTTGATCTCAACTCACTGCAACTTCTGCCTCCCAGGTGCAAATGATTCTCCTGTCTCAGCCTCCTGAGTAGCTGGGATTACAGTTATGCACCACCATGCATGCCTAAATTTTATATTTTCAGTAGACATGGGGTTTCACCATGTTGGCCAGGCTAGTCTAGAACTCCTGGCCTCAAGTGATCCACCCACCTTGGCCTCCAAAAGTGCTGGGATTACAGGGATGAGTCATCATGTCTGGCCTTCTCCTTAGGTTTTCTAAGTATTATTTACTATTGAAGCAAAAATCATAACAGCATCTTAGAGGTGTTAAGTGTAGAGAAAACACTTAAGAACATTATTATAAATGCGAGAGGACAAAGGGGTATAAAGTAGGTAAATCCTGTGTATTTCACTTGAACTGGTAAAATAACAGCACCATAGACTATGCAATACCTAGATTCACCGTTTAAGATACTATAAACAACATACACCCAAAAACACTATGAATAAATAAAAGTAGAACTCTAAGAAAATGTTAAAGTAGTCCACAGGAAGGAACAAATAACAGAGAATGGAAAAACAGAGAGAACAAGCAGAAAAAAAGGCAGTTGCAAGTCTTAACATATAAATGACATTAAATGTAAATGGTCTAAATATATCAAAGACAGAGAATGTCAGAGTATATTAAAACATGTGATCTAACAATATGTTGTCCACAAGAAATTCAATTCAAATATAACAATATAGGCAGGCTGAAAATGATAAGATAGGGAAAGCTATGTTATGAAGATATTACATGAAGGAAAGCAGAAATTGCCATATCAATATAAAATAAACTTGATATCAGAGCAAAAGAAATATCATAGACCAAGAGATATATTATATAATAAGAAAAGGGTAAAAAAAAAAACAAGCATAGCAATCCTAATCGTGCACCAAATCACACACCTGCAAAAATATATGAAGCAACGTAGATAAAACTGAAAGAAGAAATAGATAAATCAATATTAATAATTGGAGATTTTGACACCTCTTTCTGAACAACTGATAGAAGCACTAGACAAAAAAGTTGATAAGAATCTAGAAAAGCTCATAAACACTCTCAAAAAGCAAGATATACCTGAACAATTTTCATGATTGACTAACGGGGTAAACAAAGTGATATGGGTTCAACAGTTTGTATCTTTAGAGTCAGAATTGTTCCATCACACAAAGAGTTGGAATCTGATTCAAAGCTAAAAAAAAATGATCAAAAACCTTTTTACGGTTTGAAAACCAAATGAGAAATTTCTTTTTTCCTGGTAGAAAAGTGACTTTTAAAGAGTATGGGATGTAACACTTGCACTGCTTGTCAAGTCCAAATAAACTTATCCCAGATTCTTAGGAAGTTTTAGTCTCTCATACTGAGTTCTATGATTCACAGGTGATCACAGGCAATCAACACATAGCCTATATGTTGATTTATTGTGTGCTAATTTACATCTGTTGTCCTAATGTAATCATTAATAATAGTCCTTGTCTTTTGTAAAGGTCCCGTCTGGATGATAAATGCTGTGGTTATTTCATTGAGTAAAATCCCACGAAGCATATTTTAAGAAATTGGCAGCTGTCACTTCCTTTTGTTTCTCAAAGGGAGTGCAAGACTCTTAAGGACAGAGGCCATACCTATTCCTTCCGGCTTTTCTCAAATATCCCTACTCTTTTGACATTAAGTATTATATTATTTAATAAGTTTAAGGAAAATGTTGAGTCCCCTTGTCCATAAGTATCTTGAAGCTAGGGGTTGTATCTTAGCAATTTCTGTACACACAGCACCTGTCATCGTGCTCATTTGAGTCAAAAACTAATAAATGGTTGTTCAGTGAATGAATTTCCCTCCTTACTCTTTCAAGAGTACAATTAAGTCTCAAGAAATAAAGTACTGTGCTACGTGCAGCCATTGGATCAGGTACTGAATGTGCCTCTTTGGACCAGAACATTCACAGCCAGCCATAACAAGTTCTTTTTAAGGAAGAGACATAATCTCCCAGAGCAATTTGAATCCAGCTTTTTATCACTTACAGCAGTGCAGCATTTGCCTGAGATTTCCTTTTTAACGATTTATTAATGCAATTGGCATCTGACAGTTTGAATATTTTAATTTTGCTTGATCTTCATGCTACTTTTGACACTGTTGATTATAACATCCTCCTGGATCACTTTGAATATTATGTCAGCTTAACTGAATAGATGGCAAGTGGGTTTCACTCGTGTTTGCTCAACAGCAATCACCCTTCCTGATGAGAGTGATTTCCTTCTTTCCTTCCTTCCAACGTACTGTGTGGACCCTCATTTGAGAGACGTGCATTCATGCATCTCTCCACGCAGCCTCTCCAGACAAGGCTGTGGTCCTCTGAAGTAGAAGAAAAGTGGAAGGTAAGAATCTTTGACATCAGCCTTCAGGTATTCAAATCTGCCTCCACGTGACAAGTTAGTTTATTTCTCAGCTTTTTGGGTTCCAGCTCTCTAAGTGGAGATAATTATACCTACCTCACACTGTTTTTGCAAGGATTTTCAGGATGTCTAGGACATCATGCTAGGCCTTACTTGAGGCCATCCTTCTGGAATGACATTTAATGAGAAGTCCTTGTAAAAACATGCCATCTGCTGGTTCAGCATCAAGGTAGCAGTGCCCGTGCAGCTGGGATAAAAATTAACAGTTACTCCAGACTTTAGAATCTTCACACATTTGATTTTATTCTAGTAACAATTTTTAGAAAATATTTTATTCAAAGATGTCTACCTCTTACGCTGTATTATAAATTCCTAAGAGGTAGAGACCTCTCAACTTTTTAGCTTTGTATTTCCTTATAACTTAAGTCACCATATAATTTATGATCCAAAGCAGAAAACATTTGTAAAGAAAAGGGGGTGATAGTAATAATTATTCCAGTATGGTAAGTCAAAAACAAAGACTGTCCTAACCAAACTGACATAATTACCCGACGTAAAAGCCCTTGCATAAACATATTCACGTAGGAAACCATTAATAAATTACTAACAAATTAAAAATTTATAGGTCAATTCATCACAAATCAAAAGTAACACTTTCAAATTCAGAATATTATACCACTGGACTATTACTAACCTTGTAGTCCCTATATACAGGTCTGGCATAAGAAAGTGTATCTTCCAAAATAGACATACCAGTATCTCTTTGGATTTTTTCCTCCCTCAATATTCACATCCCTAGCGCTGCCAAATTTGTTTGACCTTCTGTCCTAAATCCCTTAAAATCTGCTTCCTTACTATCTTCCTCATAGATGCTGCCTTCCAGCAATTCTAATTATGAATATTATAAAAGTTTCCAAAATGAAATTCTTTTCTTTGCCCTTGTCCAAAGCAAATGCATATTATTTTTTAATTAATTAAAAATAATTAAAATTATTAATTTAATTTAAAATATTTAAATTATTCCAGATATTTTTTAGAATTCTATATTTTAAAAATTTTAATATTGCCCCATTGATATTTACTATAACACTTCATCCCAAAACCATGACAGTTGCTAGTCTGGCCTTCATATGCAATTGAATCCCCATACCCTGTTTTCTACTCCTTAGGCAGTGTTACAAATCCTCCTAGATCTCATGTTTTTTTTTTATGCCATCACGCTCTCTTTTTGCTTTCTTCCTGGAATCACCTTTCTATTTTCTTCACTATAAGAATTTCTAATTTTTATTTCAACTACAATTCATTGGGTGCCTACTCTATGAAAACATTCCACCCGCCTTAGGAAGAAGCGGGAATCACTTTCTTTAAGATTTCAAAACCCTTCCTATCTCTCTAAGAACAGGGTGATTACCTTACATGCTCATATCTGCACTGGAGTGTTATCCATGTGGACAAGTCTATTTTCTTAACCTCTTTATTTTCTGATTCTTGAAAACATCTTGCAGGTATTGAATATGTGGACATTATGAAGAAAAAAATAAGAAAAACAAAAGAAAAGATAGTACAGTTTCATAGTTTCTGTGCACCTTTTCAACATTCTCATACTCAGCACACTTAATGCTGCTTCTGCTGATAGCGATAGAAAGGCCCTATTACGTTATTATTATCGTTGTTGTTTGCATCAACAGCAACATGAGCAAACTCCATTTTGGGATCACTAATTGTGGTCCAAACACCATGCTAATAGATATTTGTTGAGTACCTCTCTTTACCTATATCTCTTATAGGTGGGATGATGTTAGTAACAATTATAATAATACAATTTAAAAATAATTTACTATGTGCTAAGCACTGTTGTCAGTTAAGCACTTTATAATAAGTTGATTTTTTTTTATAGAGAAGAGAAAGAGTGTAAATAAATTACCCAGAGCCACACAATGATTAAGAGGTAAAATTAGGAATTAATCCTGGGAAGTCTGACTCCAGTGTCTACATTCTTAAAAGCTCTGTTATCCTGGAACAGGCCAGACAAAGCCCATTTTCACATAAAGCTGACATTCACATAAAAGAAAAATAAATAGATCATGAACAAATAAGTACGCAATAAAGCATACTTTCCAGAAAAATCAATAATTCAGAACAGGAAGTTATTTGCAGAGAATAATGCAAGGAGATAGAAGAGAGGGTGATGAGCAGCAAAGGCTGAGTACATGGGCCATAGAGGAGGTGAGACCTGAGAGAGCCAGGTGGACTGCCTTCCTGCTGGAGGAACTGCAGGAAGCCGTATGTCTGGGCGTTAATATGAGATGCTCAAGGCCCAGGAGTAAAACCTGTGTGCCTCAGACACATTGAGCAGGGTGGGGAGTCATAGAAACAGGCTGGGGCAGGGGCAAGAGGAAAGAGCCTTGGCCTGGTGTGTGTTTGTTTTTCATTGCCAATGCAATGGAAAGAAAGGCATCCCAGCACTTTGGGGGGCCGAGACGGGCAGATCACGAGGTCAGGAAATCGAGACCATCCTGGCTAAGACGGTGAAATCCCGTCTCTACTAAAAAAAAAAAAAAATACAAAAAACTAGCCGGGCGAGGTGGCGGGCACCTGTAGTCCCAGCTACTCGGGAGGCTGAGGCAGGAGAATGGTGTAAACCCAGGAGGCGGAGCTTGCAGTGAGCTGAGATCCGGCCACTGCACTCCAGCCTGGGCGACAGAGCGACACTTCGTCTCAAAAAAAAAAAAAAAAAAAAGAAAGGCAGGGCTTAAAGACAGATATAAACTAACATCATTAATATTTTTTAAACACTGTTGTGTGGAGAATGGATTTCTAGGTGAAGACTGGAACCCAAAAAGCCAGCTGGGACTCCACTGTGAAGCCCAGGATTATGAAGACAATGATTTGAACAACTTGTAGCAGTGTTGCTGAATGTAAGTATATGGACAATACTTACAGCTTCACATCCTGTGCTCATCAGAACTTTGTGAGGCAGTTTCATTTTGCCCATTTTAAATATGAGCAAACTAGGACTCCAAGTGATTTAGTATTTTAACTAAAAGAAATTGCCACTCAGCTATTGCACAAGCTGAGTAGGCACTTTCACCCAGATCTGTCTGGTTCCAAAGCCCATGCCTTTGACTTTCTAACATTTCTGGGAGAAGACGAGAATCTCCCAGGGCTCAGAGAATGCTGAGGCTGCTAGGGCTCATGATAGCACTGGCAATGGAAACCAGGGGTGCAAAGTAGTGTCCAAAGAATATTTTTAAAAACTATGTACAACTCAAGAAATCCGTCGTGAAGGAAGCACTGTTCATGTGGGCAGCCATCATAGGTTGGCTTTGGTTGTCATGACGATAATCTGACCATGCTTGATGTGGTGGCTTCCTGCACCTGGACTCACTGGGAACTGCAATGACCTCAATGATGGCAGATACAGGTGGTGTTTCATGACCTGGACAAGCAGGTAAAGATCCAGCCTTCAGACCAGGAAGAAACTAGAAAGTGGAATATTAAAGAGGAAGATGATCTCATAGACTATGATCAGGGAAAAAGAGGGACTTGGAATAATTTTTGTAACGCAGATTAATGGATTCAGTGGATGATCAGGAAACTCAGTGTTGAAGTTCAGCTCCTAAATTCTGAAACCACCACCGAATATCTGCAATGATGTCTTCTTATAGGTACCATGGTAGGAATATGTGCAGGGTAATGTGAAAGCACACAGAAAGAGAGATTAAACTTGAGGGTTTAACAACAACAAAAATATTATGCCAAGTTATAATATTAGTTAATGGGCAGGTGTTAAAGTGAGGGAATGGGCAGTTTCCCTTTTCCAAAGCTCATGCCATGTCATATGTATGATCTCAGCCGCGTTTCTTGAGCGGCATGCACCTTGATTATTCTTGTTCTATGGAAAAGGAAACTGAAGTGTAGATAAGTATTTCACCCAACATCATCCCTGGGGAGTTAAACTCCCACCTGCGGAAACTTGCAGCCTGTATCTTTTACCCTTTGCAAGCAACTCCAATGGGGCTGAAATCAAGAGAAGAAAAGAATCATTCCTAAAGAAGCAACACTGCAGGTCGCGGCAGAAGACAAACTCTATTAGGTGTTTTCAGGCTCACGTAGAAATTCTGCCTTCTGTCCACTGACAAATGTTGAACTAAGTCCCATAATGTTTTGTTTGGGACTGTGTTTTGTTTGTCTGTTTTCCCAGCTTTCTTCAGGATTGGCTCAGAAACTGAAATAACACCTAGACAAGACTGCACGAGTAGTTTTATGTTCAGAGTGCTAGAAAAGGGGCAAGAATCAGGACGAGTCTGTAGAGTTCCCTGATCTTTAATTGACACTGTATTAGTAGATAATTTGGTCAGTATTTAATGTGGTGGCAGCCTTTATTCTTATTCTCAGGAGTTATGGAAACTGAACATATTTTTTTTCTCTTTGAACCTTATTTGGTTATCTGTAAAATAAGGCTGAAGAAATACGTGATGGCTCATTTCACTTTAAATTACTAATTCTTTTATACAACAAAAGCAAAGCATCACTAATGTGAGACCCAATGATTTCATAAGAAGATAAGGAAAGTATACTATGATTTAATTTTGAAAAACCATATGCAACTATAATTAATAGTATAAAACATGTCTTCAGATATAATATTTAATCTCCTCATCTCAGTGATCCAAATCTACTCATCCTGTCATATTTCATAATTGTAGCACTACCCATCAAGTCGTGCAATTTCAAGTCTTACCAAATACCACCACACCTGTTCAATGTTTCTACATAGTCTATTTCTTTAATGCATTGATCCCTCTATTGAGTGACTTGTCATTTCCCACTTGAGTTACTATAATATCATCTTCCATTGGGCTTCTGCCTGACACCTGGGTTTCCTTAATTCTCCTTGCAGACATTTGTCAAACTAATAATTTAAAACAAAGATCCAATGCCATCTCATTTCTGCTGAAAATCCTTATGACTCCTCATAACTTTCAGGGGAAAGTTTTGACTCCCTGTCTTAATTTGGAAAGCCCTTTATAATTTACATGATTTAGTCTGTATCACGTCAAGTAATACCTTCTGCCAGTCTCTACTTTACATGTACCACCGCAGCCAGAAGTGATTTAAAATTCCCTCAGTATAGGAAATTGATAAAACTATGCCTTCTCAATTATTCTTCTTAGGAATATTCTTCTTAGGCAGGACGCTGTGGCTCACGCATGTAATCCTAGCACTGTGGGAGACCGAGGCGGGTGGATCACAAGGTCAGGGGTTTGAGACCAGTCTGGCCAACATGGTGAAACCCCATCTCTACTAAAGATACAAAAAATTAACTGGGCATGGTGGCATGTGCCTGTAATCCAACCCCAGCTACTCAGGAGGCTGAGGCAGGAGAATTGCTTGAACCCAGGAGCAGAGGTTGCAGTGAGCTGAGATCATGCCATTGCACTCCAGCCTGGGTGACAGGGCGAGACTCTGTCTCAAAAAAAAAAAAAAAAAAAAAAAGAATATTCTTCTTAAGTAGGGAAACTTAAAATGTGCTTCCCCTCTTACATTCTCATGACCAGCCCTGGTATTGCTATTTGTTTATTGAGATTCAGCCCAAATAATATATTTTTTTCTAGAGCTTCCCCTACTTTAATCTCCTACTCCCAGATTTCTGTGCCCCTTTTGCATTTTGATGACACTGTAGTGTTTCCACATTTTATATCTTTGACAAAAATTACCACATATTTCTACTATTATCAATTTGCTTGTTAGCCCAAGAGTAAACTTCATAATTGTTAGTGTTTTTTCTAAAAAATGACTTATTCATCTGTGTATTCTCAGCCACTAGAACTATGTTTTGGGAGGCACTAGGTCCATGTAAATTTTTGAATAGTTACTAAATTTGTGCTCTTTTATCAATAAAGAAGTTCCGTAAAATGTATTGAAGACATATAATTTGTTAGTTCAAGTTGCAATATGCACATGAATACTGTTGTGACAAATAATGTATCACCAATTATTTCATTCAAAACTTCTACAATCCTAACAGATGTTCTCTCCAGTTGCATGTTAATGGATGAGATAATGCTGTGCTTTGTGTAGTTGCTTCATAGGAAGCCATTGTATTGATAAAGTCAATTATGTCACAATGAATAATGGATACCAACATTATTGCCTGCAGAAAGAAAGAATTTTGGTTTTGGTTAGTATTGACATTTTTTTAATGCCATAATATTTATGATGGCTAAATAATTTAACAAACATAATACAAGTTTTCCAACTATCGTTATCACTCTCTTACTGATTTTACTGTGTACAAAGTGGTCATCTAAACTCCTGAAATTTGAAAAGTCCTGGTTATAAAAACTACTGCCTGGAATTTATTTCAGTTCTCTCGTATTTTCATTTTATCCTTTATATTATTTTAAGACATCAAGCCAATCAATGTCAACAGATTGAAAAAGATGCTGCTTAATTTCATGAGCAATCACAACATTTTTATCTATGCAAAGTGAGATAGTAACAATAATTAGGTCTTATGCCTGAGGCTCAAAGCAATTCTCTGTGAGTGGCAGGAAGGACATTGTCCCATCCTTTATCTCCACCCGGATATATGGATGCAATACAGATGGTTCACAGCACTTCAAGGAAGATGGGAACTCCAACCTCATTCTATTATAAAACAGGCATATGGATATCAGTGGTCAATTTAAAATGGTTTTTGGCATATTTTATAACTTTCTGTAAGATGTCCTCTTTTCACTTTAATACAAGAAGGATGAACAAAATTAATGTACAGTTCTCTTTTAAATACTTTATGAATGTTTTAGTCCACACAACTTTATGTACTTACCACTGTCATCTCTATTACTCAGATGAAGAAATGATGCTCTGAGAAGGGACATAAGCCCCACCCTCCCTTTTTTCAAAAGTTGCAAGTAGGGTGTATACTGACCTTCCCGTACAGAAGTCTTTTCTCAATGTTCAAATGTATATTTGATCAGCTGCAAGGACTGGCACAAACAGAACCAAATGTCTCTCACAGGTGTTTGGGGACATAAAATTGGGATATATCAAGCATGTGGTTTTATTCTTTTAACACATATCGATTTAGAAACCACGTGGCAGGCACTGTGCAGAGTGAACAAGATAGATCAGTTCTTTATCCTCAAAAGGAAGACAGTATAGTGGACAATATATGTGTGGTCTGATGTCTGCTGGCATGGAGGGAAGCTGCTAGGAAAGCACACACAGCACACCTAACAGTGTCCGAAGGGGACGCCGACAGGGCTGGAAATGTGGGTTACTTAACAAAAGGTGAAAGACATAATCTGAAAGAAACATCTTAGAGGAAAGTCAAAACTGACGTGGCGAACTTCACACGTCACTGATTAAGGAGCTTTAAGCAGAGGAGGGTCAAGGTATGAATACGACGTGTTTGGAACCAAGGAAACTGGGGAATGAGAGGCGGGATAGGAACCGAAAGCAAGGAGACAGTAGCAAAAGGATTATTTGGAGAGCTATAAATCTAGGATCCTGAATAAGTTTTCGATAACATGGTGGTACAGGCTTCTCACATGTAGCCTTGTATCCTTAATGGACTGAGGTGAGGGGCACAACAAATGGTGCCGGGGGGAAATATAAGAGTAAAATTCTCTGAAACTAGTGATGTAAAGTGAACTCACCATTTTTGTTTTTTTTATGGTACAAATCCATAATAGTAAAACGGTGGTTATACCATTTATTGAACACTTACTATTTGCTAGTTTCTGCTACCCATATTTTTATGATTTAATTGCTCACAAGGAATCTCTTCTGAAAATATTATTATCCCAGTCTATGGATAAGTAGACTTAAAAAATCTAGGAGATTTGACTAGTCATGGAGATAGTAAGTGAAAGAGCCAGCATTAAAATATTTGTCTAACGGCCGGGCGCGGTGGCTCAAGCCTGTAATCCCAGCACTTTGGGAGGCCGAGACGGGTGGATCACGAGGTCAGGAGATCGAGACCATCCTGGCTAACATGGTGAAACCCCGTCTCTACTAAAAAATACAAAAAACTAGCCGGGCGAGGTGGCGGGCGCCTGTAGTCCCAACTACTCGGGAGGCTGAGGCAGGAGAATGGCGGGAACCCGGGAGGCGGAGCTTGCAGTGAGCCGAGATCTGGTCACTGCGCTCCAGCCTGGGCGACAGAGCAAGACTCCGTCTCAAAAAAAAAAAAAAAAATTTGTCTAACATTAATGTATGCAATGACATTCTTGTGAAACCAACTGACTGAGCTTTACAAGCATATTCTTTGATACTCCCAGCAAAATTTTGAGGAGTAATTATCTCATCTTGTATATAAGGAAATTGAGGCTTAGACTTTTTAGGATATTTTTCTAAACTGCAAACATAGGAAGTGACAGAATCAACATTCAATCTGAATTAATTCAGAGAGTATTTGAGTGACTACTACAGACAGTTACCTATTGCATGTTCTCACTCATGTGGAAGCTAACAAAGGTTGATCTCATAGAAGAAAACAGTAGAACAGAGGATACTAGAGGCTGGGAAGGGTAGGGGGAAGAAAGGGATAGGGAGAGATTTAAGGATCAGAATTGCAGCTAGATAGGAAAAATAAGTTCTAGTCTTCTATAGCACTGTAAAATGACTATAATAAACAATAATGTATTACATAGTTTCAAATAGCTACAAGAAAGATATTAAATGTTTCCAGTACAAAGAAATAATAAACATTTGAGATGATGTGTATGCTAATTAGCCTGATTTGATCACTATACATTGTATGTATGACAGCATCACTATGCAACCCACAAACATGCATTATTTTTATGTGCCCATTTCAAAAAATAAAAATTAAAAAATAATTCAGAATCAAAGCCAGGAATCTTGTCTTGAACAAAGTAAGACCCCAATCCATATCTGTTGAATTGCAGTTGAATACATATATCTGTTGTTTTAAAGGTATTATACTTTCCACAGATAAAATTACTTTTAGGTAAAATTTACAAAAAGGAATGATTGACAGGAACAAAGCAGACACGTTTGATCTTTTACATCCAACAGACCAGTTTGTGGAAAGAAATAGTGAAAAGATCAAAATAGTCCAAGAGATGAGATCACAGATATCCTTGAGCCCATTTTTAAAGATTTTGGGTTTTATTCTTAAATGCAATGAAAAAAAAAAAAAGTGTCTCATTTCCATCAGAGGAATAACATGGCATGACTCATATTTTCAGAAGACCCTAAATTTGTGCTCTTTTATCAATAAAGACTGGCTGTGAAGGAAGACTGGACAATAAAAGACCATATAGAAGGTTTTGAGTGGAAAGCAGGCATAGGATATTATTAGGCTGAACGTGAATAGTAGCAGTGAAGACTGAAATGGCATAGTAATATTGGCAGTAGAATTTCTAGGACTCAGTGGGTTTCAAATATATAGAATGCAGGGGAGTAAGGTCTCTGTGATGATTCCAAACCTTCCATTGTTGTAATTTTAAATAGCAACCCAATTAGCACTCAAATCACATAGGCCAAGTGATTATTTCTTGATGAGACGATCAGTGACTAATAATATCTGTTGCATTCCGTAGCCGTAGCTCAGCTGAGTACAATAGGGAAAGGCTTCTATTCCTTGCTGGCCATGATCAAAAGCTACTGTGATCTCAGTAAAATGAACAAACTGAAAATTCATTCACTTGAGAACTCCACAGCTCCATCAGAAGAATGCTGATCTGATTTTCTGAGCTGTCAATATGTTCCACTATCAAACAGTTGAGTTTTCAAGACGTCTTCATTAAGGTAAGTCAAGGTGCTAATATACCAGAACACAGATTGTAAGGATTTCTTGCAAGTCCCTGGGAGATAAGACAGGATTTGCATGGGGCGGTAATTTGGCGTAGTGCCAAGCCATACTACAGCAAAGGCTCTGTTAGCATTTCTTCTTGAAACCATATTTTCTGCGTTGACTATCTGGCAGTTTTGGATTGCCTCAGGCTGATAATTGGCAACTGTGCTGTTAGACCAGATGGCATTTATTTATTTATTTATTTTATAAAAGAAAGGGAGGAAAAAAGCATGATGCAAATTGGAAAGTCCATTTTCAGTTACAGAACAGAAAAATAAAGGAGAAAAGAAATTGATGTTAAGCAGTTCCAGATGTTATGTGCTTTCTATTTGTAAAGCCACATCTAAAAAGAGGTGGCATTCGAAACAGAAAAAAAAAGAGAAGAAAATAAAAAAAAGAAGCCACAGACTAATGTTCAGTTGGATTTACTTGTTGGAGTTTGCATTTACAGTGAATAAGCATTTTTTAAAGAAGACAGAAAAGAAATCACACAATTTACATATGAATAATTACTTTCATACTGTGTATACATGAGGAGAACAGAACAGCTTCAGCTGCTAAAAGTTCCATAATGTTGTATCTTAATCACACAGCCTCTCCGGCCCACCTTGCTTATTCCAGGAGCCATCTGTGAGGTTCTATTGTGTTAATCCTCCTTCAGCTGTTTGCTTTTGCCCAAAGCAGGACTTTAATTAGCACCCATTAACAGAGTGCCAAGAGCATCTTCCATCAGCTTTTTATCTCACTTTAGATGGAGAAGAAATTATGATTCCTGTAATAAAGTGTGCGTTGTCTTGAAACTGTATGCCAGGATTCTCCCTGCCTTAAATTGGAACGTGTTGGGTCTCAGAAGATTAGATGTGTAATGTCCTGAGGAATCAGCACAACTTACTGTAGTGAATGGGTTTGGGGCAGATGTGTTACCTTGGGATTCTTGTGGTATACGGTCCTACTTACCTGCCATCCTGATTTGTATCCTTACCATGCAGATACCTCATTTGGTTCTTGAGAGACACATCACTAGGAAGGCTCCCAGTCTCGCAGGGTGGGGCTTCAGACGTGGTGTTTCCAGGAAGCTACCATATGATGCTAATACAGATGAGATGCTACACTTTGAGGGACAAGACTCAAGGTTGCCATTAAAGGTCTTCATTGGGGCCAAGTTCAAATACTTACCAGCTATGTCATGCTGGACAGGTTATTTATTCTCCCCTGGTCAAAGTCTCTGTCAAAAAACTGATACATGTTGTTGTCGAACTGTTATGGTAATCACATTGGAAACATCAGAATGAAAAACCTTTACACATCAGGAAAAATGATTTGGTATTCTGACTCTATTCTGCCATTTACAATCTATGAGAATACCTAATACATCTAAGCTAATGTTTCCTTATTTCTAAGTGTTATAACTTTATTGGACAGTTATTAGAATTAAATTATACATTATATATAGCTATAATATGCCTAACACAGTGCTTGAAGTTTACGTGGCATAGAATAAATAATCGGTCATTCTGCTACCTTGGTTTCCTTCTCTGGGCAAATTAAATTTCACCATGCTCATAGTTAGGAAACAGCATACATGTAATTGTTTTATATAAATTGAGTTGAAAAATAAACTTATTTATTATTAAATGATTTCTATGTGCTGGGCACTATTCTAGGCATGGGGAATAGAACAACCAACAAAACAGAAGTGTCTCTATGCTCATAGGAATAAAAGACAAAACACATGAATGTACAAATAATAACATAATTAAAACTGGATATCTGATTTTGCCACTTCTCTGCCATAAACCAAATTCTGCATCATAAAAAATTCTGGAAATCATAGAGCATAGAAACAGACTCGTAATATAAAAGAAATTGGAGAAAAACAAGCCAATCATAGAAAGGTTATCTTTGCTAAACTGGAAAATGGTAGAATCCACAAATACTAGCACATGAGTATTTTAAATTTCATCACTGATTTAAGACTAGATTTATGTTTGAAATGATAAACTGGCATTGACAATCTGACAATGGCGAGAAAAACGCAGAAACTATCAAACTCTCAAAATGAAATACATTATCTCAAGACAGAAGAATCTATGTATATTTAGTACAAAGCTGTTTTTCTTATTAGATAAAAATGTCATTAGAATTATAAAATATGGAGGCCCTAAAAATTAGAGTAACTTTAACTGCAATAGAGAGAAGAAATATATATAGATATATATATATGAACTAAGAACACAGAAATATAATTTGTATGTGTATATACATATACATTTAAAACAGGACAAACTGAGTAAAGCTACTCTGTATGTGTGAGTGCATGTTTGTGTGTGTGTGTGTGTGTGTGTGTGCGTGTGTTTAGTGTTGGGAGTTCAGCGCATAAGGATCGAGACTGAGTCATGTTCAAGGTGTCTGAGTTAATGCCAACACAGAGATAAATTGGCAGAAGGGACAATCACATGTAATGATAAGGGTAAGCAGGACTTCAGGATTAAATTGCCTGGGTTTGGGCCCTGGATACGTAAATTTTCTTGAGGAAGTTACTTAAAATGCTTGGACTTCTGTTTCTTATCTGCAAACTGGGAGAAATAGCATTTACCTTATAGTATTGCTGTGATGATTGAGTATAAGTAAAGCAGTTGAGGTAGATCCTATCTGTTGATTACTTATTCATTCTTCCCTTCATTCACTCAGTCATTAGTCCCTTGTGGGTATCAGGCAGTTCTGAAGTCAGGAATCCAAAAAAAAATGGATCAGGCATCTACCTTCATGGGGCTTATAGATAGAAGAGAAAGAATTTTCCCCAACTTTAGTAAGTACTAATGTGGTGGAAATGATTTAGTTACCTTCATCCCTCTGCTACTCAAAAACAAATGCAAATTCACTCTACTAACTTGATTATGCCAAGAACCCAGCCCTCCTAAACTCCTGCACTGAAACTCAATGTAGTCCCCTCCCCTCTTTGTTTGAAATGCTTGGGAGGAAGAATGAGCAGGATTACAGCAGAGAGAAGATAATCACATGGGAAGACAACCCAGCTGAGAGCAGACACTGATGCTCTGGGTCTGCATACATTTTGGTTGGAACATTGCTATACATTGTTTATGTTTCCCCAAATTCATATATTGAAATCCTAACCCTTAAGGGGATGGTATTTGGAGGGAGAACTTTAAGAGGTGATTTGCATAGGATGGTAGATCCCTCATGGATGGGATTAGTGCTTTTGAAAAAGAGACCTCAGGACCTCCCTCATAACTTCCACCATATGAGGACATTGAAAGAAGGCACCATCTGTAAGCCAGAAAGCAGATCTTTACGGGACACCAAGGCTGGTGCCTTGATCTTGGAATCCCCAGATTCCAGATCTGTGAGAAGTAAATGTTTGTTTTTAAGCTACCCAGTGTATGGTATTTTTACTATAGCAGCCAGGAATGATTAAGACAAACATTAAACCTCACACAAGGTATAGAATGTAGGTTCAAGCAGATCTACCAGCTTCAGTAAAAAGAAGTCACAGATGATATATGGGTTAGACAGAATAACTTGGTAATTACAATGTGTGATTGTGATCTTGAGGCATCATGGAAAGCTTACAGCATGTGCAGTTTATTAAAAAAATACACAGAAATGATTGATATATTTCTGGAATACATACATTACAAATGTTTAAAATGAGAAAAAAAATCTATTTTATTAAGTAATGAACTTTTCAGTAGTTAGATAATATCAACTGAAAATATTGCTTTCTCTGTTGAGTCTTGATTTCTGATGTTGTTGTTGTTAGTGTAATGACAGTCTTCCAAACACACTTGAGACAGATTTGACCACCAGTCCACATACAGGACCATGAAAAAGGGAATGCTTTGGGGGAAGTGGAAATGAGAAGTCTAGCTAGTCCTCAGTACTGCCATATAGTGGGCGGTGCTTGAACTTCCTGGTTATATTAATGATGTTTCTTTTATTAGATTATCATAAGATGAAACATATAGTCCCTTGTGGGTATCAGGCAGTTCTGAAGTCAGGAATCAAAAAACATGGATCAGTCCTCTACCTTCATGGGACTTATAGATAGAAGATAAACAATTTTCCCCTACTTTAGTAAGTGCTACTGTGGTAGAAATGATTCAGATATCACCTAAAATGAAATGAAACAGTATCTTTGAAAAAATGTTAGATTTGTAGATTGTAAATATTCCACTTGCCAATATGATACCTCCATGAAAAAATTTTGATGTAGAAATTAGACCACAAGGTACCTATATAGTGCTACATTATTTTATTTTTTTTATCTTTTGAATACCTACATTCATCTGTAGGTCTGAAAACTTCATACTAACAATAAAAGAGAGGGAATGTAAAGGAAACAAAATATATGCCCATAAAGACACAGAGTGCATCATTAAAAGAAATAGTTTTTAAGCTCTTTACTTAATACAAGAGAAATTGGAGTGAACATAGTACAGCCAACCAATAAGAAGGCAGATTGACTTAATGGAGAAATGCACTAACCTGCATACAGAATGCTTTTTAAAATTAGGACTTAACAAGAAAAATGAAAAGAAAGCAATCTGGTTAATTAGAGAACACTAAAGATGTAGTAAAAATAGCCAAGTCTAAAATTGGCTAAAGGGCATATGGTCCTTGAAAGAAAAAACATCCAGATGATCACAAACAAGGAAAAATAAAGCATTTTATGAAGTACAGAAAATGGTAAATGTCATTTTAAGTTACTTATAAAGAATCATATTACAATCAGATTGTGGTTAAAAAAAGAATAGAAAGTTAAATCTTAACCCAAAATGTGATTGAATAAATCTCAATCCTGGATATTTTTGTTGTATTTAATTTTAATTCAAGTTTTTACATTAACATGCTATGTAATCTTGAAAACACCACCTAACCTTCTTAGACCTGTTTGCACTGTAAGAAAATATATTTGAAGCATCCTTTTAGAGACAATAATATATTATTCTATAGCAAACCTTTGGTTATTTGGAATTCTCAGAAAATATTTTCCATATCATTGAAAATGCACTTATTGCAGTGCTAAAATTGATCATTCAGCCATGTTTACTAGATTTGTTTTTAGCATATATATATTATAAATCTGTTTCTGCTTCCTTACATAAATGATACTAAATGCCTTTGGCTCTTCTTAATAAATTTGTGTTTACTTGAGAAATTCATGATATTTTATTGTGATTCTAGATGGCTAAATCTGTGTGTAAATTTCACACTTTCTGCCTCCGCTCACATTTGACCGCCAGCTTCCAATAGCTCTTCCAGTAACAGCTGATCTCTTTCTTCTCATAAACAAGCATTGGTTAAACTTGTGTAAAGACCATCTTATAGTGGTTTGGGAAGGTGGGGAATTATTTCAAGTAAAGCACACACCTTTGCCATATGGATTTACATAAAGCTAACTGGACTCTCTAGAAAGAGTTTTTTGTTTTTGTTTTTGTTTTCCTTTTCAAGAATGTTGATCACAGTGGAGGCTTTTGGGTAACTGAGCTCTAAGAGAAGATATATGTCCCTACTATGTCATAGCCTGAAAAAGTTTACTTTCCTGATCTGGCTAACAGCACCACAATTAATCAGGCAAAGTTGTTCTTTGGACACCCTAATTCTTCACATGGAACACTTCTGTTCACTTTTTGAAAAGCCAAAAGGATTTCTTGCCACCTTAACTCTCAGATTGAGAAAAAGTAAAGTATGACTGATCTTAATGTATTTCTCCTTCCCACAATATTTGTATCTTCAAACAGGAGCCTGGAGAGGACAGAGCTTACCTCCAAAATCATAACAAAACAAAAGAAAAAGAAATGCTGATGAAAAGTTGTACTGGACATTCGGAAGTAGGAACTTAATTTCAAAAAGAGCAAGAAGTGAATATATAACCCAATCGAATAAATATCAGTGAGAATCATAGCCTTGTCAGACAGGAAGAATGTAAAACAGATTATAGGATCAGACAATAAATGGACAAGTTGCATCCTATTAAATTGTTAAAGACAATAACAATAACAACAACAACAACAACAACAATCACTGGCTTAATAACTAGATTAGCTAAATCTAGCTGAATCCCAGGGATGTGAACTGTTAGACATCATTTGCAGATCATGGCCTTAGAGATCTTTTCCATTTTTCTCCATATAAAGATTGTAAGAAAAAAAAAATCACTCCTACTACTTACAGCTCTAATTCTTACGTCCCTGTGGAAATTGCTGGTTAATATGAAACCCCAATTTGCTTGGTAAATAGGTAATACCAAGTTTGCTGAATATGGAACATTTTTGTTTTGCTTTTGTCCGGGCTCACAAATCTAACCCCGACACTGTGTCTCCACATGATATTTAATTTAGTTCCTAAACTTATGGCCCAAACTAAATTCCCTCCTTTCCCTTAAACTGGCTTCTGCTACAGTCTTCTTTATTTCATTCTGCCAGTGGCTCAGACCAAACGTCTTTCACTAACGGATTAGAATTTGCAGTCAATTCTTTGGGTCTCCTTTCTAATATATCCCACTGCTAATCACCTCTACTGCTTCTATCCCGGTCAAAACGCCCATCGCCATTCATCTGGGATGTTGCAGGATCCTCTGACGGTCCTCCTGGCTTCTGCCCTTGGGTTCCCCATCTACACACAGTCTCACCTAACACAGCAGCTAGAGTTATTCTGCCAACCTCATATCAAATCATGACACCTCATGTCTTTCCTATGCTCAGTACACTGCACTGAGTTTCCTTCTCATTGAGAATAAATGCTCAGGAAAACTCCAGCCAGCCTAGATCTCCTTCTCTCTCTGACCTCATCCCCTACTGTTTTCCGTTGGTTCTCTGTGCTTGGGCCACACTGGCCTTGGGGCTACTCCTCCACCATGCCAGCTGCATTCCTTTCTCAGGGCGTCTGTGTTTGCTCATCCCTCTGCCTGGAGTGCTTCCGACCCAGATATCCATGGGCTGACTTCTTTACCTCCTCCAGGTGTTTCCTCAATTGTCACCATTTATGGGAGCTCTTTCCTGACTGTGCTATGTAAAAGTGCCACCAAAATAACTCAGGAACTCCCTAGCCAGTGTTCTTTTTTTCATGGTAATCTCCATCTGACGCACCACATGATTTAATCTGTAGTTCTTTGTTGGTCTTTCTGCTTTGCATCCCCCTTGCATTTAAGTTTCACAAGGTTGGGGATACTGGTCTTTTTTTCCCTACTGTTTTAGATCGAGCGTCTCAGATGGTGCCTGGCACATGGAAGGCTCTGAAGGTTGTATGAATAAATTGATGCCTGAGTGAGTAGTTTAAACACAGGAAATTCTAGATTTAATTCTGAACATGATGAAGCAAATTATAACTCACAGTGTTAATATTTTTGTGTTAAGTTTGGAAATAACCTGAGCTTATTTGACATTTTAATCACTCATAACTTAGAAGACTTTGGCATATTAAAGTATAATTTGACATCCTAAAGTATCTAACAGATTAATTTGATTCCAATTTAAAATGTGGATTAGAAAATTTGATTTTGCTTGTCATTCTAATTTGAATAGTCTAAGACAATTTTACTATATCTGTGAAAAGTATCACAAGATACTTATAATTTTGATCTATTGAATTTATAAAAATTGGTTAAGTATCTGGGAAACTTAGGTTATTAGAAAATTGAAGTACTTAAAAGTAAAAATAAACACATTAAATTTACAAATAAAGTTTAAAGCAGGTCATGAACCTTAAGTTGGAAAGGTTACTTATGAGCTTTTAAATATTTTTCTGGATGTACTAATAAAAAATAAGATGATTTGTAAATTAAATGTAAAAGCACCAGAAGAACAAAACTTTGATTTTGTAACATTAAATGCATTAAATATTAATTGCTAAAACAGAAGTAAATTATCAATTTTCTTACTGCCATAAGATATACTTTTAAATATATAAAAAACATGTACTGATGGTGAACATTCATGTGTTGGTATAATTATATATATATATATATTTTTTTTTTTTTGGTGAATGTTGTTGCTGGGAGAGAAAATTCAGTTTGCTCTTATGTCAAAAACCAATTGTGCATAAGACTATTAATTTGACGGCTAGCTATATGTATGCATGTCTATCTATCTATTTGTCTATCTATCTATCTATCATCTACCTAGCATTTATCATCATCTATCTATCATCTGTCTAGCATCTATCATCATCTATCTATGCTAACCAGCTGTTAGACTGAATTGTGTTACCCCAACTTTCACATTACAGTTCTGAACCCTAATATTAATTGTATTTTGGGATAGGGCCTTTAAGGGGGTAATTAAGATTTAATAAGGTCATATTAGTGGGGCCGTAAGCTGATAGGCCTTGTGTCATCATAGGAAGAGGAGGAGACACCAGAGATCCCCCTCTGTCTTCCTCCATTCCCTCTCTCTATGAATGCCCAAAGGAAAGACCATGTGAGAACATGGCAGGAAGCTGCCAAATGCAAGCCAGAAAGAAAGCTCTTGGCAAACATCTTGGTCAGACATCCAGACTCTAGAACTGTGAGAAAATAAATTTCCGTTGTTTAAGCCACTGAGTCTATGGGATTTTGTTAAGGCAGCCCTCAGAGACTAACACACATTTTCTTTCTCATATCTCATATCTACTTTTCATTCTCAACTTAGAAAACAGATTTTCTCAACATTGAGATATTTTGGGGCTCCATGGAAACTACTTCCTTGAAGTTCTCATCTTTCAGAAGTCTAATCAGAATTACTTTATGAATGCCTTCTTCCTTTCTGTTTGTTGGCCACACAGAGGAGAAGAACCCAAAAAGACATTTAGGTCAGTCCTTGCTCATTGTTTTAGGGACAGGTATCCAAAGAGGGAAGCTTAAAGATTTTGTTCAGTGTTATGCTGACCAGCTCACGAGGGCAATGGAGGAGAAACACACACACACACACACACACACACACACACACACACATACACACACACGACAGTGGCTAACATCAATGTACTTGGTACTCTTCTAAAAGCTTTGTAGCTATTATTTCATTCAAGAACTAAGGCAGAAGTTTGGGTTGAATCAGAGAATGTGCATGATCCTTACAATAGGTTTCAAGGACTTCAAGTGGTGATGGAAGCAGAGTAGCTGGTGGGTCATTCAACTGGGAAGGAATGGAACTGGTACAGGAGCTATGTCTGGCTGATTTCTTACCTTTTAAAAGATGCCTTATGATTTCAGACATGGTGTGCTTCCAAATACGGTATTTTATGTAACCATGACAAAACTCTACCCACCACATATGACATATGAGGTTCAGCAGAATTACATTTAAACCATGTAATACATTGGTCCTTAAAAACACATGAGTTAGGGGCACTAAACCCCTGTGTAGTCAAGAATCCACATATAGCTTGACTTCCCAAAAACTCAGCTACTAATAGCCTACCATTGACTGGAAGCCTTACTGATAACAGAAATAGTTAAGATATAGTTTTTATGTTATATGTATTACATGCTGTATTCTTACAATAATGTAAGCTAGAGAAAAGCAAACGTTATTAAGAATATCATAAGGCTTTGGGAGACCAAGGCGAGCGGATCTCCTGAGGTCAGGAGCTCAAGACCAGCTTGGTCAACATGGTGAAACCCCATCTCTACTAAAAATACAAAAAATTAGCCAGGTGTGATGGTGGGCACCTGTAATCCCAGCTACCTCGGAGGCTGAGGCAGGAGAATCGCTTCAACCCAGGAGGCTAAGGTTGCAGTGAAGTGAGGTCACACCACTGCACTCCAGCCTGGGCAACAGAGCAAGGCTTCTTCTCAAAAAGAAAATCATAAGGAAGAGAAAATAGATTTACTATTTATTAAGTGGAAATGAATCATCATAAAGGTCTTCATCCTCATTGTCTTTCCACTAAATAGGCTGAGGAGGAGGGAGAAGAAGGGTTGGTATTGCTGTCCCAGGTGTTGCAGAGATGGAAGAGGGGAAGGAGGTGGAAGGGAAGGCAGGAGAGCCAAGCATACTTGGTATAAATTTCATTGCAAAAAATCCACATATAACTGGACCCACGCCCTTCAAATTCAGGTTGTTTCAAGGTCAATTGTAAACTATCTGTCCGAAGCCAACAAACTTGAAACTGATTACCTTCACGTTCTTCTTTCCCAGCCCCATTCCCTCACTCATTCTGCTCCAGCCACACCAGATTTTTTGCCTTTTTACATAGACATTATTTCCTTTCAGGGCTCTTGCAGTAACTGCTTTCCTTGCTTAAGATGCTTGCACCTCAGATCTGGCATGGCTCTATCTCACACATCGTTTATGCCATTTTCCTCATTGCATTCTCAGGCTTCATTTTCCTCTGTGGTATTCTAAATATTTATTTGATTAGTTTGCATTGCCTCAGGAGGACAAGGGCCTTTTCTATTTTGAATATTGTATTTCCAGGACCTGAAAAATTCATAATATTAAAAGAAGTGATTGTATGATGCATTGATAAGGGGTGAAACCCCAGCCTCAGTCATGCATCTACTGACATGGGCTTTGGAGCTCTCTTCAGGGCCTGGACTCCTGCTTACCTCTCCCCTTCTTCCCAATACAGCATTGTTCCTGGGCTTCCCCATACAAACAAATGAATCCTTTGAATTTTTGTTTCTTTTTTCCTCACAATGGGCTCGGAAGATAAGAGCTCCTATTAATTCAATTTAGCAGGTTTTACCACCAAAGTTCAGAGAGGCTAAGTGATTTGGCCAAGATCACACAGGTTATCAGTGCAGGGCTGCTTCTGACCCAGGTCTACTGATAGTCTCCACTGATGCATGGCCTTTGTGGAATCTCTAGTGTGTTTCTACTTTCCAGAGAATGCTAATTCACTTTAAACAACAAAACTTGGCAAGAATGCTTTTCACTGTTGTTCCTGCAGCTCCTTAATCTATGATGTGATCACTGATCATGTTACCCTAATGTCACCAGCACTCCTTAGCAAAATGTGACTGTGGATCAAGAAGATGGTCAAGGCTGGGAAGAAGGAAATTCCATAGATGAAGTATTATTCCATTCTCACATTGCTATAATGAACTACCTGAGCCTGGGTAATTTATAAAGAAAAGAGTTTTAATTGGCTCACGGATCTGCAGGCTGTATGGGAAGCACGGCTTGGGATGCCTCAGGAAACTTTCAAACATAGTGAAGGCAAAGGGAAAGCAGGCACATCCCACATGGCTGAGGCAGGAGGATGAGATGGAAGGGGCAGTGCTATACACTTTTAGACAACCGGATCATGTGAGAATTCTATCCTGAGACAGCACTAAGGGGATGGTGCTAAATCATTAGAAACTGCCCTTCTGATTCAATCATCTTCCAATAAACCCCACCTCCAACCTTAAAGATTATAATTCAACAAGAGATTTGGGTGGGAACACAGAACCAAACTATATCAAATGAAAAACAAGAGGCCAGGCGTGGTGGCTCATGCCTGTAATCCTACCACTTTGGGAGGTCGAGGCAGGTGGATCACTTGAGGTCGGGAGTTCGAGGCCAGCCTGACCAACGTGGTGAAACCCCATCTTTACTACATACAAAAAATTAGCCGGGAGTGGTGGCAGGTGCCTGTCATCCCAGCTATTCAGGAAGCTGAGGTGGGAGAATCGCTTGAACATGGAAGGTGGAGGTTACGGTGAGCTGAGGTTGCACTACTGCATTCCAACCTGGGCGACAAGAGCGAAATTCCATGTCAAAAAGCAAAGAAGAAAGAAAAAGAAAGAAAAACAAGAGACTCTGAAACACAATGACAGGCAGGGTCTCTACTCGCGTAACTTTTACATAGGTCACAAAGCAATTTTTTTTGACATGTTTTCATTTGTTACTCAGTTCCTCCCTAAAACACTTTGAGGGAGGTGGGTGGAAAGGACGATGTTCTTGTCACAAATGACGGAGCTGAGAATCAGAGAAGGGCAGAGGTGTATATAAGGTGTATTAGTCATGGTAAAAGAAACATTTCAGCTGAATTAAATTAAAGGAGTTTAATTGAGCAATGAATGATTCACAAATCTGGGCAGCCCCCAGAATCACAGCAGATTCAGACAGGCTCCAGGGATGCCTCGTGGTCAGAACAAATTTACAGACAAAAAAAAGATAAACGATGTACAGAAATAGGAAGTGAGGTACAGAAACAGCTGGATTGGTTACAGTTCAGCGTTTGCCTTATTTCAACACAGTTTGAACAATTAGCAGTCTATGAGTGGTTGAAGTATGGCTTCTGGGAGTGCCCAACACTCAGCTGTTGTTACAGGCACATACTCTTAAGTTAGGTTTTCAATCTTGTTTGCGTATTAAACTAGGTTACGGTTCGTCCACAAGTACTCAAATATAGAGGTACAGAGTCCTTCTCAGGCCTCTGAGTTTGCTTTAACAGTTATCTCAGGCTGCCATAACAAAATACCATAAACGAGGTGGTTTTTCCAACAACAAGAAAATTTCCTGACAGTTTCTGAGGGTTGAACATCTAAGTTCAAGGTGCCCACAGATTCAGTTTCCTAGTAAGAGCTCTTTTCCTTGCTTGCAGACAGTCATCTTCTCTGTCCCCATGGGAATGGAGTACCTGCGGTCTCTTCCTCTTCTTATCAGGACACTAACCCAATCATGAGGGCCCTGTCCTCATGACTTCAACTAAACATAACAATCTCCCAGCAATCCCATCTCTAAATACCATCACCTTGTGGATTAGGGCTTCAATTATGAACTTTTGTGGGAGGCATAATTCAGTCTGTAATATAAGGCTTCGCCACCAGTGAACGAGAATCAAAGATAGGCAGGTAAATTTATCCTGAAAGACCAAACCTTGTTCCATTAGCCATCACCCTATTATCTCAAATGAAACTTGAGAGTGGGAAGCTATCGGTTAAATAACTGACTCCTTGATATGTCTGACAGAAAGAGGACTTGGTGTGGACCCAATCTCACTCTTTACTCCTGCCTCATACTATTTCCCTTAACCATTAAGCAGAGGCGTAACAGGTGTTGGAATATGATTTTCCCCTTCGCCACCTATGATTGTCATTAAGTCTGTGCACCAAATGTGTCCGGGTTTCTGCTCCTTCTGGGCATATGATATAATGAACTTCTCCTCCCTTTAATGTCGGGTATAGCCATGTGACTTGCTTTGATTGATGAGATTTGAGCAGAAGTGGGGCTTGTCTCTTGCATGCAGAAGTCTTAAAAGTGAGTATGTGATTGAACGGAATTGTTTCTCCTGATGCAGGGATACTAAAGGCCTTCAGGCCCAGCCTTGTACCAACCTCACCCCCACCATTTCATTCCAAATGTGGAGCTTGATGAGAAATACACAAGTCATGTAAGACCACTGAGATGTGGGCTGGTTCCATAACCACTGAGAGAACCACTGAGCTAGGTGAATCAGAAAGAGGCAGAGAGAACAGCTTGAGCATCCGTAGAAGGAAAGGTGTTGGGGTGGCTGGTAGCTGCCTAAAATTGCCAGAACATGAAGTGGGAGGTGGGGAACTCAGGCAGTTATTGATGTTGCAGGAAAAATTTATACTGCACTTCTCACATTTCCCTCAAGAGCAAAAAAGTTCTACTTCTTGGGAAGAAAAACAGGATTTATCTGCCAAGCAACACTGGGACAAAGAACTGTACCACTGCAGCTCAGTCCCTGCTGGGTTCTCTCTCTTTCTACCATGCAGGGGGCAGGGCAGGCTTGCTCTTCCTGTCACATGGCAAGCAGTCTGACTTCACTGACTGACAACAGTGTCAACTCTGTCTGAGACTGGGTGGAGAGGGTCGAGGAATTGGTCAAATATTTAAGAAAAAAAAACTGATATTAGAGAATAATAAAGCTGATAATAGATACCCATCTCTCTGACTTGTTGTTTTCAAAACTTGGGATAAAAAGGAAAGATATTATATGTCTACACACCGAAATCTCATCACTTAGCAAGAGGAGAGACTACCTGATGGGCCAAGCATGGAGTGAAAGATTCCAGGCTGTATTTGGAAAATCAGCAAGAGAACAGGAAAATGATTCCTACAACAATGTATAGTTTGTGCAAAAGACATTTCTTCCAAATTATGTCAGCATCATTGAGTTATACCAATTATTATTATACCTAATAATAATAATAACTGTTATAATAGTAATGATGAAAATAATAATAATACTATACTTTATTTAACAGTTTAATACTAGTATACAAAACCTAGTCAGAGGCACAGACCAATAGATGGTATCGGGAAGATTATCAGAATATCACTAGATATTATGCATTATCACAGTATTACAGACTTAGAGGAAACTATAGCTGGCTTTAAAGTGTCAGTGGAATCTATGTGTAAATTCCAACACCAGAGGGTAGAGACACAAAAGGGAGGTTAAAGGAAGGAGGAGCTAATAATAATGCATGATCTTTATTTTCTTAGTTTTTGTATCAACTGGTCATCAGTTTCCTTTATACTTGTGGCTATCAGAATAGGATCCAGACAGTCATGCTAGATAGATTGGTGACTTCTAAACCCAGACTTTCATTAACATTTGACCAGGCTGTACTCTCTCAGTGTTCATACATGAATTTGAAAATATACTTTCCATAATGCTCACCTTATTATCATTATTAAAGTGCGAAAAAGATTTAATTCTTAACATGAGATCAAAGTGGGAATAGGCCATGGTTGTGCTTACTGCTTTGGAAAAATAATGCTAAATTAGTGTTTTACATTAGAACTGTTCTATTCTTCTATAGTGAACAGACTATAAAGTTCTAGAGTTGTACTCTTTAATCTGGTTGACACATATGGACATTGACAATTTCAATTGTCACTAGTCCGAGGGAGATGTATTAAGTATAAAATACACACTGAATTTCAAAAACTTACTATGGTAAGAAGAATATAACTTATTCCACTAATAATTTTGTATTGTATTGATTACATGCTTAAATGGTAATGAGGGAAAAGAAAAGGAAAAATAAATTAGGTAGACAGTTAAGGCTGGTCCTCGGAGAAGCAGCCTGCCTGAAAAATCACAGCTACAGGCAAAAATAGAGCAGCCTGAGGAAAAACTCAGGCTGTACTTGCACAGATAAACAGGCAAGGTCCAGCACAGAAGCCGTTTGCTCCTTGTGTGATTAGCAGGCTCCCAGTAAAAAGTTTCCTTCCCTTTTCAAACATGTACACAGTGGACTCCATGGGAACTTGCCCGTGAGGAGGGGGCTTACCTAAAACAAACACGCAGTTATACAAACAAGAGAAGTGGCACTCCATGCTTGCCTAGAGACATACTACCACATAGATAAGGGGGAGTTGTGCAGACAGCTTTTCAGGTAAGAGAAGTTACTCTAACAGCTACAGAGATAAAAGAAGTTTCTTATAAAGCTTTTTAATTCCACTGTAAAAACGGCACCCAGTCAGGCTCCCCTCTCCACTGTGAAGAGCTTTTTTCTTTCGCTTATTAAACTTCTGCTCCAACCTCACCCTTTGTGTCCACCTTCCTTAATTCTCTTGGTCATGAGATGACGAGCTTGGATAACATCTTAGACAGTGAGACCGGTGACCCTGACCTGTTTCAGTAACATTTAATATTTGGATATTTTGAGTTAAATACAATATGCTAGTGAAAATTAACTTTTTTTTTTTACTTTTAAAAAATATGCTTTACTTCCAATTACGTGGTCAATTTTGGAGTAAGTACGATGTGGTGCTGAGAAGAATGTATATTCTGTTGATTTGGGGTGGAGAGTTCTATAGATGTCTATTAGGTCTGCTTGCTGCATAGATGAGTTCAATTCCTGGATATCCTTGTTAACTCTCTGTCTCGTTGATCTGTCTAATGTTGACAGTGGAGTGTTGAAGTCTCCCATTATTATTGTATGGGAGTCTAAGTCTCTTTGTAAGTCTCTAAGGACTTGCTTTATGAATCTGGGTGCTCCTGTATTGGGTGCATATATATTTAGGATAGTTAGCTCTTCCTGTTGAATTGATCCCTTTACCATTATGTAATGGCCTTCTTTGTCTCTTTTGATCTTTGATGGTTTAAAGTCTGTTTTATCAGAGACTAGTATTGCAACCCCCGCTTTTTTTTGTTCTCCATTTGCTTGGTAAATCTTCCTCCATCCCTTTATTTTGAGCCTATGTATGTCTCTGTGTGTGAGATGGGTCTCCTGAATACAGCAGACTGATGGGTCTTGACTCTATCCAGTTTGCCAGTCTGTGTCTTTTAATTGGAGCATTTAGTCCATTGGATTAAGAAAATGTGGCACATATACACCATGGAATACTATGCAGCCATAAAAAAGGATGAGTTTGTGTCCTTTGTAGGGACATGGATGCAGCTGGAAATCATCATTCTCAGCAAACTATCACAAGAACAGAAAACCAAACACCACATGTTCTCACTCATAGGTGGGAACTGAACAATGAGATCACCTGGACTCAGGAAGGGGAACATCACACACCGGGGCCTATCATGGGGAGGGGGGAGGGGGGAGGGATTGCATTGGGAGTTATACCTGATGTAAATGATGGGTGCAGCACACCAACATGGCACAAGTATACATATGTAACAAACCTGCACGTTATGCACATGTACCCTACAACTTAAAGTATAATAATAATAAATAAATTAAAAAAATATGGCTGTTAGAAAACTTAAAATTATTTATGTGGCTATAGGAGAGAAAAATAATAACATTTTTTCACTCATCTCAAGGTACATGGCTGACACCCCTAAAACCAAAGATGACTGACACCCCTAAAACCAAAGATGAATTAACAGGAGAAAACCATAACACATTTATTTAACCAAAGTTTTAGGTGACATAGAAACCTTCAGAAATGAAGACCTAATGACCCCTGAAAAACTTATTTTTATTCTTAGGTTTGATGAAGAATGGACAGCTATTTATAAGCATGATTGAATAAAATGGTGTGGTCTAACAATAATAAACTGAGGGAAGTTAGCAAGGCTTGTTGTTTTCAGGTTTTTATTGGCCTGTGTCTTTATTCCTTCCCTCTGGGTATTGGGGGGAATATTTCATGTGAAAGTCTTACGACCAGCTTTCAGGGGAGGAAGGTCAGGTAATTCCTTCATGGTGAGCTCTCAAAAAGAAGGGTGGGAGAAGGTCAAAGAATGATGTCTACTGTGCCATATTTTGAGGTAGTGTCTCTTAGTCCCAATATGGCTCACAGAAATATTTATATATTCTCTTAAAAAGCACTATTCTAAAGTGGAAATGTTTTATTCTGAAAAGATTTTAAATATCATGTATGTCTCCTGAGACATTGCCAGTTTGCCGGAATTCTAAAAGCACTGTTTGTCGGTAAGATACCAATAGGATGAGTCCGTGGTGATGACATTCTTCCCCTGATGACCAGGATGAAGGAAAACTAGGAGCTTTGCCCATTTTTAACCAGGTCCTCACCTGTCCTTCCTTAGGAAAACTGGCACCACACAGCAATCCACCTTGGAGAACATCAGAACTCACACCTGTGTGACCCTTAGTAATAAGAATCTGAGATCTTAGGGTCATCACCTCCTCACTGCTCTGAAAATCCCTAATTTAATACCACTTCCTTTCATCATCTTCCCGAATGCTTGCACTTTGTTATCTGAAAAGCTTAATCTATCACTAGCAATGCTCTTTGCTCTAAGGTAAACTGCTTTTTTTTTTGGAGGGCACTGTTTCCCCTGCAACTTTCTCAACAATACCTATTTTCTCTTCCATGCCCCTAGTACCACTGAATGAGAAGTTGAAGGAAGTGAATTCCTTATTCTGCATGTTACACTCCAAGGCTAACTCCTACAAGTACCACTTCTCTCAAAAGCCACCCAGATTTGTAGCTCTTGTCATCACATTGTACTGTTCACTCTTCTTCCTTGATGTGGTCACCACTCTATCAACCAGGTCACTCCTTTCATTCTCTGAAGATTTCAGCACAACGTTCTCTGCCCCTCTTTTCCACCTTGCTCTTACTTTAATTTTTGGTGATTCCAGTATCCACATAAGTAGTATATACCTGCCTTTACATGAACTTCATCCCTTCATTTGCAACAAGGCAATGTCATGGTCATATGCAAGCCCTATCACTATTTAAGTTGACAATTTTCATAATCTCAATATCAAGTATCCCACTTTCTGACCATAGCCTCTATCCTTCCGACTCTGTTATGGTAATAACTAGTTGTAAAAGTGTTTGATCTCACCAGATCTCAAAATTATTTACATAATCACCTTTACTCTTTTCTTCACTCCTTTTATATCCTTGCTTTCCTCTCATCCGACATGAAGTAAGCAGAATAGTTTGCATATTCCACGTTTCCTCACTTCTTGTTTTATTCATTGTATTGACTCAAAAATGCAATTAATTTTATGCTTTAACAACCATATTTTGAGAACCCAATGACATAATATCATGGGTTATGCATCTCCTGATATCATTAGGCTAGTTAATTTTAATGGCAACCTGAGGGCAGTTGGAAGTAGGTGTTGATGTTTCCTTGAGCTCTCAAGACAACCTGAAATTGCATTTGCTTCCTTACTTACTCTTTCTTCTTCCTCTCCCCATTACAGCTTTCAACAACCTAAGATAAATGAGCTCTTGAAAAGTAGTGACAACTCCTTTTATGTTTACATCCCAGCAACTAACAGTTAGCCTGGAACACATATAGTGTTTAAGTTTTCTTGAATATGTGTTGGGTTCCAAAAAAGCAAGATTAATTTCTGTAGCTCTACTAAATACACAAAATTATTCCCCATTTTTTTCTACAAGTTTCCAGAGTCATCTGTCATAAAATTCTAGTACTTAAAGGGACTTTAAAAATAATCTAGCACAACCATTTTATTTCACAAATCAGAACATGAGATACCACAGAAGAAACAGGAGAAAGTAAAATATTTTACACATTACATCATTTGTTATTCTGATTAATTATATAATTATATGTCTGTACTGTCAGAAAGATAATGTTCATACTAAAACAGGAGCTTATTTAATTTTGTTAAAATCATGCTGATCAGGTGAATTCCAAGTAGCATATCTGATTTCAAATTTTGACTATCACTCATTCTGTATGATAATGAATTTACACCTTTGGAATCATTTTACTCATCTGTGAAATGAGAATGATGTTATTTGTATCGTTAGTACTTTATTGAGCTATGCTACACATAAAAAAGGTAAATAATTAAGAACAATTGGCTTGATTCATGTGGTCAACACGTAACAGATCCTGTCTTCTCTTCCATTATGTCACCCTCATCACTTTCTCCTTTCTCCTCTGTTTCTCATTCCCTCCCTTTATCAGACTTGCCAGCTTTCCCCAGGCTAACAAAAAGTCATTGTATGTGATGTATTGAGATTATACAAGGAAAACAAAACCTCTAATAATCATGTCACATTCCAGCAAGTGACTTATTAAACAGATGCTGAGATTCGAGCTCAGAAAAATATTCAGCTGGCAAATGCAAAGAAAGAACATGTAATACTGAGGTCAATAAATTCTGCTTTACAAATGAAAATATGCCTTTAAAACTCATTTAATATTTGCAAAATTTGTTTTTATAGAACTCAAATTCTGCCACACAATAATGAAGAATTCATTGATTTCCAATTTTGATTAAAAAAAACAAAATATAAGAACATGTGTACAATAAAGAATATCGGGGGAACCAGCCCCCAATATTTCAACATAGGTTCTTTTCTATTTTCCCGAAGTGGCAGCCAGTCTGAGAAATAAAGGGAAAGAGCACAAAAGATAAATTTTGAAGCTGGGTGTACAGGGGAGACATCACATGTCGGCAGGTTCCGTGTTGCCAACTGAGCCGCAAAACCAGCAAGTTTTTATTAGTGATTTTCAGAGGGGAGGCAGTGCACGAATAGGGTGTAGGTCACAGAGATCACATGCTTCAAAGGCAATAAAATATCACAGGGCAAATGGGCAGGGCAAGGTCACAAGGCCAGGTCAAAACTAGAATTGCTGATGAAGTTTCATGTCCCACTGTGCATGCATTGTCATTGATAAACATATGAACAGGAAACAGGATTCAAGAACAGAGAACTGGTCTGACTAGAATTTTCCAGGCTGGAATTTCCTAATCCTAGCAAGCCTGGGGGCACTGCAGGAGACCAGGGTGTGTTTCATCCCTATCTACAACTGCATAAGACAGACAATCCCAGAGCAGCCATTTTAGAGGCCTCCCCCTGGGAATGCATTCTTTTCCCAGGGCTGTTAATTATTAATATTCCTTACTGGGGAAAGAATTCAGTGATATTTCTCTTATCCATTTTCAGCAGTAAGAGAAATATGATTCTGTCCTGCCCGGCTCCCAAGCAGTCAGACCTAATGGTTATCTCCCTTGGTCCCTGAACATCACTGTTATCCTGTTCTTTTTTCGAGGTGCCCAGATTTAATATTGTTCAAACACATATGCTTTATGAACAATTTGTGCAGTTAACATAATCATCACAGGGTCCTGAGGTGACATACATCCTCACCTTACAAAGATGACGGGATTAAGAGATTAAACACAGACATAGGTAATCACAAGAGTATTGATTGCGGAAGGGATAAATGTCCATGAAATCTTCATAATTTATGTTCAGAGATTGCAGTAAAGACAGGTGTAAGAAATTATAAAAGTATTAATTTGGGGAACTAATAAATGTTCATGAAATCTTCACAATTTATGTTCTTCTGCCACAGCTTCAGCAGGTCCCTCCATTTGGGGTCCCTGACTTCCCATGACAAAAGAAAAATGGCTATTGCTGTTCCTGAACTTGATCTTCAAGGAATGACAGTAACCCAGGGACTATACTAAGAATAGAAATAAATTGATGGCTCCCACTATCCTGTAAAGAACTAAAGAAGTTGTGTATCTGTATGTGCCTGTTTGCACACATGAAGGTGCAGGTATTTAGTGTACTCATTCTTGCTCTTTTTTCTACACTATACATTTTCCAATGATACGTTGCTTATCCCAAATTTTGACACAGCTAATTTTGCAAGATTCTCATCAGTCTCTATTTAACAATATTTTTTTCTCTTTGCTTTTTCTTCCCAACGTCTATTGTTCTTAAAGTTTCCATTAAGCAAAAAAGAAAATAATTTTGAATTTGCTGCCAGGTGTTGGTTCTCCAAAGCAATGTCCTCCTGGAAATTCTTAGTCCTCTTCTTTCTTTTTATTTATGGTCACGTCCTTCAAGGCCACCTTGCAAATGTCTTTTTTAGGAAGCTTGTTTCATAATCTTCCCATTGCTGTCATCTTTATTTGATCTACTGAGGTGGTTATTTCCTTAAATGTTTTGATTTGGATTGCAGAACTTAAGTTCCTATGTAAATTGTCCTTGAATCATGAAGCTTTAGACATATGTCTGACATGCATACTTTTCCTTGAAGTCGTCCACTAATATTAAATTTGACTTTATCTCCTCCTGTGTAAGAAATTTCTTTAAAAAGAGCACTTTATCTTCTCCTCCTGTGTAAGAAATAATAACTCAGTTATTTCTAACTTACAGTGTCTTTCTCATCCTAGCTTGTAGTAAACGTCTGCCTGTCTATTTTGCATGTTTATGTTTGCATGTCTAATTTGCACTAAACTTTAAGTTGTCTGAGAGGCGAATCAAGCCTTACAGACAGTAGCTTAGAGTGAAAAATGCAGCAAAACTAAAACCAGCAAACTCAATTTTGAATTTTGATTCAGCCACTCATCATGATTCTAGACACTCACACTTTATTAGGCCTTCATTTCCCTTTTTAGAAAACGAAGGTATTTCTATTAGTCTTGCTAAACCATGTCCCTTCACTAACACATTCTGCCCTAGTGGAGAACAGTAATGCTCTTAAGCTGGGCAAATTTCCTTCTGACCCAGGAGATTTGTACATAATGAATTCTTCTTTCTGGAACATCATTTCCAGAGCATTCTGTCCAGAATATTTCAAGAACATTATTACCCCTTGGCCTAGTTATCAGTCTTATTCACCATTAAAAATCTCAATTCATGAAAACCCTTTCCTAACTTCCTTCACTGGATTAACAGGCCCTTTTATACAGGAATTTTAGCAGGTAGAATTCTATTTTATGGAACTTTTCCAGTTTATGCGAACATTTGATTTACGTTTTCTTTTAAACGAATACTACATGTGTGTTCAATATCATATCCTCAGAACCTAGCCCAATTCCAGGCACATAGTGTTCACTCGATAAGTATTTATTAAGTGATTAGTTAAGAGTGACATAGGACAGTTCATAAAACAACATATTATAAACTAGGAAAGTCTCTAAAAAGTAAAATTTATTATGATTCATTTTTGAATCCTTCATGTTAAAAAGAATTACATTTATCCAAGAATTCATACAAAATAAAATGCATATTTTCCATCCCTAAATTTTCTAATCTATAAGCTGTCTGGTAGCTAGAAGTTGGTCTTTTAGTTCATCTAAGTAACAGTTTGAGAACAGTCACTATGTTAGAAACAATATTAAATTCTAGAGTCACAAAGATTCTCACAGAAACAAGTCTCTCTTCAAGATTTTCACAGTCTGGTGAGGGTAGTGTATTAGTTTGTTCTCACACTGCTAATAAAGAAATACCCAGGACTGGGTAATTTGTAAAGGAAAGAGATTTAATTGACTCACAGTTCCACATGGCTGGGAGTCCTCACAATCATGGTGGAAAGTGAAGGGGAAGCAAGACATGTCTTACACGGCAGCAGGCAAGAGAGAGCTTGTGCAAGGGAACTCCCATTTATAAAACCACCAAATCTCATGAGACTTATTCACTACCACAAGAACAATATAGGGGAAACTGCCCCATGATTCATTTATCTCTACCTGCCCCAACCCTTGATATGTGGGGATTATTATAATTCAAGGTGAGATTTTTTTGGGAACACAGCCAAATCATATCAGGTAGCAAATATATAAAGAAGTTAGGGTTTTTATAGGGGCTTAGGTGAAGATGGGATGTGTAAGCAAATCTGGACTTGAAGAAAGAGGATTGTCTCTGTCTGTGTTAGATATAACTTTAGAGAAAATGTGGTTTGAAGTCTAGTTTATGATAAAAGTTATTTTGGCTTAACCAACATATAATACATTTGGTGTAGAATAGCAGAGAGAGAGGTTGAACATACAGTCGTGGAGGTAAGGAAGTGCCATATCCTGAGAGATAATATGCTATTAATATGTTGTGGCTGGGCACGGTGGCTCACGCCTGTAATCCCAGCACTTTGGGAGGCTGAGGCAGGCGTATCACCTGAGGTTGGGAGTTCAAGACCAGCCTGACCAACATGGAGAAACCCCGTCTCTACTGAAAATGCAAAGTTAGTCGGGCATGGTGGTGCATGCCTGTAATCTCAGCTACTCAGGAGGCTGAGGCAGAAGAATCACTTGAACCCAGGAAGTGGAGGTTGCAGTGAGTCAAGATCACGCCATTGCACCCCAGCCTGGGCAACAACAGTGAAACTCCATCTCAAAAAAAAAAAAAAAAAATGTTAAGCACCATGAAAAGTTATCGAAGGAGACTGCAGTGGGCTCTCTGTATCTTCAGGTTCTGCATCCACAGATTTAACTTATCATAGATCAAAAATATCTGGAGCAAACAGGTATATGAAAAGGTGCTCAACATCATTGATCATCAGAGGAATGCAATTAAAAACTACAATGAAATAGCATCTCACCTCAGTTAAAATGGCTTTTATCCAAAATATAGGCAATAATGAGTGATGATGAGGATGTGGAGAAAGACAAAACCTCACATACTGCTGGTGAGAAGGTAAATTAGTACAGCCACTATGGAGAAGAGTTTGAAGATTCCTCAAAATGCTAAAAATAGAGCTACTGTATGATCCTGTAATCCCACTGATAGGTATATACCCAAAAGAATGGAAATCAGTGTACTTAAAAGATACCTGCACTTCCGTGTTTATTGGTTTATTGCAGTACTATTCCTAATAGCCACAATTTGGAAGCAACTTAAGTGTCCATCAACAGACAAATGGATAAAGAAAATATGGTACATATACACAATGGAGCACTATTCAGCCATTAAAAAAATAATGAGATCCTGTCATTTGCAACAACATGGATGAAAATGGAGGACGTGTTAAGTGAGATAAGCTAGGCACAGAAAGATAAACTTCACTTGGTCTCACTCAGTCGTGGTAGCTAAAAATTGGAACAATTGTATTCATGGAGGTGGAGAGTAGATTGATGATGGTTACCAGTGACCGGGAAGAGTAGTGGGGTTGGTGGGGGAAAAAACGAAGATGATTAATAGGCACCAAAATATGATCAGATAGAATGAATAATATCTAGTATTTGGTAGCACAATAGGGTTACTACAGTCATCAACAATTTGTTGTACATTTTAGAACAACTGAGAGGGTACAATTGGAATGTTTATAACACAAAGAAGTGATAAATGCCTGAGGTGATGCATACCATATTTACCTTGGTGTGATTATTACACAGTGTATGCTCATATTAAAATATCTTGGACGGGCGCGGTGGCTCAAGCCTGTAATCCCAGCACTTTGGGAGGCCGAGATGGGTGGATCACGAGGTCAGGAGATCGAGACCATCCTGGTGAACGCAGTGAAACCCCGTCTCTACTAAAACTACAAAAAACTAGCCAGGCGAGGTGGCGGGCGCCTGTAGTCCCAGCTACTCGGGAGGCTGAGGCAGGAGAATGGCGTGAACCCGGGAGGCGGAGCTTGCAGTGAGCTGAGATCTGGCCACTGCACTCCAGCCTGGGTGACAGAGCGAGACTCCGTCTCAAAAAAAAAAAAAAAAAAAAAAAAAATCTCATGTACCCAATAAATATATACACATACTATGTACCCAAAGATATTAAAAATAAAATATTAAATGAAAAAATCAAAAGAAACACAATTAAATTTAAAAAATATGAAAAAAATAACAATAGAACAATAAAAATAATACAAAATTTAAAAATCAAATGGTATAACAACTATTTACATAAAATTAACATTTTATTAGATATTATAAGTGACCTAGAGATGATTTAAACTATGTATGAGGATGTGCATAGTTATATGCAAATGCTAACTGATTTTATATTAGGGACCTGAGCATTGTGGATTTTTGTATCTGTAGGGGGTCCTGAAACTAATGTTTCTCAAATATTAAAGGATGATTGTACATATGATCAGAATGCTTTTGGCTGCAAGTAACTGAAAGTTTAACTGTGAATGGCTTTAATGAAAGAGAGATACATATTGTTTATTATAATAGGGAGTCCAAAGTTGTTAAAGGCTCAAGAAACAATATCATCAGATCTCTGCCTCTCTTCTCTGTGATTACCTTAGACCTTTGTCCTCTTTAGCATGTTCATTTACTGAGGATGTCGTCTTTTATAATCCCAATATGGCTACCAGCAGCATTTAAAGCAAAATTCTTCTTACTTACGTCAAAACACACACACAGACACACACACAAAATATCTGGTTATCTGATTGATCTACCTTTACTTTCATTGTTCCATCCTTGATCATACGTATGTTTACTCCTGAGTCCATACTCAGGACTAAAGGATAAGAACAGATATATGTGTGTAGATCTTATTTCCTAAATGCAGATATAATTACCTTCTTGTGGGCATTGTTGATGAGATTAAGCCAGTGTGCCTGCTCACATTATAGGCCATAGCAATGGATTTGTGCTGTTTAGAATGATCTGAAATTGGGGAAGAGGTCTGCCTTCCCTGAGACATGTGGGACACAGAGGGTAAACACAGATATTTTAAAAATCATGATACTCTTAGGAAGATGACGAGAGATGGAAGTGGTAGGTGGGCAGACATCCTACTCAGCAAATTAGTGGCAAATGCACCTCAACTACTCACAGCTCCTAATTGCTTGGTGGGAAGTTGAATAAAAAATCTGATTGTGCTAATGACTCAAACAACAAAATAAGTCCTATTTAAACTTAACGAAGAACAATTTTCTACCTCCTAACAAAATCCTGGATGCCTCATTCTCATTTGAGTATCAAAGAATGAAGAAATAAAACTGTTTTTGGGATGTAAATAATACATTGTATTTTAAAGATGTTGAGGCCGGGCATGGTGGCTCACGCCTGTAATCCCAGCATTTTGGGAGGCCAAGGTGAGCAGATCACCTGAGGTTAGGGTTTCAATACTAGCCTGGCCAACATGGTGAAACCCTAAAAAATTAGCTGGGTATGGTGGTGCACACCAGTGAGCCAAGCTACTCAGGAGGCTGAGGCAGGAGAATCACTTGAACCCAGGAGGTGAAGGTTGCGGTGAGCCAAAATCATGCCACTGCACTCCAGCCTAGGTGACAGAGCAAGACTCCATCTCAAAAAATAAAAAAAAATAAATAAAAACATGTTGAGTTGCAAATTATAAGCAACTGAGAAGGTAAGACTAGATGGCTTGTGCTGACATATAGATGTAGGTCTTATCTCCAAAATGTAGGCTATCATTAAGAGGTTCTTGAGTGGAGGCAAAATATTATTAAATATTTAGAAGATAATATTAATAAAATGTATATAACAATTACATGTTGAAATGGGATACATGTTGTGGGATAATCTAGTAAAAAATAAAAATATAGTAAAATATAAGCAATGAAAACAGAAAGAAGGGAAAATGCAAAACACTTTTGGCACACATATAATATCTAGATATAGACAAGATTATGAAAAAGAATATTAAACTTAATAGAATTTGAAGAAGACAAATGTGAGGATGAAGAAATGGAAGGTGAAAAAGAGGAAGGTGAAGGTGAAGACAAAGAAGAAGAAAGAGAAAAGGAATTATCTCAGCAGAAAATACAAGTTTCTCTTAGAAAAGAAAAACTCAGGACAAATTTTTAACATCTTGTTCCATAATAAAATCAGGAGACTGAGACGTACATAGCACTTTCAGTGGCATGAGGCCCGTTTGAATTCATTTTCTCAAGCTTGCTAGAAAATTTGCCTTGTTCACTGACTGTTTTTTCTATTTGCTCATGTTAATTTGTCCATTAGCAACTGTGTTTTCTTTTTAGGACATGCAGCAAAAAAGGAGCAAAGAAAGCGAGTGAAAATAATCTTTTTGACACTACCCTTATATTGCCTGAAGTTCCAGGGAGTCAAGGAAATGTGAGTGATCTTCAGCACGGTTCTATAGAAGCATTCAATAACACAGAGGAATGGAATTGCAGGGTCATATGCTCAGTGTACGCTTAACTTTATAATAAATTGCCATTAGTTTGGTGCAAAAGTAATTGCGGTTTTCAACATTGCTTTTAATGGCAAAAACTGCAATTACTTTACACCAACCTAATCATTTCTCCGGGTGGCTGTATTACTTATGTTAACAAAAAGCAATGTGTGAACATTGAAATTCTTCTACATGTTCATCAGCACTTGTATTGTTGGCCTTAACGTTTTAGCCATTCTGGTAGATATACTGTGGTTTTTCACTGTAGTTTCAAGTTGCATTTCCCTGATGACCAATAATGCTATTTTTAAATATGATTATTGAACATTAGTATAGGTTTTGGTGCAGTGTATGTTTCTGCCTACTTTTTAATTGGATTATTTGTCTTCTAATAATTGATTTGAAAGAGTTCTTTATTGATGGTTATGACTTTTTTGTTAGATATATGGATTGCATATGATTTTCTGTATTCTGCAGATTGCCTTCTAACCATGACTTTAGGTCTAAATTTTTAAATTTTGATGAAATACAATTCACCAATTTTTATATGTGTTATGATTTTACTTTTTCATTTACAGAATTGTTTCTCTCCACAAGATTTCTCCTATGTTTGCATCTGAAAGTTTTCTAATTGTATCTTTTATCTTGGGTCTATAATCCATTTCAAGGTTTTTTTGTTTTTTTTTTTTTTTTTTTTTTTTTTTGCCTGCAATTCTAGCACTTTGGGAGGCCAAAGTGGGAGGCTCACTTGAGCCTAGGACTTTGAGATAAGCCTGCGCAACACAGTGAGACTCTGTCTCTACCAAAAAAATCAAAAAATTATCCAGCAGTGATGACATGTGTCTATGGCCCCACACTACTTGGGAGTCTGAGGTAGGAAGGTCCCTTGAACCCAGGAGGTCAAGGGTGCAGTGAGTTGTGATCCACTGCACTCCAGCCTGGGTGACAGAGCTAGACACTATCTTAATTATTTTTTAAATTGTTATTCTGTATGTTGTGAAGTTAAAAGCTTACAATTTTCTTTCTCTGTACAAATATTTAGTTTCTAAACATTTATTTAAAAAACCTGTTATTTCTGCTATTACCATAGCAATTTTGTCAAAATCAATTCACCATGAATGTGTCTATTTCCGAAATTTCTATGCTGTTCTCTTGATCTATGTGCCTAGCTTAACACCACTACAACATTATTATTATTATTATTTAGCTGTGTATATAGTAAGTCTTGAAACCAGTCTTCTAATTTTACTCTTCTTTTTCAAAATTTTATATTAGTCTGTGTTCTTTGCATTTCTACATACATTTTAAAATCAGCTTGTCCAATTTTACAGAACACTTTGAAAAACTCAACTAGTTTTGCGTTAGAGCTATATAAAAAAGCGAGGAGAACTGACATTTTAATAACTTTGAGTCTTCTAGTTCAAAACATGATCTATTTTCCATGTGCTTGGGTTTTATGTACCTTCAGCACAGTTTTATAGTTTTGAGTTTCATGTCTTATGTATATTTTGTTAAATTTATCCCAAGTTTTCAAGAATAGAAATTATATTGTAAAGCGTTGTATTTTCCTTTTAATTCAGTTTTGCATTTTTTATTGCTAGTGTATAGGAATGTAATATTTTTAGTTTGACTTTGTATTCTGCAATCTTGCCACATTTACTTATTAGTGCTCACAACATTTTGTGTATATGCCTCAGGGGTTACTACATTCATAGTCATTTTTCCCACCAAGAAAATAAAACTGTTTTGTTATCTATCTATCTATCTATCTATCTATCTATCTATCTATCTATCTATCTATCTTGTGATAAGAACACTTAACATAGATCTACTATCTTAAAATTTATAACATATAATACATTGTTGTTCACCATATGCATAATATTATACAGGAGGCCTCTAGAACTAAATTGTCTTGTATAATTTAACATTTACACCCATTGAATGGCTATTTGACTCTTCAGTGTTTGCATTTTGTCTTTTTTCTTGCTTTGTTTCGTTTGCTAGGACTATCAGTATAATATTAAATAAAAATAGTAAAAGATGATTTTTTTCATCTAGTTTATATTGTTACCTGGGAGAAGTTTAATATCTTTCATCACAGGTTATGTTATCTGTAGTTTTTTGTATAAATATCCCTATCTGGTTTAGGAAATTTCATTTTATTTCTAGTTTACTGAGGGCTTTTATAATGGATGGGTGTTAAATTTTGCCAATACTTTTTCTGCATCTTTTGAAAATGCCATCTTATTTCGCTCGTTTGTTCTGTTAAAAGAGCAAGTCACATTGATTGATTTTCAAGTCAAATAAACCTTGCATTCCTATGAAAAACCCTTGCTATAGTTTGAATGTTCATCCGCTTCAAATCCCATGTTGAAATGTTATCCCTAGTGTTGAAGGTGAAGCCTAATGGGAAATGTTTTGTTCATGAGGGCAGATTTTTCGTAAATAGATTACTTTCTCCCCTTGATGGTGGTATGTGAGTGAGTTGTCACTCTATTGGTTCCCAAGAAAGCTTGTTGTTAAAAATCACCCCAGCACCTTCCCTACTCCCCCTGCTTCCTTTTCTGCTACATGAGGTCTGCATACCCTGGGTCCCCTTTGCCTTCCACCATGGGAGCACGTAGCCTGGAGCCCTAACTAGATACTCAATCTTTCAGGTAGTGGAACTCTGAGCCAAACAAACCATTAAAAAAAAAAATTACACAGCCTCAGGTTTTTCTTTATAGTAACATAAAACAGACTAAGACACCCTATTGACCATGTAGAAGAAGTTAAATTTGTTGCTATGCTCAATGTGATAATGTTTGGTTAGGAATTTTTAGATATATGTTTATGACACATATTTGTTGATTTCTTTCTTGTAGTTAAAATTTTTTTTTCATACTACACAGATGTATCTTGTAGTTTCTTTTTTGATTTTGTTAACAGCATAATAATGGGCTCACTAGATGATTTGGGATATGTCTCTCTCCATCTGCTGCATCTCTATTTTCTGAAAATGATGCATAAGGATATATTACCTCTTTCCTAAATGTTTCATAGAATTATCCCGTGAAGGATTCCATATTCAAAATTTGAATTTATGAAAATGTTTTTAGTTACAAATTAATGCTACTAATCATAGAATTGTATATATTTTTCTATTTCTTCTTGGGTCTGTTTGGTAATTTATGTTTTATTTTCCTTTTTATGCCTGTAGTCCCTTTAGTGATTTCCTATTGATGCATCCTAGGATACTTGGAATATATTAACTGGGTAGATTCAGATGACATACATACATGAATGGCAAGTTAGAAACATAAGCATTTTGGAACAAATAGAAATACATATGTGGATTCTGAGCCAGAGGTTGGAAAATGATTAAAGTAGGTTAAACTCTAAAGGTTGGACAGATGAGAGAAAATATATTCTGAGACGGGTCCACATATTTTTAGGGAGCTTTATCATACTCACAGTCATAGGAGAGTGTATCAGCTATCTGTTGCCATGATAATGTTAGGTAACAAGCATCCAGGGAATCTCAGAAGTTCAAAAAACATTTTTTATGGCTCTGCATGTTGGCTGGAGTTCACTGATTCAGGTTGTGCTCTGCTGAGCTAAATGGAAAAAACTTGGTCTGGTCAGCGTTTCTCATTTGCTGCCTTGTACCAGGAAGCGTGGATGTGTTCTTACAGTTATTGTAGAAATAGTAGTGGCCTTATTTGGGTACATGTCTATTTAAATACCACTGGCAAAGTAAGTCGCATGCTCAAACTCATCATCAATGGATAGACAAATATGCTATGTTCCTTTTGTGGGAAAAGATGAAAAATTAGTATTAAAAGCTATATAAAGGAAGAATTAGGGACAGTAATGCCATGCACCACACAGAGTATGGTGTCACAGGAGGGAGGAATCACGATTTTGCTCTCACAAGTCCTTTGCTTCCAACATTGCATGAATGGGCTTGAAAACATCCCTATATTCTCAATGGATGTAAGAAAGAAGCTTTATCTATCAAGGAAATTTGCTACAAAAATGGTGATGTGGGTCACTGTAAAGAGGTGATTTGCTGTGGAGAGGTAGCTTGTAGGAACAAATTGAACCAAGGACAAAAGATGAAAGACATCCTGATTTCACAAAATGCTTAAGGGTAGTTACTCATTTTGCAACATCTACAGTACCAAAAAGAGCTAAGGTGGTCTATAAATAGTATTCCAAAGATTTATACCACATTGCCATCCTGTTGGATACTATTTTCCCACTTCCTGAGAATGTGATACTTACTGTATTGTGGGAGGGAAAACTATCTTACTAATAATGTAACATAAATTAAGAGGTATTAAATCAGTAAATGACGGGGTTGGAATTTGAACCCAGATTTTCTTGATACCATTGGTATTTTCATATCTTTGCATCATGATATTTTTGCTATTCATTTGTAAAGTGGAATATTTTGCTACATATACTATTTCCTGTGCAACCTAATGAAAAGCCTGACATTTCTTTGGGAAGTCTTACTTGACCCATCCAAATAGTACAGACAAGAAATCACTTCTTTGTGGTATAAAAGGGCATATGCTCCTCTTTTTGCATAAATGACTCGGGTATGTCATTATTTATACAACTACTACTTTCAATAGAGTTCAATTTCTTTGCAAACAGTGATGGCTGCAAATTTATTTTCATATGATGAAGACATAAAATGGTGACTTGAATATGGTAGAAATTAAAGGATAAATATATAAGTAAGTAGGTAGATAGATAAGTAGGCAGGTAGGTAGAGAAAGAGAGAAAGTGATTAAATGATTTATAATGGTCATTCCATTTATAATTAAAATATTTATTCCATTAGATTCAACTAGAATTGTTGCAAGTAGACAAGCTGTCCCCAGAAGTCATTGCATCTGACCTAAAATTTAAAAAAAAATTCTTTTTTAAAATAATATTTTAAAAATAATATTTAAATAATATTTTTTAAAATAATAATAAAATTCTTAGATGGCAGTCCTCACGAGATTGGAATCCAATTTCATAGTCATAGTCTTAGGAGGCTAAAATAACCTGTGGATGAAATTCTAGAGGCAAACTAGAAGGTATATAGTTTCCAAAGCAGGCTCAACCAAAATAAAAAGGATATATACACACACACAGACACACACACCTGTGGAATGTATTCTAACCAACAAATCTCTGATATAATTGACAGAATAACACTCTGAGGCAGGCATCATTCAAAGAAATGGTGTATAGTTGAAAAGAATAGATTGTTTTCTCATAGAACTGTAGTAATCCCAGTGACTGAGGTCATGGTTGCTACAAAGTAGAGATAGATTATTTTCCTGCAGTCCAGTGGAACAACCAAGAACTACTGTTCTGGGAGATGGTTGCTGCAGAAATGCAATCTGGGGAACCAGGCAGTAGGTGATGGTTATCTTCCTCAAGGGAATTAACAAAATTATCCTTTTCCCTTTGTGAGTGGCTCAATATTTGATTAATGATGCAGGAGTGCTGGTTAAGTGAGAGGGTGCTGAGTAAAGATAGGGAATTTGACAGCTGCTTTTCCCTATGATGAAGAATGGGGTTTTTTTGTTTGTTTGTTTGTTTCATATTACTTCCCAGTATGTGCTCATACATATATTTCTCGATTTGGTTATTATCTGTAAACCCCATGGGAGCCCCATACCTTTTGCCTGTACTCAGCATTACTCATAGCTGTTTCCTTGTTTAAGATCATGGAAATAGAAACTTAAATATGACAAAGCCGAATGCACTCTTAAGAGACCTGTGGTGCCAGCCTCATCAAATCACACCATTCCATTTATAGAGAAGAAAAATGAGGACTAGAGATTATAATGAACAGTCTCAGGTTGCACAGCAGGTGAGTAAAAAGAAAGGATAAGAACTCATTTTACTGTCTTTAGATATTTCTGCTAGCACTCTCTAAACTCCTACCTTTAGCCCACCTAAAATCCCACACACCTCTACCATTGTTGAGGAGAGCTGTACTGCCATTAATGTGATAACGCACGTTGAGCAGAACAGGTGGCCCATAATGAGCTCTCAATAAATGTGAAAAATAATGTTTTTAAAGCTATACATATTATTTATTAACATGTAAGCCATTTTCATCGCTTTTGAAGGTTTTTAATTTTTAGTTTCTTTGGCAGTGATGTGCTGATCAGTCTTTGACAACTTACTCTCTGTATAAGTTTGCTATGGATGCCACAACAAACTAGTGTAGACGTGATGTGTTAAACAACAGATGGTTATTTTCTCACATTTCTGAAGGTGAGAAGTCTAAGGACCAAGGTGCCATCAAGATTAATTTCTTTGAGGGCTTTCTCCTTAGATGGTAGAGGGCAGTCTTCTCAATGCATCTTCACATGGTCTCTCTTCTATATATCTGTGTCCCTCCCCTTCTTAAATGAACATAGATTACATTGAATTAGGGCTCACCCTAGTGACTTCATTTTAAATTAATTGCCTTTTGAAAGAGACTGCTTTCAAATACTGTAATATTCTGAGGCACTGAGGGTTAAGACTTCAATATATGAACTTTATGGGGACAAAAGTCAGCCTGTGTCACTCCTAAAAAATCAGAAAAGAAAGAAAAGAATAAGAAAGCTAAGATTCATGGCACTTATTGATTTCTATGGTGGCAAATACTACTTAAAGACAGTTTCAAGTCACCAACATGACATATCCAAACACAGCATCGGCAAGAGATGTGCACATTTGGCTTTTCTGAGCCAGTAAAAGCTTGTTCCAGCACCACTGTGTTCAATCATTTTGCCCTCTGACTGATATTTCACTGTTATAAAAGCATCCTTTTTTACCTGAATCCCATTTTCAAGTTCTGTATGAGCTTAGAAAGGCATCACTCAAAGGGGTCCCTGTGAAGGTTAGGCATCCTGGAAACTGTACGGAATTGAAAAGTGAAGCTAATATAGGGGGCCTCAGGCAATAGTTCCATAATCATAACGAATATGGTGGTTATTTTGAGGAATTTATGTTGAACCAAGAAGACAGAGTAAGCGGGGGAGAGAGTTCCTGGTCCGAATGGCCAGGTCATGTGTCAAATGTGAATATCTCCCTCATTTATGGAACATTCTCTCTTTTTCTGTTAGCTTTTATTTGCTTGTTTATTTATTTATTTGGTAGTTTCTATGCCACCATTCTCTGCTGCTTACTGTTTTTCCTCTTAAAATTCTGATTGGAACTTCATATAACTTTAAATGTTTCAATATAAATGCCTAATACTTAGGCAGGACCACAGTTCTTATATGCCGTGCTCTCCCCTTAGAATTTCATCCAATTCGTCACGTAGAATGTCATTCATGCTCCAATAGCTTTATCTGTAGTCCTAAGCTCTTTTCTATACTTAAAACAATGTCTATATTTAGATGTCTCATTGTTATTTCCAGCTACATACCTGATATGGTTTGACTGTGTCCCCACCAAAATCTCAACTTGAATTGTATCCGCCAGAATTCCCACGTGTTTTGGGAGGGACTCAGCTGGAGGTAATTCAATCATGGGGACAAGTGTTTCCCTTGTTATTCTCATGATAGTGAATAAGTCTCACGAGATTTAATGGGTTTATCAGGGGCTTCTGCTTTTGCTACTTCCTCATTTTCTGTTGCTGTCACCAGGAAAGAAGTGCCTTTTGCCTTCGGCCATGATTCTGAGGCCTCCCCAGCCATGTGAAACTGTAAGTCCAATTAAACCTCTTTTTCTTCCCAGTCTCAGGTGTGTCTTTATCAGCAGCATGAAAACAGACTAATACAATATTGCTAAAATTATGCACATGATTTGTATATAACTCCTCTGCAAGTACAATTTGTCTCAGAAAATGATTTCATAATATCCCTAATTACCCACTGAAGGTAGAACAATTTAAACTACCTCATTGGAAGAAAGAGAGAGAACAATAGTTTGAGAAAAATAAGCAGAACCTGAGTCATGTGTGATAATACCAAAAGTCTAAACTTTGTCCAGAAGAAGATAATATTTTCTGATGGGGTTTTCAGTGCATGCAGGTGAAATACATGTGACAACCATAACATAAGAAGAGAAGATAAAGGTGATACATGGTGATAAGTTTTCTCTCTGGAATAGTGAAGTAGTGATTATAAGTAAACTGTGAAAAATTAAATATATAATGTAAACACGAGAAAACCCACTGAAAATTTTATTCAAAGATATCATAGAAAATTAATAGATGGATTAAAACATAATAGTAATAATTATTTAAAGCATTTAAAAGAAGGCAGTAAAGGAGAAACGAATTAAAATCAGAGGGAATCAACAGAAACCAAATATTAAAATGACAGGCATGAATGCAAACATGTAATTTACATTAAATGTAAGCAAAACTTTTATTAAAATTTATACATTTTCAGGAAAAAAACTTAAAAACAAACAAACAAGATGTAAGACTAGAGGATATGCTGTCTAAAAGAAACCCACTTCATATATGATTGTATGTGCTGGTTAAAAGTGAAAGATCAAAAACAATATACTATGTAAACACTAGTCAAAAGAAACCTGGAAAGTTTAAATTAAGTCTATATTAAGTCTACATCAGACAATGTAGACTTCAGAGAAAGAAAAAAATTACTAGACGCAAAGATAAATGTTATATAATGTTTAAACAGTAAATTCACTGAGAACATATAACGATTCTAAATGTAAAGACACCTAAAAATAAAGCCTCAAAATATATAAAAATCAACTCATTTTACTGAAAGAAAAAAATGGAATTTCTAGTTAGAGATTTCAGCATATTTATCTCAATAATTAATAAAAAGATTCACACAGATGTAAAATCAGCAAGCATATAGAAAATGGAACAAAACCATCAACAAATTGAATTTAGGGAACATTTATAAGTCATCCCACTAAACAATAGCAAAATACATATTATTAAAAAATGCACATGAAATATTTACAAAAATAGACCATAATTCAAAGTCATAAAACAAAACTAATTAAAACAATAAATGTATGTATTCTCATCATAGCAAACTTTAATACAAATCAATAACAGCAAGTTAATTATAAAACCTCTAAAATATGGTTTGGCTCAGTGTCCCCAAATTATAATCCCCAATGTTGAGAGAGGGACTTGGTAGATTGGATCATTGGATCATGGTAAATTTCTCCATTGCTGTTCTCATGATAGTGAGTGAACTGGTTGTTTGACAGTGTGTAGTGCTTTCCTCTTATCTCCTTCTCTCTCTCCCCTGCTGCCATGTGAAGATGTGCTTGCTTCCTTTTTCCCCTTCTGCCAATATTGTAAGTTTCCTGAGGTCTCCCCAGCCATGCCTCCTGTACAGCCTGTGGAACTGTGAATCAATTAAACCTCTTTTGTCTATAAATTACCCCATCTCACATAATTCTTTATAGCAGTGTGAGGATGGACTAATACACTCTAGAAACATGGAAATTAAATAATACATTCTAAGTAATTTACAATTAAAAAATAAAATATTAATAACTTCATTAAAATAAAAAATATTTGCTCTGTGAAAAACACTGTTAAAAGAATGAAAATACAAGATACAGACTGAGAGAGAATATTTGCAAACCAAATATTCAACAATTGATTCATGTCCAAAGTTTGTAAAAAAAAAAAATGCTCAAAACTCAACAATAAAAAAACCACTCAATGAAAATAAAAATTACGAAATATGTAAACAAACATATCACCTAGGAAGATACAGAAATGACAAATAGGCACAGGAAAATATGCTAATCTTCAGTATACATTAGGGAAATGCAATGAAAAAATAAATAAAATACCACTGCATACCTATAAGAATCACAAACAAAAGTACAACTAAAATTTAAAAATCACAGTATCAATTGCTGGCAAAGATGTGAAGCAGCTAGGGCTCTTATTCAAACACTTCTAATAAAATTCAGACATTTTCAGGAAAAAAAAAACTAATATGCAAAGAAAAAGTACAAGAAGTACAAGATCAGAGGATATGTTGTCTGAAAGAAACCCACTTTGTACACTATTGTGTGTGCAGGTATGTCACTGGTAGGAATGTAAAATGGCAGAGTCACTTTGGAAAGCAGTTTGACAGTTTCTCATAAGTGTCAGCAAAGAGTTTTTGTATTATCAAAAATTTCACTTCTAGGTATTTACCTAAAATAAATAAAAGCTTATGTTTACACAAAATCTTCTACAAAATGTTATAGCAGCTCTATTCTGAAGTGCCCAAACTGTAAACAACCCAAATGTCTTTTAATGAGCGAATGAGTAAATAAATTATGGTAGGCCTATGCAATTGAATACTAAATAATGATAAAAAGGAACAAGCTATGGATATATAGATGAATCTCAAAGATATATTGCAAAGGGAAATAAATCAGACTCAGTGACTACATACATACGTTACATACTGTCATTACATTTAAATGACAGTGTTTTGCGGGGTTGGGGTTCAAAGGGGTATGGTGTGAGAGGATTTGCAGTACTAGATGCAGCATGATATAATTTCTTGGGATGATCGAATGGTTCTGTATCCTCATTGGAGTTGTGTTTACACAAATTTATAAATATTATATAATTCATGCAACTGGACCACAAAATGTCAATTATACCATGTGTAAATGTGGTAATGATAAATCCAATTTAAATGGGTGTAAAGGAAAACAGAAAATGGAGAGTTGGGGAGTTGAATTGTACAGGTGGAGGAGAGAGAGTGGATTTGTATACTTTCTGGGGATATGCATAAGACATACCCATAGAGATCTATAGCAATATATTAAATAAATAAATCTGCAGCTTTTGGGATGATCCTGATCTATCTATACAGATTCGTGAGTAATGGAATACAAGTGGTCAGAGTAAGAATGGTGTCTGCCTGGAAGAGTGTGTAGAGTTAGAAGAAAATGCTGTCAAACAGAAATACCAATATTTAAGAATTGTGCAGGGGTTGTGTACGTCAGAAACATACAATCAAGCAAGCAAGATCATAAGGCAGAACGCAGTATAAAAGGCAGTAGAATGTTTCAAGATGATAAGTCTGCATAAAATGCAGCAAGTTGAAGAATAATCTGCCCACTGATATTTGTGATTAGTCCTGAAATTTCAATATCATGACAATTCACAGAAATTTCTATCGAGGGGTAGAATGATGGTTTGATCATTCTATAAAGTCTCAGAGTGTCTCAAATCTAGCCAGTGTGCCAAAGCAGCATATTGGAATATTAGGGAGAATGGAAGAGCACAAAGCATGCATTTTTTGTATCCTCTCACATTTTTCTGTTATACTTTACCTTTCAGCCAATAAAGATACGATTTTGCAGTACTACAGAAACACATTTCAGTTAGCTTCCCAAAGAGGTTTTATGTTTAAGCCAAGATAGAGAAATTTCATAAATTTTTAAGTGGTACATAGAATCTTTACTTAGTGAAAATTCCTTGATTTACAAAATGTTCTTCCAGTAGAATGAAGTTAATATTTTACTGAACTTTTACTGTGTGACTGCCCCTTATTTATAGACATCATTCATTTACTCATCCAGTAATTTATTCAATAATCATTCAATAATCATGCACTGAGCTCCTAATAGGAGCTGAAGAAGCAATGAGGAATGAGAACATAATAGATTTTAAAGAAAGGTTATTTTGTTTTGCAGTCAAAATGGGCTATTTATGACCCATAAGGTAGTCAGTAGTAGCCTAGTCACTTCTGTACGTTCGACTCCTCAGGAAACCAATGCTGTCATTCTCATGCTTAAAGTGTAAGAAGAAATATTGTAGAAAAACATGGTATAGCAGAGGGAGAATTTGGTCTAAAAAAGTCGTAACAATGACCTCAGCTGATTCTACAGGAAGCTTTGAACCTGGATGTCCCTTAAGAACTGCTCTGTGTTGAGGCAAAGAAACCTGGCTTGGGTACCCCTGCATGACCCAGTCATTTAAGGTGGGTAGCAGCTTTGCCCCTAGAAGGTGCCATGACTTGGGCAAGGCAACTGTCTTTGGCTCCAGGCAATTTTTCAGGAGGTGTTTAACTAAGATTCAGTGTCTTTCAACGCTCTGAGCAGGTGAGATAAGGAGTATTTCAATTCTGAATCAAGAAGACAAGTGTTATAGTATCCACTCTTACCACCAGTGTTGTCTTCAGTGTTTCTGAGTGCCTGTACACATAGGTACTTAAATATTGGTAAGTACATAATATCTGCAACAAAATCTCACTGTTGAGAAAGAGAGAGAAAGAGAAACAGAGAAAGAGAGAGAGAAAGAAGTTGTGTGCAGAATGTTGTAGTGAATGTATGAGCAAATCACTATCTTATGTAATCCTCATGTATCCTTAAGGGATAGAGTTGTGACATTTAGTAAATTAAAATTCAAGACACCCAGTTAAAATTTGAATTTCAGATAAGCAATGAATGCTTTTTAGTGTAAATGTTTAATGCAGTATTTGGACTGTATGTGTATGTATGTACTTACTATGTATATATTATATATGTATAATACACAGACATATGTCATATTTTATGGATACTACTTATACTCAAACGTTATTCATTGTTTACCTGAATTTGAAATTTAATTTAGTATTCTATATTTTTCTGGCAAATCTGGGATAGATGACTGAGGTTCTCAATATTGAACAAAAGTTTTTAAAAAGTAGTGATACCAAAAGTTACCAATGGTGCAAGGAATTCAACTAGCCCTGTGTAACCATTGTGATTATTATTAGTCTGTGATCTTTAGTTTCATTTGCATATTTTTGTGTTTTCTGAATTTCAGCGAGCTAGAAGCCTTTTAATATTTTCCCCAGGTTCTGTCAATGGGGCGAACTGATGGGAAGATAGAAGGCAGAGAGAGGAGGTTGTTTCTCCCAGCTTCTGGTTGTGCCTTTGCCATCAGTAGCAACAGCTGGAGGCAGTTCCAGGCTCTTTGCAGCAACTTTGGCATCAGCCGCAGCATCACTGTTATTGATTTCAGCAGCAATAGCATCCCTGTGGGTTCCTGGGACTCTGCTCAGCAGGAGTGTTTTGGTACCAGCAGCAGGAACGGCAGCAGAAGTACCACTGGCAGATTGGCTGTAAGTGTGGGTTCATAGACTCCAGCAATAGATATTCAGGGATGGGACTTTGGGATTGGTTATTTGACCAGATTGGGGAGCCTAGAGTTACTTTGAAATGCAGTAAGCAACAAGAATGGAGGTAAAAGATGACGCTTGCTTTAAATTAGAAGAAAATGAGTCACTACCAAAGCTCTGTGACAGCCTCTGGCGGAGAAGGTGTTTATACAAGGCACGCCATTACTGATGTCTCCTGGGAAGGCACCAGGGAACAGCAAACAACAGCACTAGCAGTCACTTCTGCATTTCTCAGGTTCTAGCGCAGGTCTGTTTTTACAACAAGTTTGAGTTATATCCCAGGACTTGTTTCATCTCTCACACTTTATTCATCCTTGAACTGTATTTACTCCAACAGCAATCACTCCCAGGACAGCACCTGTCTCTGTGGTTCTAAAATCTGTGAGTGCTGGCTGCACAGGCCCACTCGATTACTTGGGCACCAGTTCTACTCCTCATATATTGGTACCTTTCAAATTTTCTCGAATCTCTTTGAAATCGTGTATCTCTGGAGTTGAGAAGTCTCAGATGAGAAATAATAACTGTACCTAACCTTAGGTCAGGAATTCTGAGTTTGCAAATGTTGACTACGCTATAAGCTGTTTTGAGTAGAATATGAGAACCTTGACATTCCCACTTATAGACAAATCATGAAAAACCAAATATAATTTCATTAATTCTCCATGAGTGTTCAGTGAAATAGAATAAGTAATAGTTGTGTAACTTAATTCTTGGGAAATAATATAGTCTTAATAAATATAATTTGAGTAATTTTTAAGTAAAAGTCCTGTCTTAGATGACCTGATGCTAAAAGACAATATTAACAACATCATCAGTGAGTATGAGAATTTAATAAGACAATAAATATAAAATGCTGTTGAAATTATTTAACTGTAATGATTATTAGTCTTTATTATTGATTTGTTCACATGACAACTTTTTTTAGATGATTTTGTCACTTTCTATTAAAGTAACATTAAGATGTATCCACTTAATTCTTTTAAATATATGATTTTTCCAGTTCCATTTCTCCATTAAGAAAGAGGAATAGAGAATCAGAGGGAATAAGGAAATCGTAAAGACATTTGAGGATTTCAGTCTTTTATTTATTGAGTACCTACTATGTGCCAGACACCCTGCTATATTCCAGGGATACAAAAATCTATACCATGGTGTAAATATCTTATTCCCCAACAATAATAGCAATAGGTACGACTAATGTTTAAAGAGCACTTGTTCTGTGCCAACCTGATTCTAAATGTTTCACATGATTTATATGATTTAATCCTCACATAATCACTCTACAATGTAGCTACCATGTTTTTTTCTGTACATAAAGACATGGAAACTTTTTGGATTTAAGTAAAAGTCTAAGACTATATGATATAGCAGAGTCAGAATCTAGCAGAATGAGGAGAGCAGTAATATGGCCAAATTATAAAGGCCAACATGCTATGGAGGTAGCACTAATGACCGTGTAGACCAATCTAATTTTCTATTCCAAGTGCTTTTCCTTCCTGACCAATCAGCAGCATTTGACAGTACTGTCTCATCCCTTGACAAAGTCTCTCCTGCAGGCTTCCAGGATAAGGAATTGTCCTAATTTACCTCCTGTGCCACTGGCTGTTCCTTCTAATTCCCCTCTGCTGCTTGGACCTCATCTCCCTGATCTGTTAATGCTGGAGTGCCCAAACACTCAGTTTTTGATCTCTTTCTCTCTTCAGATTCCTTCTTTCAATTTTATAGTTTGTATTCATAACTTAAAATGCCATTATTGTGGACTTGAATTCTTATCTCCATACCAGACTCTTATTCCAAAATGCGTGTTTATATAGCCTACTGAATATCTCCAGTTGTATATTAATCTGTCAACTCTTAGTATGTCCATAAACGAGTCCTGGATATTTTGGTTCCAGCCTGCCCTTCCTTCCTGCACTCTGCTTTTTTATCTACTATAAACTGTATCCTGCTGCATGCTCAGGATAAACCCTTGGAGCCTTCCTTGATTCCACTTGCTCTCATCACGTTTACCTAGTCTGTTAGCAAACTGGATTGAGTATATTTCAAAAATATTTACAATTTGACCAATCCTCTCATTGCAAACACCCTGATCTAAACCATCATCATCTCCCAAATAATCTGATTGGAGATTGCTCATGTTTGGAATATTAATTCAGCAGCAATCTGCCAGTTATTCCTGATGCGGCCCTGTATCCGCTTTGGACTGTACTCAACACTTCAGCCAGATTAATGAAGCCTGATCCTGTAAGCTCCTTCTTATAAATAGAAAACTACATACCTAAATACACAAATACTTTTTACTCAGTAAGAATCAAAATTCTATTGATAATGAAGGAGGCTATGTATGTGTGGAGACAGGGTGTATATCAAACATTTCTGTACCTTTCTCTCAATTGTACTATGAACTTAAAACTACTTTATGAATATAGTCTATCCAAGAAAAAAAAAAAAGGACACAAATCCTTGCAAAGGTCTATCATGCCTCTCATGATCTCTCACCACTCACTCTTTCCCTCACTCCAATTCAGCAGTGCTGCCTTCTTGCTCTTCTGCAAAGAAATTCACTGTGATTCCACACCTGGGTTTTAGGCATGGTTTCCCACTTCCTGGAAACTTTTTATTCCATATACTCTCATGGTTCAATCAATCCTAGGTCTTTGTTCAAATTATTATTTTAACTGTCATTCTTACTCACTTCTATATTTTAAACTGCAACCCAGACCCAACACTTCTCATTACCCTTCCTTATTTTATTTTTTATATATTTATTTTTTGTAAAGATGGGGTCCCACTATATTGCCCAGGCTGGCCTCAAACTCCTAGCCTCAAGCAATCCTCCTCTCTTGACCTCCTAAAGTACTGGGATTATAGGCGTAAACCACAATACTAGGCCCTGTTTTGTTTTTTCTGCATGCACTTTTTACCATCTAATATACTACATATGCTATTTATTATTGTTTTCATTTTCTCTTTTTCTTCAGAAAATTATAAACACGTTTACAGTTGTTATTTTTCTGTATTTTTTCATTGTCTCACTCTCAGTGACTGGAAAAATGTTAGGGAAATAGAACATATTAGATAAATATTTATTAATGTAGTCATAAAGAGATGGACAATTTATTAACGACAAGTACATCTTGTGGTTTGGGAAAATCAGGGTAAAATTTTACAGAAGAAATGTAGGGTAAAAAGTGAAAAGGCATTTCTCTCTCTCTCTCTCTCTCTCTGTTTTCTTTTTTTTTTTTTTTTGCGATACATTCTTGCTCTGTTGCCCAGACTGGAGTACAAGGGCGTGATCTCAGCTCACTGTAACCTTCGCCTCCCGAGTTCAAGTGATTCTCCTACCCCAACCTGCTGAGTAACTGGGATTACAGGTGCCCACCACCATACCCAGCTAAATTTTGCTGGTTTTTTTTTTTTTTTTTTTTTTTAGTGGAGACTCACCAGTTTGGCCAGGCTGGTCTCGAATTCCTGACCTCAGGTGATCTACCCTCCTCAGCCTCCCAAAGTTCTGGGATTACAGGTGTGAACCACCATGCCTGGCCTCACAAAAACTAGGGTAGGAGCAAAGGTATGAGCCCATGCATGGATTTGTGTACAGATGAAATACAGTTTTTCATCAGAAAAAATTAAAAAGAATGAAAATTAGCAAACAAAAGAGGACGCGTCAAATGTTGACTTTTAAAATGTACATTTCCTGCAAGTAATCACCCTCCAACACCTGACAGATCTGAAACTAAGAAATTTCCAAAATATTGCTTCTCCAATGGTGAACATACAATGTGTTTCATTCCACTTCTTTACAGGGTTAAGCAATTGACTATCAATCAATAATCTTTTATGAAAGAAGAGATGGTGCAGCATACGCATGCCCAGTATTAAGAGAGAGAAGACATTTATTGAGGCAAGCAGCTAGAGTGGACCTGCCCCCATCACCAGGCCAGCTTCCCACCTGCACCTGCAGCTCTTTCTTCTTTTGCAGGAGCCTTGCTCTGCTCATTAGACATGCAACAAAGAGCTGGCCTGTGGAGCACACATCCATATTCATAACTCAAGTCAGCTGGAAAGTTGTACATTTTTCTTTCTGGGAAATCATGGCAACAAAGACTGAAGACTCAGGCAGCACAAATGGGAATGATGGGTGAGTCCTTAATTCAACCTTCTCCCACCCTGACTGCAATCTCTGGTGGACTTTCTAGCAAGGAAATGGGACTGGATCACTGCCCTGCTTAAAAACCTTTCAAAGGCCTCATCTTCTATAAAGTATACATTTCTTTTATTTTATTATGTAAGGAACTGAGTTATCTTGCTCCTGTTTAATCCTGATTTTTTCTTTATATTTTCATAGGTGTATTTTTAACAAATGTGATATAATTTACATACAACAAATTGCACATGTATAAATTGTACATTTTCACCTATGTATATACTCACGAGAGCACCAGTACAACCAAAATAATAAATATTCCTCTATCACTCCTAAAATTGTACACCTGCCCCTTTGTTACTACTTCTCACCTGTCCATGTGAAGCCAAAGGTCAGCCTTCTTTTGCCGTGGATTAGTTTATATTCTCTATAGATTTATAAAGATAAAATAATACAGTGTGTAATGAGAAGGTATGGTCTGGTCTCTTTAACTCAGCATATTTCATTTGAGATTTTGTTGTTTGTATCAAGAGATCATTATTTTTTTTATATTACTGACCTATATTCCACTGTATGAGTATATGGCAGTTTAATTTAATGGCAGACATAGCAAATTTTATCTTATTAGGGGCTGGATATTTACACATTTATATAAATATCATGGAACTCTGTTTGGCATGTCATTAATTTATTTGTAAACAGTGTGATCTTTTTCAGCCATAATTCTAATATGCGGAAGATGGTAACAAAGGTATCTTTAGTCTAGGACTAATTATATCTCACTATGGAGCCAAGAATTCCTTGAATATTCCCTGCAATATCCCACAAGTTATGAGGATTTCTGGTGCGGCTTGTGAAAACAAACACTATTTCTGGCTGTGTGAGAGTTCCAAGCCTTTTTCTGACTCATTAATTTAGATGATACTCTCCCCAGACTCATGCTGTTTCCTCAGACCCATGCCCTAATCAATAGTCTGCTGAATCCCCAAGGGAGCCTCTCTGCAGTCTCTAGAAGATTTCTGTCTCTGCAGCTCTTTCCTCTCTCATGCGCTGTCCTGTGAACTCTAACTGCCTTGATCTTCTCTGAGTTTCAGGTCTGTCTCAGCTCTGGGAGTCTGTCGTGCTCTGCCTGAAATTCCCCTTCTCTGTGCTACACCCTTGAAACTACGTGTAGTAAACTGGGTCAATAATCTGCTCACCTTGTTTGTTCTTCATTTCCATGATCACTCTCCTTTTATTGCCTGATATACAGTGTCTCAAAAACTGCATTACATAAACTTTATTTGCTTTTTAATTGTTTTAGATGAGAAAGTATTATCTGTTCCTTGTTATTTTACGTTGTCAGGAAGTAAAGTCTCTTTTTTATTATTAAAAAATATTTTCACTAGGAATAAAATTCTGGTTTTGCAGTACACTGTGTCCCCAACACCCCCATACACACACAGTTTGCTTTTCCTCTTACACATTTTAAAGATGTTATTCCACTCTCCTCGGGTTTGTGTAATATCTGAAGAGAAGTCGGCTGTAATTCCATTATTTATTCTTTTGGATATAATGTGTCTTTTTGTTTCCCTGATTGATTTCAATTTTTTTTTTTTTGTCTTTTGTTTCCAGTAATGTAAATGTAACACTCTAAGTGTTATGCAGCAGGGGTCCTCAACCGCTGGGCTGTGGACCAGTATCAGTCTGGGCCACACAGTAGGAGGCACCTGCTGTCAGATCAGCAGCGGCAATAGATTCTCATAGGAGTGTGACCCTTCTGTGAACTGCACACTTGAGAGATCTGGGTTGCACGCTTCTTATGAGAATCTAACCAATACCTGGTGATCTGAGATGGAACCAATTCATCCTGAAACCATCCCCGCTTTCTCCCACCAAGTCTGTGGAAAAATTGCCTTCAACAAAACCAATCCCTGGTGCCAAAAATGTTGGGGACCTGTTATACATTATATTTCTCAATTTTTTTTTCA